>NC_079439.1:8728954-8978954 GCF_903798145.1 Danio aesculapii
TTTGTAAGAGCATAGTCGGTTGCGGTGCAGAGCGCATGCTCAGTCCTGGGTCGGAACCATCCTCGCGCAGCCGGGCCAGCGCCTGCGCTTGGTAGCGCTGGTAGGTGGCCATAGCGTGCATGGTGAGGGGGAAGGCGCACGCAGCACACTGCGTGGGCCTACTGTGCCCATCCAGGAAGAAGGGGATGGGGAGGCTTAGAAGGTCTCGCCTTCATCCTCCACATCACACCCCTCTAATCGGTCCGGCCGCGGGGCTGGGGGATAAACCATCTCCAGAGCCACGGCCGAAGCAGCCTGGGGAAGCACAGCCGCAAAGTCTGCTTCTGGATTCGACGCCGCGCTCATAGTCCCAGAGGGAGCGAGCAGGTTCGAATCCTCGTCAGACCTTGACAGCCCAACCTCCAAGGATGGTGAGGATGGAAGCGCACGCAGATCGGGCAGAAAAAAGTGCCCTCAGGACTGCGTGAGTTTACTGTGCACTTCCGGGAAGAAGGGGATGGGAGGCTTTGAAGGTCTTGCCTTCTTATATCCTCCACAACACACCCATCTAGTCGGTCCGGCCGCGGGGCTGGGGGATAAACCATCACCAGACCCACGGCCGAAGCAGCCCGAGAAAGCACGGCCATCACGTCTGCTTTTTAGATGCCAGCGCCGTGCTCTCCACCCCGGAGGGAGGGAGCGAGCGGGCTCGCATCCTCATCAGACAATGACAGCCCATCCTCCGATGCAGCGATGGACATCTGACCCCCGGTGTCATCAGGTGAGAGAGCGACCATCCAAGGACGGAGCGCTTCTCTTCACCTGAAGCTTGGATGGAGCGCGTGGAGGAGCGAGAGGTCCGCGGCCCGGGGGCGGCGGATTTACTCCCACTGAAACCCTCAGATCTGCCCGAGTGCCAACGCAGTGCGGGGGACAACTGGGGTGGGTGGCTCTTTTGCAAGAGCGAGCCGCGATCTTAACTGCGCAACAGACATGACATCAGTGATGGCATGCACTGCCCGCGAGCACCGCATTAACATGCTGGACCCCCAGACATGAAACGATGTGCTCGTGCCCATCATCCGGGGATAGGAAACCACTGCATCCAGAAACGCACGGTCAGAGTGACGTCTTGAAAAAGACGCGCTGCACGACCGTGTTGCTCTTTTAGGAAAGCTTTTTTCCTATATACAAACCGCTCTTGGAGGACCGGACCCAAAGGATGCCAGGCAAGGGAGAAATACCCAGCTCGACCATCTGCCACTGCGTATACGTGCTCTGGACCGGGAAAAGCTGCTTCTCGATCTCTCTCTGTAGACACAGGTTGGAGATACCCTCAAAGACTCTCTCAGAAGCTTCGTGAAAGTCTCTTCAGCTAGAAAAGGATGTCGAGCATGGCACTGGCTGCGTCTTTATAGCATGACTGATCATTGACGCCAGCTGTGCACGCTGACGCTGCCAACTAATTGGCATTTCATTGGCCCGTTTTTATACTCTTTCAGATGATTGGTTTCTGACGAAATCCCTATAGTGGAAGTTTCCACATAGCATTGGAGTTCCCCATCCGAAGGGGAACTGAGAGTGATATATTGTATGTACAGGCAATGCTATTGAACTAGAATTAACTAGGCAAGGAGGTGGATGAAGGGACAGACAGACACTATTAGGCTAGCAGGCCTATTGCTAATGCATTTTAGCATATTGCTAAAATCTTTGTTAAAATTTGCTGCTGTGTGAGGATATAGTTAATGATTTATTTTAACATGTTTTTCCTCAGAAAAAAACTCAGTAACAATTAACTTATATCGAACCACTAAATTTGGACTTGTTTTAAACAACACTGATGAGATTTAAAAAAAAAGACAAATCATCCTCTGTTGGGCTAACTATTATTTTTCCTCTTTACAGGTAGTGATCAAAACATGTCTGAAGGGCCACCTAACAAAAAACTGAAGCAGACAGACCTTCTGAGTCCTGTAAGCTGTTCTTCTTGTTCTCTTGGTTCGGATTGAATCTAAACTTCATGTCATTGATAATGTTCTGTCTTTCAGAAAAAGGAGACTAACACAGACAGTGAAGATGAGGAGACTTCACAGGCTGGGAACACTAAGAAGGTTATTTGTTGTGATAATTGCGAAGTCTATGAAACAATAGGCGTGTTTCAATATGCAATATGTTAGTACAAAAATGTGATATAGAGAAACATAATAGGCTGGGTTGGAAAATACTTCAACAATTTGAGCTGAGTTGGGAGGATTTGAAGTGTGTGTGTCTAAAAGCTGTGATTTAGAGCATGAATGCTGCTCTACACCGTAACCCCCAAAAAAGTAGGGGTATAATGGCACACTGAAGTCACAGTTCATTGCATACCTCGGTTTTGGGGGTAAAATTTTGTTACTGTCAAGGTTAGCTGTCTCACAAAAGCAAGGGTCACAGGAATTATCAAAACATGTATATTTATTTACAAAAGCACTCCTGTAGACTTTAAGCGATTATTGAGGATACCATGGTCAATGGTGTCAAATGCCGTACTAAGATCGAGTAGAACTAATAGCGAGATGCACCCTTGGTCAGCAGCTAAGAGTAAATCGTTGGTTATTTTCACTAATGCAGTTTCTGTACTGTGATGAGCTCTGAAACCTGACTGAAACACTTCAAAACATTGTTCGTCTGCAGAAAGGAGCATAATTGAGCAGAAACAACTTTTTCTAGTATTTTAGATATAAATGGAAGATTTGAAATAGGCCTATAATTAGCTAAGTTGCTGCGGTCCAGTTGTGGTTTCTTAATAATAGGTTTAATAACAGCTAACTTGTAAGGATTTGGAACATGGCCTAAAGATAAAGAAGAGCTGATAACGTTAAGAAGAGGTTCTCCTATAACAGGTAGCAATTCTTTCAGTAACTTTGTTGGAATTGGATCCAATTCCAACTGTTATGTTAATACCAACATACAGAGCCCGTCTTACAAGTACCAAGCCCTCTATAAAACAAGTGAGAATTTGGCCAGAGGGAGCTATATCTGAATTACAGGACTGCTTTGATCGCACAGACTGGACTGTGTTCAGAGAGGCCTCCACAAACGGCCAAGGCACAGATATTAATGATTATGCTGATGCTGTATCCAGTTACATTTTTAAGTGTATGGAGGATGTCTGTGTCACAAAGAACATTAGAGTTAGAGCGAATGAGAAACCCTGGATGACTGCAGAGGTGCGGGCTCTGCTAAAAACAAGAAACTCTGCTTTCAAGTGTGGGGATGCAGCTGTCCTTAGGTCTGCTCGGGCCAATCTGAATAAGGCAATCAGAGTGGCAAAAAGAGCCCATGGAAATAAGATTAAAGAATACTTCCAGGACCACAAGGACACGAGAAGTTTATGGCAGGGTATTCAGTCTGTCACAGATTATAAAAGCATCTCATTGTCCTGCGAAAATAACATTGACTTTCAAAATGATCTTAACAACTACTTTGGAAGGTTTGATGCTGTTAATAATACACCAGCAGTGAAGGCCACATTGCAGCATGACGAACAGGTGCTAAGTTTTGATATCACTGATGTCCGCAAGACCCTAAAGAAATTAAATGCTGGTAAGGCGGCAGGGCCTGACAAAATACCAGTTCTTAAAGGGTGTGCAGAACAACTTGCACATGTACTGACGGATATATTTAATATCTCTCTGCATCAAGCTGTTGTGCCATCATGCTACAAAACATCTGCTATCATCCCAGTGCCAAAAAAGCCTTCAGTTACTTCTTTAAATGATTATCGGCCAATAGCTTTAACGTCACTGATAATGAAATGCTTTGAGAGACTGGTTAAAAGTCATATCACCTCCATCCTGCCTACTTCACTTGACCCATTTCAGTTTGCCTATCGGCCAAACAGGTCAACTGATGATGCTATATCCACTGCACTGCATCTGAGTATTGAACACTTGGAGGATAAAAATACATCGGTACGGATGCTGTTTGTTGATTTTAGCTCTGCTTTTAATACTATCATTCCTCAGCACCTGGTCAATAAATTAGCATCTTTAGGTTTGAATACACCTCTTCGGAACTGGATTCTTGACTTTCTGACAAATAGGCCACAGTTTGTGCGAGCGGAGGGTATTTCGTCATCTATCACTCTGCTGAATACAGGCTCCCCTCAGGGGTGTGTCTTGAGCCCACTGTTATACACTCTGATGACCCATGATTGTTGTGCAAAACTTAGCACTAATCACATCATTAAATATGCTGATGACACCACAATAGTGGGTCTCATCCGGGATAATAATGAGAGGAACTACAGGGAGGAAGTAAAGCTCTTTACAGAGTGGTGCAGTGATAACAACTTAGTTCTGAATGTTGAAAAAACCAAGGAGTTGGTGATCGACTTCAGGAAGAAATGCCCCATTTACTCCCCTGTATATATCAACAATATTGCAGTGGAGACTGTACAGCAGGTTAAATTCCTGGGGGTCCACGTTACTGAGAACTTGACTTGGTCTCTCCATACCACTTGTCTTGCAAGGAAAGCGCACCAACGACTGCACTTTCCGAGAAGGTTAAAAAGGGCATTCCTCAGCCCATCAATTCTTACAACTTTTTACAGAGGGGCTGTTGAGAGTGTTCTCACTAATGGCATCTCCCTTTGGTATGAGAATAGCAGTGTATCTGACAAGAACACCATCAAGAGGATCATAAAGTCAGCTGAAAGGTCTGTTGGAGTCAAGTTGACATCTATCGAGGAACTTTATCAACGACGTTGTCTGTCTAGGGCAAATAGCATTTTAAGGGATCCAACTCACCCTGGCTATAGCCTGCTCACGCTTATGCCATCAGGCAGGTGTTACAGAAGCCTGAGGACCAAATCAGTGCGGTTTCGTGATAGTTTTTATCCTGTCATTATAAGACTTTTGAATAAGACCAATTCTTAAACACTATTAATAGCTAGTGTAAAATAGTAAATCAATAAATAGTTAAACTAGCATAAATTATTAATATTATAACTATTATAACAAATGGTGAAATAGGTATTTTAGTATTAAGTTACTCTCTACTGAAATTTCTTTTTAAATCAGGTTATATCTTATATAACTATATTTTTATATTTTTATGAAATTATAAAGCCTGTCTATCATGTTAGGATTTTATAATGTTTGTATAGTGATGTTTTTATGTTCTTGTTGGGTCTGTTGCAACGTAATTTCGTTCTGCATTACAATTTTATTGTGATGTTTTGAATGACAAAATAAAGGAAACTGAAACTGAACTGAATATACACGTAGCTGATTTAGAGCTATTTATAATTTTGTCTAGCTCTTCCTGTTCTATGATTTTAAAGCACTGTAGGTTATTTAGATTCAGAGGCGTGTTTACTGGATCTGAAGTATAAGGCGGTGCAGAAAGTTTAATATCTCCTATTTTCTGTCTAAAGCCTTCTATTTTATCACTGAAAAAATTCATGAAGTCATCACTACTAATTTGGGGGGAACGTTTTGTTCCAAAGATGACCGATTATTTGTTAATTTAGCAATGGTGTTAAATAAGAATCTAGGATTGTTATGATTATTTTCTATCAGTTTGCGGAGGTGCTCAGCCCTGGCAGATTTTAGAGCCCTTCTATAGCTAGACATACTGTCATTGTACGCAATTCTAAAGACCTCTAAATTAGTTTTTTTCCATTTATGTTCCAGGGCACGGGTTGCTGTTTTGAGAGCGCGGGTATGACTATTATAACATGGTGTAGTTTTATTCTCTCTAGCCTTTTTTAGTTTGATGGGTGCCACAGTATTTAGAGTGCTAGTAAAGATTGCATCCATACTGCTGGTTACTACATCAAGGTCATTTGCGTTTGCGGGTGCATTTCGAAGTAGAGAAAGATCAGGTAAGTTATTTATAAATTCATCTTTAGTGGATGGAACAATAGTTCTACTAGGGCGATATATCGGAGCGGATCTGCTAATTTCAGGTAAACACAGCTTATATAGTAAGAGGAAGTGGTCTGTAATATCATCACTTTGTGGTATAATGTCTACATCAATGACCTCAATTCCATAAGACAGAATTAGATCTAGTGTATGCTTTAGGCGATGGGTTGGACCAATAACATTTTGCTTTATTCCTAGTGAAAGTAGTAAGTCCATAAACGCAAGCTCGAATGTGTTGTTAGCGTCATCTATGTGGATGTTAAAGTCTCCTACAATTAGTATTTTATCAGTTTTAACTAGTAAGTCAGAGATAAAATCAGAAAATTCTTTTAGAAAATTGACATAGGGTCCTGGGGGTCTATATATGGTGATTAGAGCAAGAGATAACATAGGTTTTTGCATAGTGTTTGGAAGGACAACATTAAGCGCTAATACTTCAAAGGAGCTAAACATAAGTCTGTTTCTCTGATTAACATTAAGAATATCACTAAAGATTGACGCGACTCCACCACCACGACCAGTTTGACGAGCCTCATGTTTATATAAGAATCCTGGAGGAGTTGCCTCATTTAAACTAATATAGTCATTTTGTTTCAGCCAGGTTTCAGTGAGACAGAGTGCATTAAGATGGTTATCTGTTATTATTTCATTTATGATAAGTGCTTTAGGTGCTAGTGACCTGATGTTTAGGAGACCAAGCTTCATGAAATTTGTATTTTCACTTTTTAGTGGTTTTTCTGGTTTAATTCTTAATAGATTATTTCTGGAGCACACAGTACGTTTGTTTCTTGATCTAATAGTGCGAGGAACAGACACAGTCTCTATGGGGTTAGCTAGGTATGCATTACTGTTATTTATGTGGGACGAATAGGAGTCTGTGTGGCTAAATTGTGATTTTTGTGAATTTTTACTTGCTAGTCAGATAGAGCGAAGTATTCTGGAGATGTTGTCCGACAGGAGTTCAGCTCCAGCTCGACTGGGGTGCAGCCCGTCAGCGCGGAAAAGCCTAGGACGCTCCCAGAAAAGATTCCAGTTATTGGCAAAGAGCAATTTCTGTTCTTTACACCATGTTAATAGCCATTCATTCAGAGCAAAAAGTCTACTGAACCTTTCATTTCCTCGGCGGTAGGTAAGAAGTGGTCCAGAAACGATGATCTGCGTGGCGGGCGAGGTGTGTCAAACCGTCTCGATCAGGCTCCTGAAGTCCTCCTTCAGGATCTCCGTCTGCCGGAGCCCAGTGTCGTTCGTCCCCACGTGGAGGACGACGGCACCGAGGCTCTCGGCAGCGCTCAGGATAGTAGGTATCTGTGCAGAAATATTCTTAACTCGGGCACCAGGGAAGCAGAAAGTGCGTACTTTGTTACCTTTGGAGGAAGCGGAGCGGACGTGGCACACAATTGAGTCACCAACGATGGCCACATCGCGACCCGTCTCGCAGAGAGGGGGTGAAGCGGTTCTCCGTGGGGATCTCGAACACCGGAGGAGGAGACTTTCTGCCCCGGGACCTGGTAAGCACCTTACGCGGCTGCACCCAGGGGCCGTGGTAGCCGGGTGTCGGCGTGAACGACGCCTGGGAGAGCCGCGTCCTCGGTGCGCTGGGCCTGGACAGAGAAGCACACGGGGTTGAGGAAGAAGGAGAATTGTCGTTGTATCGAGCCCTTCTCGCTTTGTCTCAAGGGAGCGAATCTGGGACTCCACTGCTTCCAACTCCAGCTCCAGCGCCTCCATCGATGCTTCTCCTGCACTCAAGGACAGACACACAAGCGACATTGTACAAGGTGAAGAGCAAAGCCAGTAAGTGAGAAAATAAGTGAATGAAAGAGGTCGGTAGCTTTAGCTGACCAGCGGTGCTAGCAGGCTAAAGCTACAAACACCAGGCAGATGCTCGAGAGACAGAACGTTTAAAAGTAGGTTTGTTTGTATGAGTGTGTTAAGGGATTGTTCACCCCAAGTAGGAGAGATAAACATTTAGTGAATGAGGAGGTATTCTGAAGCAAGATGGTACGTTCAGACCCATCGTCCAGAATTGCATAAGCCATTAATGAATGCTTGCCATTGTGTAACAACACTTTACTGATTTTCAACATGACCTGGCTGCCACCTGCTGGCCGATCAAGGTACAGCATCTTACTTTCTTGAGGCATTTCAACTTGCTTCATCTCAGCTGATTTTGTGTTGAGGTCATGTAGGACAGTTAGGTGTTTGCCTTTACAAATTTTACAGATGCCCTTTAACCTGCATTGGGCAGCTTGATGTTTTCGTCCGCACCTCCAGCATCTCTTATTCATCTTAATCCAGTTTGTTTTGATTTCACTGGTTAGCTGTGGAAAATTTGGGCACTGATTAAGATAGTGGTGATTATTGTCACAGTAATGACAGTATGCATTCTTGCCTGGAGTTTGAATTTCTTGGGGGTTTACCACTAGTGTTTGAAGACTGCTCTGCACCATGTAAAATGGCTGCTGACTGTAAAGTGGGCTTATGCTGCCGCAGTGCCTCCCTTCGCTGCACAACACGTCCTCTTATGTCCACAATACTGGGCTTACAATCAGTGGGTTGTACTTGTACTTCAAACTCAAGCCAATGTGAAAAGTCAAGTAGATCTAGATCAAGATCGTACATGTACGGCGGAATGCTGGTCCTCTCACTCATGTTGCTTCTCTACTCTGTGCTCTTTAAACTCTAACATACGTCACTAAATACATCATACATATAGATAAAACAAAGACAATTAACTGTGTTAATTTCAGTTAAATTGTTTACATTTGGCAGGAAACGATGGCTCATTTACCAAAGCCAGAAGAGAAATACTCCAAACACCTACAAAAGGTAAATAACTTTGATTCTTCCAAGATAGTGTGGAGACAGGAGCCAAAGTTCAGAAAGCCAGGCTCTTCAGAGCTGATCTGTGGAAATGATCCACAAAAGAATAGAACACATAAAATAAACATAGCAGACTAATTCAAAGACAGCTCCTCTTATAACAGAATCATTTATAAGAATTCATTTTTATACACAGTAATATTCACATATATTGATAGCTTTTCAAGTAGTGTCAAACACCCAGCTCCACATGAGAAGTCTCAGTGACCTCTTGAATGGGCCTGAAGATTTTGAGGAAACGTATAACTTGGCTTACAGAAGAAGCAATGACACATCATTCCAGTTTTACTCTGAAGAGGGATGACACCAAGGTCATCATTAAATCTAGGCCCTTAAACACAAATTCAACAATTATTTTTTGCCATGTCTTTTACTCTCATTGTGCACAACAATTCAACGTTATTAATAACCATAAAGACATAGAAAAGGATAGGTGTTACTTCATCTTGGTGCAGACATCCCATCCTTCAACGGATGGACAGACAGACATAATCAAACAGATATACTGAAAGGTCGACAAACCTATAGATATGCAGACAGATGAGCAAATACAGATAGACAGATGGATGGGAAGCTTTAAAACAGAAAGTAAAAATGTTTAAGTATCTTTAAAAGCTCAAACTTGTCAAGGACAGTGTTGCTGCGGTATGCTGGGTGGTTGTTAATGTGCTTGTATTGGTATTTTAACATACTTTTAACGTGATGCTATGGAAGCCCGTTCCCGCCACTAAATGATAAAAAAAATTAATTGGAAAAGAAAAATTTAATTAAAAAAATTATAAAGTCAGATTTCCAAGTTATAAAGTCAGAATTCTGAGTTATAAAGTCGCAATTCTGATTTATTAAGTCAGAATTCTGAGTTATAAAGTCGCAATTCTGAGTTATAAAGTCGCAATTCTGAGTTATAAAGTCAGAACTGTGAGTTATAAAGTCGCAATTCTGAGTCATAAAGTCAGAACTGTGAATTATAAAATCAGAACTGTGAGTTATAAAGTCGCAATTCTGAGTTATAAAGTCAGAACTGTGAGTTATAAAGTCGCAATTCTGAGTCATGAAGTCAGAACTGTGAGTTATAAAGTCAGAACTGTGAGTTATAAAGTCAGAACTGTGAGTTATAAAGTCGCAATTCTGAGTTATAGAGTCAAAACTGTGAGTTATAAAGTCGCAATTCTGAGTCATGAAGTCAGAACTGTGAGTTATAAAGTCGCAATTCTGAGTCATGAAGTCAGAACTGTGAGTTATAAAGTCAGAACTGTGAGTTATAAAGTCAGAACTGTGAGTTATAAAGTCAGAACTGTGAGTTATAAATTCAGAATTCTGAGTTATAAAGTCGCAATTCTGAGTTATAAAGTCAGAACTGTGAGTTATAAAGTCAGAACTGTGAGTTATAAAGTCAGAACTGTGAGTTATAAAGTCGCAATTCTGAGTTATAAAGTCGCAAATCTGAGTTATAAAGTCAGAATTCTGAGTTATAAAGTCAGAACTGTGAGTTATAAAGTCAGAATTGTGAGTTATAAAGTCAGAATTGTGAGTTATAAAGTCAGAACTGTGAGTTATAAAGTCAGAACTGTGAGTTATAAAGTCAGAACTGTGAGTTATAAAGTCAGAACTGTGAGTTATAAAGTCAGAACTGTGAGTTATAAAGTCAGAATTGTGAGTTATAAAGTCAGAACTGTGAGTTATAAAGTCAGAACTGTAAGTTATAAAGTCAGAACTGTGAGTTATAAAGTCAGAATTGTGAGTTATAAAGTCAGAACTGTGAGTTATAAAGTCAGAACTGTGAGTTATAAAGTCAGAACTGTGAGTTATAAAGTCAGAACTGTGAGTTATAAAGTCAGAATTGTGAGTTATAAAGTCAGAATTGTGAGTTATAAAGTCAGAACTGTGAGTTATAAAGTCAGAACTGTGAGTTATAAAGTCAGAACTGTGAGTTATAAAGTCAGAACTGTGAGTTATAAAGTCAGAATTGTGAGTTATAAAGTCAGAACTGTGAGTTATAAAGTCAGAACTGTGAGTTATAAAGTCGCAATTCTGAGTTATAAAGTCGCAATTCTGAGTTATAACGTCAGAACTGTGAGTTATAACGTCAGAACTGTGAGTTATAAAGTCAGAACTGTGAGTTATAAAGTCAGAATTCTGAGTTATAACGTCAGAACTGTGAGTTATAAAGTCAGAACTGTGAGTTATAAAGTCAGAATTCTGAGTTATAAACTCGCAATTCTGAGTTATAAAGTCGCAATTCTGAGTTATAAAGTCAGAATTCGGAGTTATAAAGTCAGAATTGTGAGTTATAAAGTCAGAATTGTGAATTATAAAGTCAGAACTGTGAGTTATAAAGTCAGAACTGTGAGTTATAAAGTCAGAATTCTGAGTTATAAAGTCAGAATTGTGAATTATAAAGTCAGAATTGTGAACTATAAAGTCAGAATTGTGAGTTATAAAGTCAGAATTGTGAATTATAAAGTCAGAACTGTGAGTTATAAAGTCAGAACTGTGAGTTATAAAGTCAGAACTGTGAGTTATAAAGTCAGAATTGTGAATTATAAAGTCAGAATTGTGAGTTATAAAGTCAGAACTGTGAGTTATAAAGTCAGAATTCAGAGTTATAAAGTCAGAACTGTGAGTTATAAAGTCAGAACTGTGAATTATAAAGTCAGAATTGTGAATTATAAAGTCAGAACTGTGAGTTATAAAGTCAGAATTCAGAGTTATAAAGTCAGAACTGTGAGTTATAAAGTCAGAATTGTGAATTATAAAGTCAGAACTGTGAGTTATAAAGTCAGAATTCTGAGTTATAAAGTCAGAATTGTGAATTATAAAGTCAGAATTGTGAGTTATAAAGTCAGAATTGTGAATTATTATAAAGTCAGAATTCTGAGTTATAAAGTCAGAACTGTGAGTTATAAAGTCAGAATTGTGAGTTATAAAGTCAGAACTGTGAGTTATAAAGTCAGAATTCTGAGTTATAAAGTCAGAATTGTGAATTATAAAGTCAGAATTGTGAGTTATAAAGTCAGAATTGTGAACTATAAAGTCAGAATTGTGAATTATAAAGTCAGAATTGTGAATTATAAAGTCAGAACTGTGAGTTATAAAGTCAGAACTGTGAGTTATAAAGTCAGAACTGTGAGTTATAAAGTCAGAATTCTGAGTTATAAAGTCAGAATTGTGAATTATAAAGTCAGAATTGTGAACTATAAAGTCAGAATTGTGAGTTATAAAGTCAGAATTGTGAATTATAAAGTCAGAATTCTGAGTTATAAAGTCAGAACTGTGAGTTATAAAGTCAGAATTGTGAATTATAAAGTCAGAATTGTGAATTATAAAGTCAGAACTGTGAGTTATAAAGTCAGAATTGTGAGTTATAAAGTCAGAACTGTGAGTTATAAAGTCAGAATTCTGAGTTATAAAGTCAGAATTGTGAATTATAAAGTCAGAATTGTGAGTTATAAAGTCAGAATTGTGAACTATAAAGTCAGAATTGTGAATTATAAAGTCAGAATTGTGAATTATAAAGTCAGAACTGTGAGTTATAAAGTCAGAACTGTGAGTTATAAAGTCAGAACTGTGAGTTATAAAGTCAGAATTCGGAGTTATAAAGTCAGAATTGTGAATTATAAAGTCAGAATTGTGAATTATAAAGTCAGAATTGTGAGTTATAAAGTCAGAACTGTGACTTATAAAGTCAGAATTCAGAGTTATAAAGTCAGAATTGTGAATTATAAAGTCAGAATTGTGAATTATAAAGTCAGAACTGTGTGTTATAAAGTCAGAATTCAGAGTTATAAAGTCAGAACTGTGAGTTATAAAGTCAGAATTGTGAATTATAAAGTCAGAACTGTGAGTTATAAAGTCAGAATTCTGAGTTATAAAGTCAGAATTGTGAATTATAAAGTCAGAATTGTGAGTTATAAAGTCAGAATTGTGAATTATTAAGTCAGAACTGTGAGTTATAAAGTCAGAATTGTGAATTATAAAGTCAGAATTGTGAATTATAAAGTCATAACTGTGAGTTATAAAGTCAGAATTGTGAGTTATAAAGTCAGAACTGTGAGTTATAAAGTCAGAATTCTGAGTTATAAAGTCAGAATTGTGAATTATAAAGTCAGAATTGTGAACTATAAAGTCAGAATTGTGAGTTATAAAGTCAGAATTGTGAGTTATAAAGTCAGAACTGTGAGTTATAAAGTCAGAACTGTGAGTTATAAAGTCAGAACTGTGAGTTATAAAGTCGCAATTCTGAGTTATAAAGTCGCAATTCTGAGTTATAAAGTCGCAATTCTGAGTTATAAAGTCAGAACTGTGAGTTATAAAGTCAGAACTGTGAGTTATAAAGTCAGAATTCGGAGTTATAAAGTCAGAATTGTGACTTATAAAGTCAGAATTCAGAGTTATAAAGTCAGAATTGTGAATTATAAAGTCAGAATTGTGAATTATAAAGTCAGAACTGTGAGTTATAAAGTCAGAATTCAGAGTTATAAAGTCAGAACTGTGAGTTATAAAGTCAGAATTCTGAGTTATAAAGTCAGAACTGTGAGTTATAAAGTCAGAATTCTGAGTTATAAAGTCAGAATTGTGAATTATAAAGTCAGAATTCTGAGTTATAAAGTCAGAACTGTGAGTTATAAAGTCAGAATTGTGAATTATAAAGTCAGAATTGTGAATTATAAAGTCAGAACTGTGAGTTATAAAGTCAGAACTGTGAGTTATAAAGTCGCAATTCTGAGTTATAAAGTCGCAATTCTGAGTTATAACGTCAGAACTGTGAGTTATAAAGTCAGAACTGTGAGTTATAAAGTCAGAATTGTGAGTTATAAAGTCGCAATTCTGAGTTATAAAGTCAGAACTGTGAGTTATAAAGTCAGAATTGTGAGTTATAAAGTCGCAATTCTGAGTTATAAAGTCAGAATTGTGAGTTATAAAGTCGCAATTCTGAGTTATAACGTCAGAACTGTGAGTTATAAAGTCAGAACTGTGAGTTATAAAGTCAGAATTGTGAGTTATAAAGTCGCAATTCTGAGTTATAAAGTCAGAACTGTGAGTTATAAAGTCAGGACTGTGAGTTATAAAGTCAGAACTGTGAGTTATAAAGTCAGAATTGTGAGTTATAAAGTCAGAATTCTGAGTTATAAAGTCAGAATTGTGAATTATAAAGTCAGAATTGTGAATTATAAAGTCAGAATTGTGAATTATAAAGTCAGAATTGTGAATTATAAAGTCAGAACTGTGAATTATAAAGTCAGAACTGTGAGTTATAAAGTCAGAATTGTGAGTTATAAAGTCGCAATTCTGAGTTATAAAGTCGCAATTCTGAGTTATAATGTCAGAACTGTGAGTTATAAAGTCAGAACTGTGAGTTATAAAGTCGCAATTCTGAGTTATAAAGTCGCAATTCTGAGTTATAAAGTTAGAACTGTGAGTTATAAAGTTAGAACTGTGAGTTATAAAGTCAGAACTGTGAATTATAAAGTCAGAATTGTGAATTATAAAGTCAGAACTGTGAATTATAAAGTCAGAATTGTGAATTATAAAGTCAGAATTGTGAGTTATAAAGTCAGAACTGTGAGTTATAAAGTCAGAATTCTGAGTTATAAAGTCAGAATTGTGAATTATAAAGTCTGAATTGTGAATTATAAAGTCAGAATTGTGAGTTATAAAGTCAGAACTGTGAGTTATAAAGTCAGAATTGTGAATTATAAAGTCAGAATTGTGAATTATAAAGTCAGAACTGTGAGTCATAAAGTCAGAATTGTGAGTTATAAAGTCAGAACTGTGAATTATAAAGTCAGAACTGTGAGTCATAAAGTCAGAATTGTGAGTTATAAAGTCAGAACTGTGAGTCATAAAGTCAGAATTGTGAGTTATAAAGTCAGAACTGTGAGTTATAAAGTCACAGTCACATTTTTCTTACCCCTTGGTTTCGAGTGTGGTCCTGAAAAATCTTAGTTTGAAAGGGTGTATAGGGGAAGGGCTAAGGGGTAGAGACTGGGCCTTAATAATTCGCAATGCTGACATAACTTGCATTTCTCACTTAATATCTCGCAATTCTGACTTAAAAACTTGCAATTCTGACTTTATTATTCTGACTTAAAAACTCGCAATTCGGACTTTATGACCCGCAATTCGGACTTAATAATTCGGACTTAATAACTCTCAATTCTGACTTTATAGCTCGCAATTCTGACTTTATTATTCTGACTTAATAACTCTCAATTCTGACTTTATAGCTCGCAATTCTGACTTTATGACTCGCAATTCTGACTTAAAAACTCGCAATTCTGACTTAATAATTCTGACTTAATAACTCTCAATTCTGACTTTATAATTCAAACTTAATAACTCTCAATTCTGAATTTATTATTCTGACTTAATAACTCTCAATTCTGACTTTATAATTCGGACTTAATAACTCTCAATTCTGACTTTATAATTCGGACTTAGTAACTCTCAATTCTGACTTTATAATTCAGACTTAATAACTCAATTCTGACTTTATAATTCGAACTTAACTCGCAATTCTGACTTAAAAACTTGCAATTCTGACTTTATTATTCTGACTTAAAAACTCGCAATTCTGACTTATAAACTCGCAATTCTGACTTAATAATTCTGACTTAAAAACTCGCAATTCGGACTTTATAATTCGGACTTAATAACTCTCAATTCTGACTTTATAATTCAGATTTAACAACTCTTAATTCTGACTTAAAAACTCGCAATTCTGACTTTATAATTCGGACTTAATAACTCTCAATTCTGACTTTATAATTCGAACTTCATAACTCTCAATTCTGACTTTATAATTCGGACTTAATAACTCTCAATTCTGACTTTATAATTCGAACTTAATAACTCTCAATTCTGACTTTATAATTCGGACTTAATAACTCTCAATTCTGACTTTATAGCTCGCAATTCTGACTTTATTATTCTGACTTAATAACTCACAATTCTGACTTTATGACTCGGAATTCTGACTTTATAATTCTGACTTAATAACTCTTAATTCTGACTGTATAATTCGGACTTAAAAATTCTCAATTCTGACTTAATAGCTCGCAATTCTGATTTAATGACTCGCAATTCTGACTTAAAAACTCGCAATTCTGACTTTATGACTCGCAATTCGGACTTAATAATTCGGACTTAATAACTCGCAATTCTGACTTTATAGCTCGCAATTCTGACTTTATGACTCGCAATTCTGACTTAAAAACTCGCAATTCTGACTTAATAATTCTGACTTAATAACTCTCAATTCTGACTTTATAATTCAAACTTAATAACTCTCAATTCTGACTTTATAATTCGGACTTAATAACTCTCAATTCTGACTTTATAGCTCGCAATTCTGACTTTATGACTCGCAGTTCTGACTTAAAAACTCACAATTTTGACTTTATAATTCGGACTTAACTCTCAATTCTGACTTCATAATTCGGACTTAATAACTCTCAATTCTGACTTTATAATTCAAACTTAATAACTCTCAATTCTGACTTTATAATTCGGACTTAACTCTCAATTCTGAATTTATTATTTTGACTTAATAACTCTCAATTCTGACTTAATAATTCTGACTTAATAACTCTCAATTCTGACTTTATAGCTCGCAATTCTGACTTTATGACTCGCAGTTCTGACTTAAAAACTCACAATTTTGACTTTATAATTCGGACTTAACTCTCAATTCTGACTTTATAATTCGGACTTAATAACTCTCAATTCTGACTTTATAATTCGGACTTAATAACTCTCAATTCTGAATTTATAATTCGAACTTAATAACTCGCAATTCTGACTTAAAAACTTGCAATTCTGACTTTATTATTCTGACTTAAAAACTCGCAATTCTGACTTAATAATTCTGACTTAAAAACTCGCAATTCGGACTTTATAATTCGGATTTAACAACTCTCAATTCTGACTTTATAATTCTGACTTAACTCGCAATTCTGACTTCATAATTCGGACTTAATAACTCTCAATTCTGACTTTATAATTCGAACTTAATAACTCTCAATTCTGACTTTATAATTCGGACTTAATAACTCTTAATTCTGACTTTATTATTCGGACTTAAAAACTCGCAATTCTGACTTAATAATTCAGACTTAATAACTCTCAATTCTGACTTTATAATTCGGACTTAATAACTCTCATTTTTGACTTTATAATTCGGACTTAATAACTCTCAATTCTGACTTTATAGCTCTCAATTCTGATTTTATGACTCGCAATTCTGACTTTATAATTCTGACTTAACTCTCAATTCTGACTATAGCTCGCAATTCTGACTTTATAATTTGGACTTAATAACTCTCAATTCTGACTTTATAATTCTGACTTAATAACTCTCAATTCTGACTTTATAGCTCGCAATTCTGACTTAATTATTCTGACTTAATAACTCACAATTCTGACTTTATGACTCGCAATTCTGACTTTATAATTCTGACTTAATAACTCTCAATTCTGACTGTATAATTCGGACTTAATAATTCTCAATTCTGACTTAATAGCTCGCAATTCTGATTTAATGACTCGCAATTCTGACTTAAAAACTCGCAATTCTGACTTAATAGTTCTGACTTAATAATTATGACTTAAAAACTCGCAATTCTGACTTTGACTCGCAATTCTGACTTTAAAACTCGCAATTCTGCCTTTATGACTCGCAATTCTGACTTTAAAACTCGCAATTTTGAATTAATAATTCTGACTTAATAATTCTGACTTAAAAACTCTCAATTCTAACTTTATAGCTCGCAATTCTGACTTAATAATTCGGACTTAATAACTCTCAATTCTAACTTTATAGCTCGCAATTCTGACTTTATAGCTCGCAATTCTGACTTTATGACTCGCAATTCTGACTTAAAAACTTGCAATTCTGACTTAATAGTTCTGACTTAATAATTCTGACTTAAAAACTTGCAATTCTGACTTTATGACTCACAATTCTGACCTAACTCGCAATTCTGACTTGATAATTCTGACTTAATAATTCTGACTTAAAAACTCGCAATTCTGACTTTATAACTCGCAATTCTGACTTTATGACTCGCAATTCTGACTTTATAATTCTGACTTAAAAACTCGCAATTTTGACTTTATGACTCCCAATTCTGAATTTATAATTCGCACTTAATAACTCTCAATTCTGACTTTATAACTCGCAATTCGGACTTTATAATTCAGACTTAATAACTCTCAATTCTGACTTTATAGCTCGCAATTCTGACTTAACTCACAATTCTGACTTTATAATAATTTTTTTATGCAAATTTTTTTTTCAATACATTTTTTTTTTTATCATTCAGTGGCAGGAACAGGCTTCCCTACTCTGCTAACATTGTAACACTAGCATTATATGTTTTATAATGCTGATCATGCACCATGTTTTAAACTGAGTATGAAAAAAATGGAGTAGGGGAGAGTGGGGATGGTTGCAACACGTTTTGCATTTCCTTCAGTTTCTCAGAGACTCAGAGACCATTCGGCTATTATTGTTTTTGCTTTTTATTATGTTATCATGTTTGGTGTAAATAGGCTGTAATATTCCACTTGTGTGTTGTTTTTCATTATTTAAATTAGGATGAAAACATAATATCAATAAATAATGCTAAACTGTGTTAATTTTAGTTTAATTGTTGACATTTGGCAGGAAAAGATGGCTCATTCACCAAAGCCAGAAGAGAAATACTCCAAACACCTACAACAGGTAAATAACTTTGATTTACACTTCATTCAAAAATTTCAGTTCTCTAATAAATCTTTGTGTTATTCAAGATGTATATGGCTCACTGTTTCTTCAGATAACTATTTGAAATCTTATTCAAATTTAAATGTGTGTATATACACAACGCCAAATCAGAAAAAGTTGTGACAGTATGGCAAATGCAAAATAAATTAAAAAGTGATTTCTAAATTTACTTTGACTTGTATTTCATTGCAGACAACACAATAAACATTATTTAATGTGTTCCTGGTGATTTTTATAGTTTTTGTTTTGAAAATAAACATGTATTCCAATTTTGGTTCTTGCAACACATTTTAAAAAAAAAATCAGTAAAGCATTTACCACTTTGTAATGCTGCCATTCCTTTTCACAACACTTAAAAGACGTTTAGGGGCTTAAGACACCAAGTCATGAAGTGTTTCAGGTGTAATTTTGTCCTGTTCTTTCTGCAAACAAGTCTAAACGTGGGTAACAGTACGTTGTTGCATTTTATGCTTCAAAATGTGCCACACATTCTCATTAGAGGACTGGACCTGCAGACAGGCCGGTCAAGTACCTGTATCCTCTTCCTCCGCAGCCAGGATTTTGTAATGTGTGCAGAATGTAGTTTTGCATCGTCTTGTTGAAATATGCAAAGGAAGGCAGCATATTGTGCTCCAAAATCTCCATGTACTTTTCAGCAGTAATGATGCCATCACAGAAGTGCAAGTTACCTTTGATAAACCCTGGTTTTTTGCTGGTAACAGTCTGGATGATCCTTTTCTTCTTTGGACCGAAGCATATGGTGTCCATTTTTTACAAAAAATACTTTAAATACTGATTCATCTGACCACAGTACACATTTCCACTGTGTGATGGTCCATCCCAGATGCTTCTAAGCCCAGAGAAGTGGATGGCGCTTCTGGACACTGTTAACATAGGGCTTTCTTTTGGCACAGTACAGTTTTAACTGGCATTTGTGGATGTAACTACATGTTGTCGACTTGACAAAGGTTTGCCAAAGTAGTCCTGAGCCCATGTGGTGATATCGCCTATAGATGAATGAGGATTCTTGATGCAGTGCTGCCTGAGAAAATGGAGATCACTATAGTTCAGCTTGCACTCTTGTCATTTTCGCACTGAAATTACTCCAGATTGCTTGAATCTTTAATTATGTTATGCACTGCTGAAGGTGAAATATCCAAATGTCTTCCTATCCTTCTTTGAGGAACATTGTTTTTAAATATTTCAATAATTGGCGATCCCCAGCCCATCTTTGCTCCTAAAGGACTAGACCTTTCTTGGATGCTGCTTCTGTACCAAATCATAATTACAATCACCTGTTGACATCACCTGTTTCTAATCACATCATCATTTAACCAATTTACCTGATTACTAGCCCTAAACTGCTCCTGTCCCAGCTTTTTTTGGAATGTGTTGCAGGTCTGAATGACAGGAAAGGATGTATATTTACAAATGATTATATTCCTAAGTGGAGATATTGATGTTGTGCTGAGTTCTTTAGAAAATGTACATTTCTATTTATTGTTTTTATTATTATTGTGTGCATACTTAAATCTGGTCCTTTTTAATAGGTAGTTGAAACAAACATTTAAATGTTTTTAGGTTTTAAACGCTTATTAAATGACAATGTGACAATATTTTTAGTCAGTTTATAAAGTAATACGTTTTAATAATGTAATAATTGTTAATACATTATGAGCTCAAAATTTTATTGTTTAGAGAAAAATGTTCCATTATGAACATTCCATAACAACAATAATGTAAATTATTGCATTATGTGCAGCTTTTTGACATTCAGTTAGTACGTTGAGTTTCTACAGTATCCCTTTAACACAAAGTAATAAAAAAATGTAGAATTTCAAATGTTTCTTCAGTGGTATTTACTAAAACATTTGTACATAATGGATTGTTTATCTAAATTTTACAGAGAGCAGAAGAACAAGAACACACTTTCAGGTTTTGTTTCGACTCTGATCCTGATCCAATTGTTGTGGAATGTAACACATCTATGACTGTGCTCGCTGCTCTTGAACAAAAAGAAACATTTCAGAATAATAAGAGTATTAGAGACACCAAGAAAGTAATGGTAATCGAGAGAGCTGATGGAGCTGCTGTGAAAACAGATTTTCCATGCAGTCTTATTGAAAAAGATGAGACCTTAAAAATATCCTTCATCAAAAATGAAATGAAAAAGAAAGAGACACAAGCAATACTTTCATTACCTAGAACAGACCTAGTCAAGTTCTACATTAAAGCAACAGGAAAGACGAGTGTGATGTCCATTATAAAAAGCAATGAACTAAGAAACAAAGTAGATTATGCATGTGTTTATGGGTTAGAAGAAGAAAAAGCTGAAATTGCTCTCAAGCGCGACGGACGATTCAATGAAAAAATATTCCATAAACTCTGTCTCCTGGCATTAGTGTCTGAAAATAAGAAGGGAAAACAAACAAGATATGAAATCTCCAGTCCTGTCAAGCTTCTTAGAAACAAGAAATTTCAGATCATGGCTGTTGATGGCAAACGGCCTGACTGCCAAAAGAAACCAAACACAATCAAGACTGAAAATGCATCAGATGTTGATTATGAAAAATATAACCCAGGACAACCTACAAACAGCGGTGAACAAGGAACAATCCAAGTGAGAGAGACAAAATCTCCAGGTCCTCCGACTACAGGCCAAGTAACTCAGAACCCTTCTGGGGATTCTGGAGGATTGTTCAACACTGAGGTTGAAGAGTTTCTGCAGAGTTCATTTGAAAATATAATGAAGAAGCTAAAACAGCGAAAGAACCCCCAGGTTCAGAAGTTCTTCCAAGAAGATTACGATAAAGGTATTCAGTGTTTCACTGAGGTGAACAAAGTGAAGCAGATCATGACACTCTCTGACTCTGTGTGTCTGATTCTAGTTGATAATTCTCCCACTGGAACAGGCTTCCTAGCCTTTGACAGATTCATCCTTACTAATGCTCATGTCATTAAGGACTTTGTTAATCGTGACACACTTAAACTTTCACGGCCTCTGGAAGCTGTATTTAATTTTGAGGTTGTAGGACCTGCGGCAAAAGTTTTGTCAGTAAAAGATGACATTGTTGCTTGTGGTTTTGAGCCTGATGATAGGCGCAGATTTTATGATTTTGCACTACTTGAATTGGTAAAGACACCTGATAACTGTCCCGAATTGTTCAAACGTTATATACATTCCCCTCCTCCAAACCGTGGTGGGATCTACATTGTGGGACACCCAGGTTGTGGTGTCAAGAAGATGGACCCCTGCCTCATTATTGAGCCTGAGAAACAACTCCAGAGTATAAACAAACACATATCTGACAATATGTCCTGCCCATATGTATCACTGCAATGCTGGCCGTATCTACATCAGAACAGGATAACCTATGACACTTGTATGTTTCATGGATCTTCTGGCTCCCCGGTGTTTGATGAACGCTGCAATCTGATTGGAATGCATTCTGGTGGCTTTCATTATAAAGAACAAAACAAGACGGATAGGAGTGTTATAGAATATGCCTATTCCATGCAGTCTATTGTGGAAGGCATTGTCGAACAGGTCAGGTCAAGGAGACGTGACATCTTGAATTTACTCTCTGAATTTGATTCAATTAAAGCACAGTTTAAACTTGAGAAGACTGAAGATACATCTGGAGCAATCATGCCCATTCAGGAACAAGAGAAGTATGAGAAAGAAGAGAAAATGGATGTAGACTGAAGAGACGTGTCTACTGATTGAAGACCCACAATCCATCAGGAAAAGTTTTTAACCAAATTTTCAATTCAATTTTCAAATATACAGTGGGGGAAATAAGTATTAAACACATCACCATTGTTCTCAGAAAACATATTTCTGAAGGTGCTGTTGACTTGAAATGTTGACTTGAAAATCAACCAAAGAAATCCATATAGGCTAATAAAACAAAACTGATTTGTTTACAAGTTAAGTTCTGTGTAATAAAATGAAATGACGCAGGGAAAAAGTATTGAACACATGAAGAAAGGGAAGTGTAGAAAGGCAGTGAAAGCCCAGACAGCAGCTGAAATCTCTCAGTAGTTATTCAGCAACCCTCTGCCCTTCATCAGTGTAAATGAATATCAGCTGCTTCAGTCCAACATCTACATTAGCAGGAGGATGAAGATGAAACCAGGGTGGACATTTCAGCAAGACAATGATCCAAAACACAGCCAAGCAAACGCTTAAATGCTTTCAGAGAAAGAAAATCAAGCTGTAGAATGGCCCAACCAATCACCTGATATGAATCCAATAAAAAATACAAAATAAAGCTCAGATTTGATAGACGAGACCAGGGCTTAACATTAACTCCTGTCAACCCACCAAATGTGGATAGATTTGAGCTCTGGCGGGTAAGACAGCTGCTTCCACTGGCCACTTAAATAATTTTTGAATTGTAGTTTTCTTATAGCAGGGTTCGACAAAAAGGATGGCCCAATGTGCATGCAAATGTGATCTTAGAATCGAGAAGTAGCACGACTGACAAAAATAACTGTGTTCGAGCAAGCAAAAGAAAGCAGGTGAATACCTTATGAGAGGATGATTACTCGTGCGCACAGGTGATGTGATTTTTCGTATTTACTTGCGCAAAACAATTGTATGTGTGTGTGTGTGTGTGTGTGTATAGGAAATGCAACTGGTACGATCGGTTCTCTTTGAAATAGACTAGACAAAAAGCAATGATCGTGCACCCACAGTCCTGCTTCTGCTGCTTTCAAGAACTCAAGATTGAATGAATATATATATATATATATATATATATATATATATATATATATATATATATATATATATATATATATATATATATATATATATATATATATGTCCTTTTGTAAGCAACAGCCGTCACTGCAGGCCTAACAGGCCTAACATTAACCGTGAGCATGTGATCATCCTTTCATTATCACACGCAGTGTGTTTTTCACCTGCTTTCTTTTGCTTACAGTTATTTTTGTTAATATGGTTTAATTATCATCCTTTACAACAACATTGCTTTAATATGAGATTAACTCCCCATTTATGTTTAGTACCTGCTGATCTGGGACCTTTAGCCAGGACAGATTACTGTGCATATTTTAGATACATGTCAAGAAATCTTTTTAAATGTCAATTTTTATAAAAGGAAAGTTTTGTTGAATTAAAAAGTGCATGTATGCAGCTATATTTTGCTTGTTTTGATACATTTAAAATATGTGGTTAAGTAATAATCATTTATTTTCGGTGTGGTCAGAGATCAATTTGGTAAATACTTAATTCTGAGCCCTAAAAAGTCATGTTAAATTTAAAGCTAATTGCAATGCAACGTAACCCATTTACTCATGCACAGTAAGCAAGCTCATACACAACACACACAAAAAGTGAAATGAATAGGGAGGCATGTGGAAAACACAAAACCTAAAGTCATTTTAGCAAGTCAAAATCACATTTATTCATTTAAAATATATTTTCCAAACAACAAAAGTGTGGCTTGTGAAAATGGCAAGTGACTAGTAACGTTGGAAATCTACTAGCCACAGTGGCTGGTGATCAAAAAAGTTAATGTCAAGCCCTGGAGGAGACCCACAGAACCATCAAGATTTTTACACTCTGTTAAAGTCTGAGCAACGCATGTGACTTCATTCTCCATATGAGAGGCGTCTTTAAGCTGCCATCACCAAAACAGCCTTCTATATAAAGTATTAAATACGTTTCAGTAGTTATGTCATTAGTAGTCATTACACAGAACTCATTTTTCAGATTTGATTTAGTTTTGTTTCATTTTTATGTTTGTGTTGTTTAAGTTTTTACCAAAATCTGGTTTAATTCCAGGTCAACAACTCCTTTATAAATATTATTCCCAGAAAAAAACATGATGTGTTCAATACTCTCCTATATATATATATATATATATCTATATAAATGTACTGTTAAAGAAAAACTTAACCAAACCCACATAAAAGACACATTCAGGATATACTTTTAAAGTACAATATTAAGCAACTACAGTACAATAAATACATTATCACACATGCTATTCTGAAAAACAACAGTAAAATGAACAAAACAACAGGTGTGTAATGTAAATGTAAATATGTAAATAGTTTCTGGGAATAAATTGGCAAGATAAACTGCTTAAAAGAGCAGAATATGATGAATGTGTAAAAGAAGTGATGAATCAAAGAAGATCAAGTGAATATCAGTCCAAGAACTGCTTACAGTTATGAAATGGATGACATGGGCATGCAATTTGAAGCAACAGAAATTAAGTCTTGAATGAATCTGTGCACACTGATACAGCCATTTCCTTCAGAGGAAGTGTGGTATTGTCATTTTATTCATAGACTGAAAATGCCATTTTGACTTTCTCTTTTTAAAACATTTTATTGTATTGTCTTTACAATGTAATTAATATACACGTGTGTACTCATATAAAATGATTACTCATACCTATTTTTCAGTTTTCGTTTTATTTGTTTTAGTAATTTGACATCGATTGATCTTCAATCTTTTACTGTAATGACAAAGTACAGATAAAACAGATGAACTGATATGACTGTACTGTTATGAGATATCAATAAAATGCATTTAAGAAAGTTTGCATTCATTGAGTGTTATTACAATACGTCAGCTGTTCTTTCTGCTTTCATGATAAAGATGTACTTTAAAGCAAATACAATATGAAAATGCAGTACTACTGTACAATATTTCATTTAATTTATGTTTACCTCATAAAATGTGATTGTTATTCTGATTGATTGTTGAGTTCTAAGATTGGCCTGGTAAATGCTGAGAATATCTTGTACATAGTAAAGGCTAATTTATACTTCTGTGTCGAGCGATCGGTGTGACCCACGGTGCCTGCCTTGTGCTTTTATATTTCTGTGTGCTGTTTGTGTTGCTCTGCAATAACACTGCTGAAAAGCTAGCTGGCAGTAGGTTTTATGTTCCTCTGTATTGAGTTTCTTCGCAGGTGTTTTATTTTTTCTGAACGGGACCTTAAAGGGCACCTATGGTGGAAAATCTTCTTTTTAAGCTGCTTGGACAGACATATGTGCATGTATGGTGTATAGACCGTCATATTGGGATGAAATAAACACACCCAGTGCTTTTTTCAATTTAACAACATAAAAACGGTGGACCAATTGGAGCGGTTTTCAGATCGACCACTACCTGACGTAGGAGAGCGGTCCCCCCGCCCACCAATATTGATTGACAGCTGCGCGCATTAACATGTCCGGTAGTCATGTGTATAATCATATCAACAAAAGAAGACGAGCGCAAAGCAACCGGGAATAAAAGGTGTTCAGTTCGCTAGGATCATCATCAAACGTGATCAAGAGTGAGTTTTACATGTTTAAAATGTTTAAAAACAGCATGTGTGTAATGAATTACAGCGATTCACTTCAGATTCCCTTCATCACCACAGCCGCGTGTCAGAACAATTATAAAGGAAGACGCTTCAATCCCAGTTTGTGGACGTTAAATCGGGTTTATTTTGTTCGTTATCACAACAGACATTCATACAGCAGTGAATAATAACATGTATCCTGTCACATTTGTGTGCAAAGAGAGTGCAAAGCTAAACGCGCGCGCTGTCTGTGTCTGTGTGTGTGCGTTTCTTGTCTGCGCTGTGTGTGTGCGTTTCGTGTCTGCGCTGTGTGTGTGCGTGAACTTTGTAATGACATTGTGTGTGACTCATCATTGCAACTCAACAAATGCATCAAATACTCATTGGTAAAGTTCTTATTGTAGTATTTCTCACAAAGGTACGTGAGATCTGCTTCCTTTATGTCTGTCTGTTGTCTGACGCAGCCGAGGGAGAAGATTAAGGCACGCAGAAAGGCAGGGTAGGAGGGTAGGAAGGCGCAGCACACAAAAAACACCTCCTGGTGCAAAAATGTATAAAATAGAATTTAATAAAAGGTATAATAAATAATCTGATGGGTGTTTTGAGCTGAAACTTTACAGACACATTCTGGAGACACAAAATAATCATATTAAATCTGGAAAAAGGGGTAACCTAGGTGCCCTTTAATGTACAAGTAGCTAAAACTCACTCATTCAGAAGCGAGAACCGGTGGACAACTTTAATCATAAGGTAAACACAAATCAAAAGTTTCCATCTGGAGCTCCTTCACAAGAGACTCGACACTTGTAAACACTCACTCCATCGGGCTTGCGGCTCTCAGCACTGTCTACACTTGTCATCGATACCAAGCTGACCAATCACAGAGCTTGCACTACGTGCTGTTGTGACGTGTAGTTACATTTTTGAGAGGTACACGACAGCATCAGCCACGGTGAGGGGTGTGCGCCTACTCGAAGGCTGCACTGGACCATACGTGTGAGCTTGATGCAGAAGTATAAATTAGCCTTAAATATAATAATAAAAAACATCCTGTGGATTAAATACTTAACTGTTTAAATGAAAAGTTTAATTGTAAATAAAGTACCCCATTATAAAAAAACACTATTTTCAGCTCTATTTTAACACATCACCTGTTTTTAGTTTTTATATGTGTAGCCTATATTCCGGTGGCCAGAAAACACCAGCAAATTAAGAAGACAGCACATACGCTGCAAATCCTCACAACACATAAAAAAGCTGGCATATGTACTATTGTCCTTTCCAAACTTGTATAAGGACAACAGCAATGTTTTCTCAGTTTGTGATCCTCTGAGAAAATGGGTTGATGGTCGCATATGAAACCTCTGAAACATGCCCTAAAGGCTTGGCAAAGCCAGACAGAGCTTATAGTATGGAAGTGCTGACAAAATGCTAGTGCTGACACAGGCACCCATGCAGACAGAAAGCACGGAGGACAACACAAAAAGAAACAACAGAGATACTGAGGTAGCAGCTGCAATGAGCTGAGATGAGAGCGGAGACTTAAGATAACCTGACTCTTAAGATAACCTGCCGCCTGGGCTGAAGCTTAACAAGCCACCTTCTGACAGCCAGTGCAACAACGGGCCCAGGCTGACCAGCTTAAAGGTGTCAAGTGCAACAGAGGTATAAACCCTCTACTAAAAAAAAAACTACCAACTAGCATTCAAAGGAGTTAACACACCTGCCACAGCAAAACTTAAAGACTTTGACAAGCTGGCTAGAAACCATCCACATTACCGGCAACAAACCTCTAGGTCGACACGACCAACCAAAGACTCTGGTCCCATGCCATAATACCCTCTGAGCTAAATGGCACTGATGAACTCCAGGCTAGTAACTTTTGAAATTAAACTGCTCTGACACAGCATCCTGGAAACAGCCCCGGATGCCCAGTCAGTGGAAGTCACCTGTCATCCAACACTGATCTACAGCCTGCATTGCTTTCCTGTCTCTCTACAGCATTCAGACATGCCCTGCTGACATATCAAGCAGACTCACAGGACTACACGCAGCATCAGGCAAACAGGTGCACTATAAGGAAGTGTACCCTGCTGAGTCTCACAATCTCAGCAGAGCAAACTCTCCCACCATCCCTTACATTAATACTAAAAGGGCTTTTTGATGTGACAACTCGGTGCTAACGACAAACCATGCAGAAACCACCCAGAGGACATCATCTTCCAAGGTCCAATCTTTAGGGAGATAATGGGATCTCTCATTATGTCTGCCTGAAAAGTGTCTGATCTTCCTCTTTACCATCGCCGGCTGTTCTCTAAAGTAAAGACAACAGCTTTTGAAAAGGGGGGGGAAGATCAAACATATTGCATTGTTACATAAACTTTTTAAGCAGCGCTCACACACTGACAAAGTCAACCCACTGGGAGGTGATAAGAGCTCACACCGAGGGTCTAGTTTCTATGATTACAATCTTGATAGACGAGCCTCAAAGCCTTTCACACTCACATGGTGATCACTCACAGAACTAGACCTTGTTAAAACAGCCATTACTAAATCACAGAATGTTTTTGTGTGTGTATGTTCATGTTCTTTGTGACCTATGTAAAATGGTATGCCTGTGCTAAATAGAGTTTACTGATGATTTTCTCATGGTATATCAATCTTCTTTGAGGTAAAATCCTTAGAAGCATTGCTTAACAACTTACACCCAAACATCACAGAAGTGTTTGGTATGTATGCACAGCTTATGTGGTTTAAAGAACAACTGTATGCATTATATTAAAGTACTTGTATCGCACTATTTAACAAGCAAATCACCAGACGTAAACAAAGGGAGATAAAACTGACTAGAAGGCATCTTCCCACTGGCCAACTCATCTCCTGATTTGTGACATCAGCAACCCTATTTAAGGAAGTCATGACCAATTGTCTCTCTCTTCAACTTCACTCTTAAACTTTCTGTTCTGCTCTTAATGGTTACAAGCCAAAATATGACCTGGGCCCTTGGGGCCTCACCCAAGCTGGGGCCAGGCTTCAGCCTTCTCACTCTTCAGAGACTTTCGTCATCAACCTGGACAATTCCAACTCATAACCTCGCTGGAATGCTAATCAACCGATCAGAATAGAAAAGAACCAGCAACGAATAATCCGGAGACTTCCAGGCCAGCACACATTGCATAAGCCACAACACAAAGGAAACTATCCCAGTACGATTTAGGTATCAGATATGCTACTTTATCATTTCCTTTGTTAAGATAAGGTGATTCAGTTTTCTTTGGTGATTTGTTTTGGGTTATTGAGGTTGAATTGCAGCTCTCTCTTTTCTTGGGGCCTTAACAGCCCTGTTCTCTGTCTCACTCTCTCTCTCTCTCTCACACACACACACACACACACACACACACACACACACACACACACACACACAGACACACAGACACACACACACACACACACACATGCATGTTGTAAATAAATGTGTTGTCTTTACCTTTTTGGAACTATTGTTTGTGTCTAAGCAGATATATTGTTTTTTACTCAGTGTAACTTGTGTAAACAAGTCATTTAACCTCAAAGATAAAGCCACAGGTTGTCCTAATGCGTAATGTAGAAAGATTATTTATTTTTCCAGACCAGAAAATTACTTGATCTTTGAATTAATAGACAAATAAATTGTAGGCTCCAACAGATGAGCAGTTCAATTTAATGTAATTTTGGTTCAGCTACCGTATATTCATAATTAAATAATAACTTATTATCAATTATTAATATTTATACGATATATGAACATACTGCACGAATTTAGTTGTCTTAATTTTTTTGCAGACAGTTATTTTTATTTTACTACATTTACATTATACAGGGCTGTACATTTTGCAAACTATTGACCACAAGTGGAAATACATTTGACTACAATAATTTTTAATGGTGGAAAATCCCCACCCAGACAGAGAGCTGTCATCTGACTCAATGACTTCTGACTTCTAATTCTGACTTAATATATTTGCATCTACTCAGTCCCAATAACCAGAACATAAATTTTCATTTACGAATAGGAAAATATTATATTATATTCTATAATTTAATTAATTCAATGTGTTGAGCAGCCATTGTTTCATTTTCACTTGCCTGTATTTTTCAAGTGATTATCAGGTTGAGATGCGTTTGATTAAAGTCTTGGCAAAACTCTGTAGCTTAATATTTAATATAATGTTCAATTTAATTCATGTTTATTTCTATAGCGCTTTAACAATGTAGATTGTGTCAAAGCAGCTTCACATAGAAATTCTAGTAAATTAAAACTGTGTCAGTCCAGTTTTCAGAGTTGAAGTTCAGTTCAGTGTGGTTTAATATTCACTGCTGAAAGTCCAAACACTGAAGAACAAATCCATCGACGCGCAGCTCCACAAGTCCCAAACCAAGCAAGCCACTGGCGATAGCAGCGAGGAACAAACTCTAACAATTGACGAAAGTGAAGAAAAAAAAAACCTTGAGAGAAACCAGGCCTGGAGAACACTAGACATCCATTGTGGAGAAGCTGCAGGTGTGAGTAGTTCACCGGCGAGTGTTCAGGCTGGCCCATAGGATCACGCGGAGACTCGTCTGTCACTGGGGTCTTTCAGAAATCAGTCTCATGCTCTCCACTCCTCCATGACCACCACAGCAGCTGCTCAAGATACAGCCTGGTCCAAGATTATGGACGCCTCTAGAAGTCCTCTATGGTTGGCATCATCTTTTCACAGGACTTAAATCACTTGTTAATAAATATACTATGATGTATGTATTATAGTATATTAATACTTGTGCAATTACAAAAAACACAACTGTTTTGTTAGTCAGTAGTGCTTTGAATAGATTTTAATAATGCAATTTGAACTGTTTTAAAGGAAAAAGCCTAATGATCACATTCCCTGCATCCCAATGAGTGTACTGTGCATTCTGAATATGCCAGTGTCTTCAGAATGGGCTACCGGCAGCTCAATCCTTCAAGTTTAATCTATTAAAGTACCACTACACCCACCTCTTTTGGTTCAAGTCTACCTCAGAATTTTTTCCAAAAAATGCTTCATGAAGGGCGCTGAGCTCTGTTAGCAGAGGGAAGTGTGGGCGTGGCCAGCAGAGCAGGGGAAAAAGAGTGGAGCGAACAACTGTTGTCAGTTGGCTCACAAAATGAGACACAAACCGTGAGGAGATGCATAATTTTAGAGTTTACGAAGTTAAAATGCAAAGAAATAAACAGTAATTTAATGCCCTGCTACATTTGTTATTCATACTTTCATATACACATAACCACAATTTGTTATATCATCATAAAGATAATCATGTTTATATAAACACTATAAATGAGGAGGACTTCTCTCCTCCTGGATCCCCGAGTCTGAATGCAGACACAGTGGATAGCAGTGCAGCAGGTCTCTTTCCCTATCTATTCCAAGCATTAACCCTGCCGGTAATCTGGAGGCTTTAAAACATAGGCGAACACAGCTGCTCGGATATAGGTGACGTGTCTGAATGGTAACAAAGTCCACTGATATAAGACAAAGTCCACCATTCTCCAATTCTCGTACAGCTCTCCCGACAAAAATGCTTGCTGCAAACCAACAACTTTGCTGTGTAGACTTGACAGCATCGCGGGAAAAACATGCAACAAATCCCGTGGATCATGGAAACAAACACATACGGCCCGTGTCGTGTGCGGTCTCACTCTCACCCAGTCATTGGGTCTCACAGCTTGGCAGGTCTGCCTTGCCTTCTGAAAGCATGTGCTCTCTAGAATAATTAAGAAGCAGGGTCTTCTCTAGGGGTGTCAAAATTAATTGTTTCTTCGCTGCCCCGCGATGCAGATGCAGACAATTCGGTATCAGTTCAGTAATAATCATAACCGGTTATTGTGTACCAACGTCATTTATCTCATATGTCGCTGTAGCTTACTATGGCAAGGGAGGCGAGCGTGAGTATTTACAGCGCTCCAACTACATAAAATCGCAGAAACTCTACACAATTTCATTGAGTGTGTGTTTGCTGGACAGTCTTTCACTGACACTTACAGCAGAAGCCCCTATTTCACTGCTATTGAGAGAATGAAAGTAAACTCCATTTCTCTCTCTCACTGTGACCCATTGACCGGCTGCATGACTTTTCCTCTCCTCTCGGCTGTTACAGCGATACTTATATATACAGACACGAGTGCGCGGGTTTTCTCCCCCGTGTCTATCATGGATCAGCCGCTGCAGTGTTGCCAGATGTCTGATTCCAGCCCAAAAACTAATCCAAAACCCGCCGAAATGCCTATCCAAAACCACCCAATCTGGCAACACTGCGCCACTGCTGTTTATCAGTGTCACTTATCGGTGAACAGCGTCTGTGAAGTAAAATATGAAATTGTGTATGGAAAGCATCGTCAATGCACCGTGATGCACCGAGGTATCGAATTGAACCGAATCGATAGCGTAATAAGCGTAACCGAACTGTGAGACCAGTATAGGTTCACACCTCTAGTCTTCTCAGAGGATAAGAAAAACTCAGCTATGAATAATAATGAGAAACTGACGTGTCATCACTCCACTAGCAGATTTGCGCTATGTCACCGATTTTGATCCCGCCCCAAAAATTATTTTAAACCTGGAAGATGAAATTAGCTGACAAAAGCTCAAAATCATCCAGTTTTCCCCACAATTAAAGCTGACAGGTGCTAATGTTGTCCTAACTGATGCTCAACACACAAATCTCAAAAAAAGTCCTCCAGGGTGTCTTGAAGCTTTAAAAAAGCAGGTGTAGTGCATCTTGTCAGCTTCAAACCACCACTCTATTAAACAATAAACCGGTTTCAAATAGTTCATAGCTTAGCATCAAATGACCTTTACTTATGAAATTATGCAGGCGTCTGTTTGCTTGAAAAAAAAAAGCGTGCGCTGAAGAACAGCCATGACGTGTGAAGCATCAAAAGATGCTTACTACATCCTAATTGAAGGCGGTAGAATGACCTTTGAGGCTGACAAGATGCACTACCCCCATTTTTTTTTTTTAAACATGAAAGATTAGCATATTCTGAGGGGGTAGCCCAGATCGTCAGAACAAATTAGCATATACATTCGTCCCAAAGCTTAGCATGTGTTTGAAAAAAGAGAACTGATACTTTCGCTTCCTTTAGCACGGAGCCCAAAGGGGGTATAAAAGAAACCAAAGACAGAGAGAGAAGATAAACGTATAGCTGCATTTATGTTATACCCCTTCCACAATAATCTGTGTAGAAGGGTTTTTTTCATACAAAACATCATTTACATTATTAATTGGTACGGAGATAGGAATAAAGGTGAAGTCAATGGATGTGTAGTGAATGAAAACGAGCAAGAAACTGCTTCGCCATTCAGATTCTCGTTAAAGGTAATGTAAGCTTTCGTTATTTCAGTTCGCTGTTGGCCAGAAATTTACTTTGCTAACAAAACTTAAGCATAATTTAGAAATAACAAAACGTGTAAATTAGAAAAAAAGGCACCATTAGCATATAAATAACAAAACTTTTATTGTAATAAAACTCTGAAGTTGATTTAGTCTGAAGAAATACAGAATATAAATAATAGGCTATTTACCCATTAAGTCATTTTCTAGACTTTCAAGCTATAACTAATATTAGTAGCACTTTAAAATAACTACACACTATAAATAATTTATTAAGCATTAGCATATATTGAATTCATTATTCATTAAGCATTAACTCTACATCAATAAATGTAAGCAGTTTGTAACTGCAGCTACAAATGTACTTGACTTATAAGCACATTTATTTATAATGTGCTTATTAATTGTACTTTCATAATCTGTGACTGAATGATTTTTTTTTATAACTGAATTAAGTATTGCATTCTTTACAATCCATTTGTATTTAAGAGTAGTTGGTGGTTTTTAAGATCATTCAGAATGAGTTAGTAAATGATTAATAAACTATTGAAATCAACGTTTATATATATTATTATTCAGGCAGATAGTAATGGTTACTATGTATGTTAATAAATGCTTTATTAAATCAGCTTAATGCAGTTTTGTGATCAAAAGTGAGGACTATTTATGCTTCATAAATCCTTCATTAATCCTTTATAAGGTTTTCACAAAGCATAAATAGTCCTCACTTTAGATTAGGTCACAAAACTGGATGAAGTTGATTTAATAAAGCATTTGTTAACATTCAAATTAACTATCAGTATATGCCTGAATAATAAGATAATTTAAATAAGATATAAATGTTAATTTTAATAGTTTATTAATCATTTACTAACTCATTCTGAATAATCTTTAAAAACCACCAACCATTCTTAAATAACTGCTTTGTAAATGATGCAATACTTTAGTAATGAAAAATAAATCATTAACAAAGTATGACAACACAATTATTAAGCACATTATAAATGTGATTAGAAGTCAAAAATACAGTGTTTATAGCTGCAGTTATAAACTTCTTACTAACGTCTGTGTTGAGTTAATGCTTAACAACTAATGAAATCACTATTTGCTAATGCTTAATAAACGATTCATACTGTGTAGTTATTATAAAGTGCTTCCCAAATATTTCACAACTATATGCAGTATATTTAGCAGAATTCCATGACCAGAATTACCGAATACTGTAGATGCTCTGAAATATTACGGTAACTCTCCATTACACAACTGTTCACGTGTAAAAAAGCGCGCCCTGAAGAACAGCCCTTGACGTGTGAAGCTAGAATCCACACAGCATTATAAACAGCATTTAGTCTACTTTGACATGTTTAGTCGGTTAAGTGAAAAGAAACTGAATTATTAAATAACACCATTGTTTGTCTTTCTGTGCTGTACAGCACGTGCTGGATAGATTTAAACGTGTATTTGGAAATTACGGTCATGTAATTCTAGCTTCACACGTCAAGGCTGTTCTCCAGTGTGCGCTTTTTTCCCAAGCAAACAGACACCATGTCAGGGTTGCCAGATATAAAACATGACTTTTTCCAGCCCAAAAGCTTTCCAATATTTAATATAGATAATATTTACAGAAACAAGATGATCTGTACAATAGAGTGATGAGAGATGAATTTCTTCTACCTTCATAGTTTAGCTATTGATATAATAATTGTTTATTCATTTATTTATGTCTATAAATGTTTTTAAATCTTAGTCTCCGTTGAAGTCATTATTACTGTAAAAACCCTTTTATTTAATCAACTAATGATGCTCAGATTCTTTTATATTAAACAAAACTACATGGTATAGTATTAATTGTTGAGGTTCACCCACCCATCTACTACATGTGGGATAGTTAAACAAAGGTTTTCTACACTCTAAAACCAAACAGGTAACTTTATCAACTGTAATGAGTGCAGTTAACTCAAAATTGACTGAAAGTTAATTCTACTCATTTGAAAAGAGTTTTGAACTCAGTGATAAAGGTAATGATTTAATTAAATACCTCATTACTTCAACATAAATGGAGTAAGTTCACAGTACTCATATAGATTAGCTTTTTTGTTGCAATCGGTTTCCTCAAACGGTTTGAGTTACCTTAACTTATTGGGTTTTACTGTGCTTGATTGCTTCATTTACTTAAATGGATTATACTCATTAAGATTAGAATTTGAACTTAAATGGTTTGTAGGAATCGGTTTCCTTAAATGGTTTGAGTTACTTTAACTTAATGGGTTTTACAGTGTAAGAATGTTAGTAGAAAGACTAACATCAGAACAACGTTCTATGGACTAAAAACTAACATTCTTTAAAAATAATAATAATAAATTCCTGGCTAACCAAGTCAAAGCTGAATTTTTTTTTTTATTTGGTTATGGGAACCAAAAATTGTTAGCAGGGATATGACTTTGGGACATTCTACCAGAAACGTACATTTTTACTTATAAAAAATTTGACTTAGCTTGTCGTCCTCAAAAAAACAAGCATAAAATCATACAATTCAATGATAGAACGCATCCTTGATCACTCTCAGCTTCTTCTCCATCAAACGATTGTCACTTCCAGGTCATAGCCTTAAAGATGTATTGCATGCATTTTGTTCAATTTAATGCAAATGTGACAGGACTGACAGAAACACGGGGACAATTGTAAATTAATTTGTATAATAAAATTGTAGTATTTATTTGTGGAATTTATTTATAATTTCATGTTTTTAATCTATTGATGTGAATGATAACAACTTAAAATCGCCATTTTTGAACTTTTCTTTTTCTAAATAACAGTTTTAGCATAACAAACTATTAAAGCTGTAGGTTCAATTGGGCTATAGACAATGGCAGGGTTTGTAAATTTGTGTTTTTAATAAAGAAAAATGATCTGAGAACCAAATGAATGACATATTCCTTTACAGAACAACTCTAACCAACTATTAGTCGATTTTTTTAACAATTGGGATAAAATACCTTTTATCCACAGTATTTATGGCTTTATTTCAAGGACAGATAATGTACGTTTACGATTACAGACAGATGAAGATTACTTATTTGTACATCTATACACTCGCCTGTTACTCGTCTTCTTTTAACCAATTCCAGACCAGAAGTATTCAAAAACACACTGCTCGTCCATGTAACCTTGGGAGGAAAAAAAAATATTTGTGTTTAAAATGGAAAACTATTCTCATTCATGACAATTTGACACTTCTTATTAGCATAAAAAGAGTTACGCAAGATAACATAATGAAAAACCGACGTAATTAGCGATAAAAAAAGCTCAGTGTTCATTGATTTTACTTTTATATGTTGTGTGATGCTGCTCAAGCACGCATGAGCAAACACTGGGCTGCAGGGATTACTCATGGGAGTGTGATTTTGTAGTGTCGCATAGTTTTTAATTTGCATGTAGTTTAAGAAAACTACAATTTAAAAATTATATTCAACCTAAAGTGGCTAGTGGGAGCGGCTGTCTAACCCACCACACTTGAAATCTACCCACATTTGGCAGGCTGGTGGGCGTTAATGTCAAGCCCTCTATATGAGCAATATCACACGAGTAGCAGTGTGATATGACTGTATATCAACACTGGTGGGAGGCGTATTGCACTATATAAAAAAGGAAATCAAACACGGAGACTCTCAAAAATCCTTTTGTTTGAGGAACTATGTCAGAACAGCAGAAACCGTTGCTACTTCATAAACGTCGCTTTAGAGCTAGTGTTTGAATGATCCTCTAGTGCAGTGTTTCCCAACCCTGTTCCTGAAGGCACACCAACAGTACACATTTTCAACCTCTCCCTAATCAAACACACCTGAATCAACTTATCATAACATCAGAAGAGACTCCAACACCTGAAGTTAATGGGTCAGAAAAGGGAGACATCCAAAATATGTACTGTTGGTGTGCCTCCAGGAACAGGGTTGGGAAACACTGCTCTAGTGTAATGTCTAAAGTGATGACAAAACAAGTGATTTTGCTCACATTTTAAGATTATAAGGCTAAACGGCACAAAATTCCATCCGTCTACAGAGATTTCCCAGTATTTCTCTGTTGCAATCGGGATTTCACAATAATTAACCTCGAAAAAGCCAAAGCAAAGCAAACACTACCAGATTACAATGGTATAAATACAGCACTACAACATACAAAAGAGAGAGATCGACTTAGAATGTCACTCACCTGATGTATAATGATTTGTTCAGCTGTAGTTTGAAAATTTACTCTGAGAAAATGCAGGTTTTCTCCACTAAGCATTTATTATGCTGTCTCTGTCGCCATCTTGTGGCGGAACGTCAACCGTCACTTTCTTTGGTCTACTCAGACAGACTGATGGTGGCTGATGCACTGAATCCGATGCTCCAAAATTATGAATATTTAAAATATGCACTATCCTTATAAATAAACTGCATGGTTGCAATCCAAACAACTACATTCTCAACTAAAAATGGGAGGTGTGTCACGGACGCTGCCCTCTTTGTTCTGCTGCCCTAGGCGGCCGCCTGGGTCGCCTCTTTGGATGCGCCGGTTTTGGTCACCATGGATATTAACAGCAGATAGATTCAATGAGCTTTAAACAAGCGATCTTGTTTCTCCCAGAACGATAGCAGATTTTCCTCTGATGACTCCTCTAGCTAAAACTTTAAACAGTGGGCTACTCTTGCACTTCATCCATTATTTTGGGCGTCTCATCATCCCATTCTGCAAAGCTCACTCTCTGCTTTTTCACTGGTCCACACTGCCATGTCCCGCTACATCCACCCGCAAGCGAGCCGCAATTAATTATAATGTATTTTTTGATTAGCCGACCGACCCGCGTATTATCTGCAGCACCCGCTGATATAACCGCCATCTGCGCATCACTAGTTATATAGGTGATGTCATTGTGTACATGTTCATTGAAGTGTATTTGTGGATTAAGTGTATGTGTTGTCCTCAAAGACTTTGATGCTTGGCATCATCTCTTCACTGGTCTTGGATCTTATCAAGTGGTGCTGCACAGTCTCTAGAGGACTCGGGATGAGCATCCCCAGGTGGAAATAGAGAACAAAGAAAATAATTAGAGTAGTTGCTGTTTATAATGTATTCGAACAAGAGGTATTGCAAGTGCTGTAAATGAAAATAGCAGTTAAACAAACAAACATGGAGATTAACATATCAAACATAGACGTATTTCTAACAATGTCCCTGATGTAATAACACAGAAAGAGTGTGTCCTACAGCAGTGGTCCCCAACCTGTTATCATAGCAGACTGGTCAACGCTTGACAATTTTATCTCATTTTTCAAAATAAAAGATTGTATAGACCCAGATAATAAATAAAAACTAACATAATTAATGATTTCTTGTGCAGCCCAGTACCAATTGATAATTTTGTTTTGAACTGAGAGAGGGTGTCTGATGCTAGGACATTATCAGGAAGACTATTTCAGGGTTTATGAGCCATATATGAAAAGGCTCGACCTCCTTTAGTGGACTTATTCTCTTTGTTATAAAAGCCCTTGAGTTTTGAGATCTTAAAACGTGGGTTGGATTGTAGTGAGACAGAAGGTTGGTTAGATAAACAGGAGCTACACTATTTAAAGCTTTATAGGCAGAAAGACAATATTTTATAATCATTATGGAACTTAACATGCAGCCAGTGTAAAGATGATAAAATGAGGTTCATATGAGGATTTTCTTGACCTGGTAAGAACTCTGGCAGCTGCATTTCCCACTAACTGAGTTTTATTAATAGATGATTCCAGGGAACCAGTCAACAGAGCATTACAGTAATCCAGTCTAGAAGCATAAATTAGCTTTTCTGCGTCTGAGATAGATAGCATGCTTAGCAATATTTTCAGATAGGCTGTTTTTGTGACATGGGAGAGATGGCATTCAAAATTGTTGTTAATAAGTGTTGAATAAGCGTAGCTTGTATTCAAGCAACAGGAAGAATTTGTAGGCATAGTAATGCTGGAAGATATGAGGAAAAGGCAGGCTTTTTGATCATTTTGGAGCTGGCTGCACAATTATCTCAATACTACTGCTCCCTGAAAAGCAAGCGTATAGTTTAAGTTCTCCAGTAAGGATAGGTGAGAGCTGGCTTTTTTGCTGGAATTTAGTAACCTGGAATGGGAAAAAAAAAAAACGTTCTAATAAGTCACTGGTCATTTACACATGTGTGGATTGGTAAAGAGACGGTGGACGCACATAGCTGAACTGCAGCTGCACAGAATAACTGTGTAACTGCATTTACTGCTGTAAATCTAATGTGACAGTAAAATTTGTCTAAAACTATAGTTTAAACATAGGATTAATAAGTACACATTTCAAGAGAAGCTAAAAATTCATTGTCTTTTAAGCTAATCATCTTCATCTTCCTTACAGGTTTTAAAAAAAAGCTTAAAACATGTCTGAAGAACTCAATAACACACAGAAGCAGGTAACTTCTATTATCCCCTTTCAACACAATACTGTAAGTGACTGTTGTTTGTTATTCTTTAGCCAGTGAATTGGAATTGAGCTTAATGTTGTCTACTCCACAAAAAGCAGACTAACAGCAATAATGAGCATGAGATGTCACAAGCTATAGGAACATTATTTAGGTTGTGTTGATTATTATATTTTTAGGTTTATAATTTAGGTCTATGATGAGTATTCTATTATGAAATATGTGCTGTAAGTACAAATAGATAATAATGATGAAAAAAACGTAGACAGATAATAAGTGATTATGTGTTTACATGTGGCACAAAGTCACAACCATGCAAACAAAGCCAAATGCATTTAGTCATCAATCTAAACAGATTTAATTCAGCATTATTTATGGCAATGGTGTATGAAATACTGTAAAGCAATGTGGTCACACAGTTGTATGATTATTCTTACAAACAAATAATACAAGATTTAATGAAACTCACTATTTAAAAATATAAAATTAAAGCTCAACACTTCTGTGGTTTTATACACTATTATATCCGCCCACTAGTCTAGATGCTTTCAGGATGTTATCTATTCTCAGGATGTCGTTGAGGTTTAGCTGAACTGAAAGAGACAACGGAAATGTGAAACACTAGTTTCTATGATATACACCAGTGCAAGCAAATTGATTAAAATTTTTACATTTATGCATTTAGCAGATGTTTTAATCCAAAGTGATTTACACATGTGAACACACACCCGGGGCTGGTTGCACAAGCAGTGCGTAAGTTAAAACATAGCCGAGTTCAATCTTCTTCTCACAACTTCATTCAATCAATCATTTTCTTTTCGGCTTAATCCCATTATTAATCAGGGGTCACCACAGGGGAATGAACCACCAACTTATCCAGCATATGTTTTAATGTTTAATGTTTAAGGGATGCCCTTCCAGCCACAACCCAACACTGGGAAACACCCATACACACTCATTTACACACATACACTACGGCCAATTTAGATCATTCAATTAGTGCATGTCTTTGGATTGTGGGGGAAACCGGAGCACCCGGAGGAAACCCATGCCAACACGAGGAGAACATGCAAACTCCAAACAGAAATGCCAATTGACCCAGCCGGGGCTCGAACCAGCGACCTTTTTGCTGTGAGGCGATCATGCTACCCACTGCGCCAACGTGAAGCCCATTACTAAATATTTCTGTGTTGCACCACTGAACTTGTGCATTTCGCGTGCTCGCGATGCATGTGTGTGCGTTGACTGCAGTGACTGACTGAAATTTACTGAACTATAAAAATGTAATTTGCCATTTAATTTTTTTATAGGACAGTTAGATGTACAGTTGGGTCCATAAATATTTGGACATTGACACAATTCTAAACATTTTTGGCTCTATACACCAACACAATGGATTTGACATGAAACGAACAAGTTGTGCTTTAACTGCAGACTGCCAGCTTTAATTTGAGGGTATTTACATCCAAATCAGGTGAACGCTGTAGGAATTCCAACAGTTTGCATATGTGCCTCCTACTTGTTAAGGGTCCAATAGTAACTGGACAGACTAATAATAATAAATCAAACTGTCACTTTTGAATACTTGGTTGCAAATCCTTTGCAGTCAATTACAGCCTGAAGTCTGGAATGCGTAGACATCACCAGATGCTGGGTTTGCATTCCTGGTGGTGCTCTGTCAGGCCTCTGCTGCAACTGTCTTCAGTTTCTGTTTGTTCTTGGGGCATTTTCCCTTCAGTTTTGTCTTCAGCAAGTGAAATGCAAGCTTAGTTGGATTCAGGATCAGGTGATTGACTTGGCCATTGCATAACATTCCACTTCTTTCCCTTCAAAAACTCTTTGGTTGCTTTTGCAGTATGCTTTGGATCATTCTCCATCTGCACTGTAAAGCACCGTTCAATGAGTTCTGAAGCATTTAGCTGAATATGAGCAGAAAATATTGCCTGAAACACTTCAGAATTATCCTGCTGTTTTTGTCAGCAGTCACATCAATAAATACAATTGAACCAGTTCCATTGACAGCCATACATGCCCATGTCATGTCACTACCACCACCATGCTTCACTGCTTAGGATCATGAGCAGAATATAGGATGTTTTTTTAGAACTCTAATTTGGCCTTGCTGTTTTTGAGGCTCACCAATGGTTTACATCTTGTGGTGAACCCTCTGTAGTCGTCTCTTGATTGTTGACTTTGACACATATACGCCCATGTCCTGGAGAGTGTTCTTGATCTGGCCAACTGTTGTAAAGGGTGTTTTCTTCACCAGGGAAAGAATTCTTTGGTCGTCCACCACAGTGTTCTTCCAGGTATTTTGGTGTTGCTGAGCTCACTGGTGCGTTCCTTCTTTTTAAGAATGTTCCACACAGTTGTTTTGGTCATGCCTAATGTTTTTGCTGTCTCTCTGAGGGTTTTTGTTTTGTTTTTTTCAGACTAATGATGGCTTGTTTGACTGATAGTGACAGCTCTTTGGATCTCATCTTGAGAGTTGACAGTAACAGATTACAAATGCAAATAGCACACTTGAAATGAACTCTGGACCTTTTATCTGTTCATTGTAATTGGGATAATGAGGGAATAACACACATCTGGCTATGGAACAGCTTAGAAGCCAACTGTCCAATTACCTTTGGACCCTTAACAAGTGGGAGGCAGATATGCAAACTGTTGTAATTCCTACAGCGTTCACCTGATTTGGATGTAAATACCCTCAAATTAAAGTCTGCAGTTAAAGCACATCTTGTTTGTTTCATTTAAAATCCGTTATGTTGGTGTATGGAGCCAAAAATGTTAGAATTGTGTCGATGTCCAAATATTTATGGACCTAACTGTAGATGCATTAGTTGCAGAAATTTAAAGCAGTTTACCGCTTTAAATGCTTTTTATCGGATAATACGTAATTCAGTGCAACTACGCATGACTTTACGGAGTGATTACGACCTACTAACTATGGTTTGCCTTTAGAACGTGGTTCAATCATAGTGAGAACAAATTTATTTACAAACTAGCTAGTAGTTACTAAGCCTCTAGTGTAGACTTCATTTTCCAGTTTAAGAAAGAACTTACGAACAGCTGGTGCAACCCTACCCCAGTGCAGTGAGGTGCCTGGGAAGCAATTCCCTGCTTTGGGGGAAACATATTTGATTACACTTTATTTTGATGGTCCGTTTGTTGATTTTAAGTTACATTGCATCTACATGCCAACTAATTCTCATTAGATTATAAGTAGACTGTTAGATTGGGGTTAGGGATGAGGTTAGGGTTAGTGTAAGTTGACAAGCACTTGCCAATTTTCTTATACTCAGTTAAATGTCTGTTGAAGGAGCAGTAGACAATCTACTGCAGTGTTTCCCAACCCTGTTCCTGGAGGCACACCAACAGTACATATTTTGGATGTCTCCCTTTCCTGACCCATTAACTTCTGGTGTTGGAGTCTCTTCTGATGTTATGATAAGATGATTCAGGTGTGTTTGATTAGGGAGAGGTTGAAAATGTGTACTGTTGGTGTGCCTTCAGGAACAGGGTTGGGAAACACTGGTCTACTGATACTCAAATGGACCATCAAAATAAAGTGTTAACACATATGTACCCTGTCTGGAACTACTTTAGCTGTACATCTCCTTGACAATATTGGCAAACCACTAATTTAACTACTGTTGGCATTGTCCCAGGAAACAACAACAACTTGTTTGTGTAAGATAGAAACTGAGGAATGCTCAAAAGATCTGCAGAAGGTAGATAACTGACAACTGATCAATCATTACAAACAGACAATACATTACAATACATAATTTTTTTACAGTTTGATTCTTCTGAATGTTTGTGAAGATTATATTTTCTATACTTAACAGGAAGTAGAAGAAAAAAAACACACATTCAGGATTAATTTAGATTCCAACACATATTCTGTCCCGTGTAATCCATCCGTGACTGTGATTGAGGCTCTTCGAACAAACCAAACCTTCATGGATGAAAAAGCCAAATTTAAAAACCAGCAGAAACAAATAATCATCCAGAGATCCAACGGAGAATTCCCTAGAGCTGCTGTGAAGACTGATTTCCCCTGCTGTCTTGTAGAAAGAGACGAGATCTTAGATATAACTTTCATGAAAGAAGAAACAACTTATATGGAAAGACATTCTAAATATAATACAAATCAAAAACCTGAAACTTTAGTCACCTTTTGGGTTAAAAAAGAAGGAGGAACAAACGTGAAAAGGTTGCTGAAGAGCAGTGCTCTGAAAAAGATTGTTCCCTATGTTTGTGTGTGGGCATTCAAAGGAGAGAAAGTCAAAAATGCTCTTAAACGTGATGGACGATTCAACAATGTCATCTACAGGAAGAACTGTGGACTTTCTGAGTTTGGTAGCGAGACGAGGTATGAATTGTCAATTCCTGTTGATGATCTCGACAGAAAGGCTTTCCAGGTTGTTGTTATTAGTAACAAGTATCAAACAGACAGTCAAGAGTCGGTCAACACTGAACACCAGTCAATCACTTCAGAAGCTGATACGGCAGAAAAGGCTGACAAAATTCTGAATCCTATCAATACAGAGCCAGAACAAAAACAAACCGAAAACACAAAAAAGTCAAGAGCTTCTTCACTGTCTGTTCCTAAACGGTTCGCCACTAAACGCATTGATAATTCTACAGACACTCTGGATTTTCTGCGTAATCAGTTTCAAGATTTACTGAAGACATTAAAGCAGAGAGAGAACCTGAAGAACAGCTCTGATGTCCAGAAGTTCTTCAGAGCAGAATTTGGTAAAAGTGTTGAGAATTTCTCTGAGGTGAGGAAGGTAAAGCAGCTCATGAAATTTTCAGACTCTGTGTGTCAGATTAGAAAGGAAGGGTCTGCCTTAGGAACTGGCTTCTTACTCTTTGACGGATTCATCCTCACCAATGCTCATGTTATTGGGATATACGCTGACCTTACCAAAGTAAACTTTGCAGAGTTCACAGCTGTATTTGATTATGAAGCCCTGAATTCAAAGATCAAGTGCATCCCAGTTAAAAAGCTCACATCTTTCTTTTATGGAAAGGATGAGAGTGGCTGCCATCTTGACTATGCTCTACTTGAACTTGATGACACTCCTAAAATTGAGATGATTCCATTGATTGATTGTTACAGTGCAAACCGTCCTTTTAATAGTCAGATCTGCTTTAAAAGTCAGATTTGCATTGTGGGACATCCAGGTGAAGGGGTCAAGAAAATGGACCCGTGCTTCATCATTGAAAAAGAGCATCTACAAGATGCTGCAAATAAACACATAGCTGAGAATGCTGATTACATTCATGTGATGACACAAAGTGCTTTGGAAGACAACTGGAAAATTCACGAGAACCAGACCACTTATGAATCTTGCTTTTTTCATGGATCTTCTGGCTCTCCGGTTTTTGATGCAGACTGCAAACTGATTGGTGTGCACACTGGTGGATATGTCTATCCAAAACCAGGAAACAAATTTGGAAGCATGATAGAATACAGCTTTTCAATGCAGCCCATCCTGGTCAACATCAGAGCACAGGCTAAAATAAAAGGTTTACATGAGATTGTCAATAAATTAGCACTCTACAGAGTGAAAGAAATTATGCCTGAGACTCCAGAACATGATAATCAAAGCGTCTGTGAAATGGAATATTCTGATGAAGAATCCAAGTGGTCATAAGAGACAGAAGACTCTGACTATTGACTAAAGCATCCAAGGACTTTAGTTGGGTTCAATTGGGACACAGACTGAGCCATGATGGTATGCCAACTGGTCTGACTTAAGTCAAGCAAGCAGAACAATCAACATGATTGTTATTAGGCAGAGAAAGAATATACAGGTAGTTAATTCTTTATTACATTTTTCATTATTTTTTCAATATCACTATTGTGTATTGCAGTGTATTTTGTGCACGCTTGTGTATCCATATATATTCCTAAACATAAACATTTATCATAAATCATTCTCTCATTTTCATATTCAGTTTTTTATTTTATTTTACGTTTGTGTTGATGTTTCATGTTGATTTTACATAGATTTATTATTCAGCGTTGTCCTTAGTAAAGGATCATATTAAAGCTTCTACACAAATACAGTATATTGATTGATTTGACAGAACTGCTGTAATACGAGACAAGAATACACAGCTACAAATCAGATGTCTCCACAACAGAAAACACATTTAGAAAATCTCAACAATAGTAAATCTCTGCAAATCACTGTTCTGTGTGTTTTCATGATGAATTTCGATGTAAATTATGTAAAACAAGACTATTCATATACCAAATATACATTTAATGTCGTCTCACACTTATTATTCTACTAGCGTGTACCTTCTATTATTCAGGTGTTGGTGTGTGTTCTGTTGTTTTATGTGTTCATCATGTTGAGAAACTTCTCGAATCTTCAGTTTGTCTGGTCTGGAAAATTTTGTGAATGTCCTGGACAGAATAAATGTGAATATGATTTAAAAGAACAGTTTATGACCATGGTGTAAAACTGTAAGACAGTAACTTTCATTTTTATTTCACCTATCAATTACAATAAAAACCCATCAAAAGATTGGCGAGTGATTTTTTTTTTCCTGTATATACAGTATGTATTGCCCTTTGAAACATAAGTTTGCATAAAAGAAAAGAAAAACTTGCTCAATGTTTTAAATGGATGTTTTTCAAATGCAAAATTTCAATTAATTAAATTTTGTGACTATAAACTTTTAAGTGAGGTCAATCAATCACTAAAAGAAATGTTTGTTATACTGTTTATTAATTTGAACATTATTTGGTGTGGATCTCTGTTGTATAAAGTGAAATCACATGTGTTTTACTCACATGAAGCAGATACTGTGAGGATCCTTCCATCAGGTCCTGCAGAAAGGGATGCTGGGATAGTGTAAAGAAAGGAATCTTCTCTTCAACACTGAAACCCAACTCCTTAAACACCTTCAGCAGCTCCTGAACACACCACAACAAATCAAATACTACATGAAAATCCATCACAATACAATCACACAACTATACAGAAACCCTGGCAGCCTAAAGTACAATTCATTAAACCTACAAATGTTTTTTTTCCCAATGAACATCTACTGAATGCACACTGAACATTTCACAAAATAGATCATCGTGCATTTACCAGAACTTAGAGACTTAAGTGCCCATTGTTGGTTATAGTTATTAACTGTTAACTATGTTTCTAATTTGTTTATATATTGAATTAAAATTAAATGTGAGTGAAGTCAGTTTTTGGGGATTTGTCTGTTTCAGATTTTCATTTCATTTTATCTGTTTCATATTATCCATCTGTTAAAGGACTCTGGTGCAAACAGACATAAACATTTACCTTCTTGCTCAAGCACAGTGCTATCCAATACTAATTACATCATGTAAAAAATTTGTGGAAATCAACTTGCAGACCCCTTCCCAATCACCATAAGCATGCAAATATAATCCACATGACAAATGCGATGTTAGCTTTATAAGAACTTGTCAGACGGTCAGTACTGCATGTTATGCTGTCAGTGTTCATTAACAACACAATTGTAATTAAAATATTCTGCATGCGAGTTATTTTCACAAATTTCACACACACAAAAAGTTCCTACTTGGTTTAGCCAAGTTTTAGCTGTGTTCGTGAACATACAGTTGAAGTCAGAATTATTAGCCCCCCTGTTTATTTTTTTCCCTATTTTCTGTTTAACAGAGAGATTTTTTTTCCAACACATTTCTACACATAATAGTTTAATAACTCATTTCTAATAACTGATTTATTTTATCTTTGTCATGATGACAGTACATAATATTTGACTCTATATTTTTCAAGACACTTCTATACAGCTTAAAGTGACATTTTAAGGCTTAACTAGGTTAATTAGGTTAATTAGGCAGGTTAGGGTAATCAGGCAAGTTATTGTATAATGATGGTTTGTTCTATAGACTATTGAAAATAAAATCAGCTTAAAGAGGCTAATAATATTGACCTTAAAATGTTTTTTTTATATTAAAAACTGTTTTTATTCTAGCCGAAATAAAACAAGTAAGACTTTCTCCAGAAGAAAAAACATTATCAGAAAAAAATGTCCTTGCTCTGTTAAACATCATTTGGGAAATATTTAAAAAAGAAAAAAAATTCAAAGGGGGGCTAATAATTCTGACTTCAACTGTATGTATGCTTTGTAATTTCAGCCCCAGTGAACAACAGAAAAATCTTTATCCACTAAGTAAATGACTCTCTTTCTAGAAATTAAAGAAGAACCTTGTTACAGAAGTATGCAAGCATGCTTTATTGACATTTTCATATCTTCCTCCATGCTCTTCATCACTGACTCTAATGTTTGATTCCACCTTCACTAACTGCAAGTGAATCAATAAAGAACTATGCATAGTGCTTTTATTCTCTAAAATATACTACTACAAACTCCAAAATAATATACTAATAATTTTTTTTTAAAGTCATTGCTTTGATTTAGAGCAGTGGTTCTCAAACTGTGGTACATGTACCATACGCAGGCTTTCTTCTAGTGGTACGCGGAGGAATTGCTGAATAATTGAAGTAAAAAAATGAACACTTTTAACCCTTTGACGCATATGATAACACCAATGTGATCAGTAATTTCATTTTAATAGGCTAAACCTTTTATTTTATTTTCTAATGTTTGTTATGTATTCTGTCATTTGAAGTTATTTTCCACCTCATATTTGTAACGGTTGTTGGGGGCGTATCCCGTATTTTTATATCCCAATGTTGACAGGTATAGTTTAATCACTTGCTTCTCTGACACACATAGCCTACTCTAACGAGCAGTAAGCAGATCTAATTTCTAATTTAAATATGTAAATCCAATTCATATATTTAAAATACAAGTTAATGTTTTCAAAGATATACAAATAAGTCATAGATACATGTAACATATATATCAAAGTTCATGAAAAAGAGTTATATATAAATATGATGACATACGGTATATCCTATATTTATAGGTCCAAGAAACATTTGCAGGTGTTGATGAATAGGCTACTATATGACAATGCTTTACATTTAAGTACAGCTGCTTTCTTTTTACTTTTTAAGAACAGTGCCATGTTTTATTAACTTTTAAAAGCACATTTTAATTTAAACATTGACGTCTTTTTTTTTTACCTGTAAGCACAGTACAGTGTTATTGTTCAAACTATTTATTATGTTTAAAGTGGCTGACAATATTAAATATTAATAATAATAATAATAATAATAATTAATCTGCCACGTTTGTGAACTGTGCAGAGCTGTAGCTGCTTAATTAGGCCTGCTATGTATTTCAATACCAGTCATTATGGTGGTACATTATGGTAGAGAGACAATTTTTTCGGAGGTGGTACTTGGTGAAAAAAGTTTGAGAACCACTGATTTAAAGTATTGCTGCATGGCAAAAGATGATAACTCAGACATCTTCGCGAACATGGGACACCAAACATGATGTTTGCTTAAGCAAAATAAAACTGAAATGTGGACTAATCTTGGATAAAATGGAACATATCGTCACCTTCAATTTTTGGGTGAGCGCATTTATATTCTACTAAGCATATGCTTCTTCCTATTCCCTTTTGGACATATATGAGTAATTTTTTTGTATTATTTGCTTTGCTTAACAATTACATTAATTAATACATTTTATTTTGACATGTTTGAAATTAAAGTCTAAGTCTAAAAAGTTCTATACTGGACCTCTCGAAGTTCATCACTGCTCCTGCGGACAGGCTGGAAGCGGTTCAGATGTGAGACGAGATCCTCTCCATGACTCAAAACTCTGAGCACATCATCAACAGACACGCCCACTTCCTTAGACTCCACCCCTCTGTGCTGTTCCTCTTCATTTTCAGCACCAGCATCATCACACTCCACAACTCCAGCGCCCTCCATACACGGCACAGACTACAGCAATAACATGAGACAGAGACTCACATCCAGGTTTCAAAATCATTTATATATAACATTCATGACATGAAATGAACAGTTTTATAATTTTGTGCATTACAGTAAAAACAGCAAAAGAGTTCATCAATATTAAAGGTGTAATTCACTTCCAGAATGAAGATTGTCATTATTTACGCACTGTTCCAAACCTGAATGACTTACTTTCCTCTGTTAAAAATAATCATTTGAAAAAAATGTTATTATCCATTTCCCAGTACTGGGCTGTGGCTGGAAGGGCATCCGCCTCATAAAACATATGCCGGAATAGTTGACGATTCATTCCGCTGTGGTGACCCCTGATAAATAAGGGAATAAGCTGAAGGAAAATGAACGAATGCATGTTATCATCCAAACTGTTGACTACCTTCCAAAGTACAGGAAACAAATACTACTACTATGGAAGTCAAAGGCGCCCTCAACTTGTAGTGGAATGGTGACCAATCGTTCTGGAAGTGAACTACTCCTTTATTTAGCCTTTGCCTAGCTTTTTTTTTCAGAAATTAAAAATTAAAATAATGCCATAATAAAAAATTATACAATTTTTTAAATGATAAAAGAGCTCAAAAGAGACCGCTATCTGTCATATGTACCTGTGTGAGTGGAGTGGTGTGTTTGTAGTGCAGTGTGTGTCCGATGACGAGGCCGAGTGCTCTGGTGAAGCCCTGAGCTGCTTCAGGATGGCAGCAGAAATACAGCAGCATCATCAGATAGTCCAGCAGCAGCGGTGAGGAGTGTGTGCTTGCAAACAGACTGAAGAAAAACTACACAAAAAACCCCAAATGCATGTTGCTCAAAATTCAGATGATCTGTTTACAACATTGAAAAAATATATATGCATTTATATATTTACAGCCCATACGGAAGTGCAGTATATTTACACATATATGTGAAACATTGTTGAATATACCGAAATATATTTAATAATATATCTTTCCAAATGCATAACTGAAAAACTAAAAGTTGCTTCTTCATGTTGGATGTATAAATACATGTACATACACTCACCGGCCACTTTATTAGGTACACTTTACTAGTACCGGGTTGGACCCACTTTTGCCTTCAGAACTGCCTTAATCCTTCCAGGCATAGATTCAACAAGGTACTGGAAATATTTCTTTTTGGTCCATTTTGGCATGATAGCATCACGCAGTTGCTGGAGATTTGTCAGCTGAACATCCATGATGCGAATCTCCCATTCAACCACATCCCAAAGGTGCTCTATTGGATTGAGTTCTGGTGACTGTGGAGGCCATTTGAGTACAGTGAACTCATTGTCATGTTCAAGAAACCAGTCTGAGATGATTTGCACTTTATAAAATGGCGCGTTATCCTGCAAGAAGTTGCCAGATGGGTACACTGTGGTCATAAACGGATGGAGATAGTCAGTAACAATACTCAGGTAGGCTGTGGCGTTGACAAGATGCTCAACTGGTACTAATGGGCCCAAAATGTGGCAAGAAAATTTCCCTCACACCATTACACCACCACCACCAGCCTGAACCGTTGATACAAGACAGGATGGATCCATGCTTTCATGTTCCTTTCTGTCCTTACCATCCGAATGTTGCAGCAGAAATGGAGACTCATCAGACCAGGCAACGTTTTTCCAATTATCTATTGTCCAATTTTGGTGAGCCTGTGTAAATTGTAGCCTCAGTTTCCTGTTCTTAGCTGACAGGAGTGGCACCCAGTGTGGTCTTCTGCTGCTGTAGCCCATCTGCCTCAAGGTTGGACATGTTGTCTGTTCAGAGATGCTCTTCTGCAGACCTCAGTCGTAACGAGTAGTTATTTGAGTTACTGTTGCCTGTTGCAGTCTGGCCATTCTCCTCTAACCTCTGGTATCAACAAGGCATTTGCGCCCACAGAACTGCCGCTCACTGGATATTTTCTCTCTTTCAGACCATTCTCTGTAAACCCTAGAGATGGTTGTGCGTGAAAATCCCAGTAGATCAGCGGTTTCTGAAATACTCACACCAGCCCGTCTGGCACCAACAACCATGTCACGTTCAAAGTCACCTAAATCCTCTTTCTTCTCCATTCTGATGCTCTGTTTGAACTGCAGCAGATCGACTTCCCCATGTCAACATGCCTAAATGCATTGAGTTGCTGCCATGTGATTGACTGATTAGAAATCTGCGTTAATGAGCAGTTGGACAGGTGTACCTAATAAAGTGGCCGGTGAGTATATACATGACAGTATATTTTATGTTTCATGTCATTTAAGCCTATGAAGTATTATACATGACATGAAATTAGAGACGCATGCATATAGGCTTCAGAAGCAAAAGAAAAGTGTAAAAAATTGGCCAAAATCAAATATTTACATATGTTTTTGGCATATATTTAATACATGAAAATGTATTTATTACTCATATTTTTCAATCTACTGTATATGACGTCCTTATGGAAATATCCAAACAGCTGATAAAAATCACAATAATCTACAAGTAATCCACAAGACTCCTGTCTATTAATTATAGAATGTTGTGAAGCTAAATGTTGTTTCCCTATTTAATGCTACTTAATGTAGTAAATAGTATAAAATAAAACTGAACAATACTTGTACATCTTTTATTATTCATATATCAACATTTACAGTCGTTACTTTATATTTTAGTAATGCACAAGTATGTCCAAAGAACAATGAATAACTTTATTGTCATTAACTGACATTAACAAAGATGAATAAATGCTGTAATAAATCTATTGTTTGATCATGTTAGTACATTCATATTTACTATTGAAACCTTTTTGTAAAGTGGTCAAAAAAGGGGTTAAAAAGCTTGATGTGCTACTTTCTCCACACATCGTCTTTGCAAAGAGTCTGTTACTGAAGAAAAGGAGATGTAAATAGCAGAAGCAAAAGACAGACAGAAGAAGCCTTTAACATAACACATTACCTTTTTAAGGTTGGCCAATCTGTCATAGGGCACGGGTTCAGTTGGGTCATCAGGGACAGAAGGATCTTGTTCACTGGGAAACCATAATTCAACCTGATCATAAAAAAAAAACAATTATTAAACCAAACTCATAGATATACTGGAATATTGCAACATTATAAATTTGAGGTCTGCTGTTTATACTAATTGCAGCAATAAAAGAAGGCAGGTTGGAATAAAATCATCCGTACAACAGTATTTGGATCATTAAAATGCTGTGAAAAGGTTGCACCAAAAATAACTTTTTAAAACACTTAATAGGACACTTAACCCTTTCCTCATTCTAAACACAGCTCTTAATATTGATCAGAGAAACATTTAATACTTTTAATTTAGAAAGCAGATCAGCACAGCTTTTTACCTGGGGTGATGAAACCACTTTTGTGGTGTCAATCTAATATTGTATACCCATGTGCAATGTGCAGTGGCACTTAACAACCACTTACCATCCTTGAAATTAAGCATGAACCGGAAATTGCTGAGACTTTTATTTCAGTATTACTTCAAATAAAACTGAATATTGATTTGGGTGCGGGGCTTTCTTTTGCACATCATTCCCTCATAGCAAACTAATGGTAAGAGGGGCGTGACCATATAGTAGTTTACATGTCATTTTGTGACATTGACTGTTGTATTCTTTCTTTTTATGTATCTAATTACAGTTTTATCTGTGGTTCTATAGCCAAAATGATGTGTTGGTGATCCATGGGGCAGGAAGTTTTTGTGTATTGGGTAACACTTTAGAATAACTGTCCCTTATAACTAGTTATAACTAGTTCCATGAATAACCTGTTAGTTAATGAGTTATAAATGACTTGTTAAATAAAAGTTAATAGTTTGTTAATTATTTATAACTGTGCTTTATAGATAGCCAATAGATAACTTACAAGCTGTTAGTTAAGTTATAAATGACTTGTTAACTGTATTTTAATGATTTATAACTATGCCTAATAAATTAGTAATAGATCATGAACAAGCTGTTGGTAAAGTATCAGTTAATAGTTTATACATGTTATTGGGGCAATATTCTAGTTGCAACTATTTTTCATTTATTAACTGTTAGTAAATGAGGAATAGTTGCAACTTTAGAATAACGTCCCAATAACATACATAAGCTAATAACTAACACTTAACTAATATATTAACTCACACTTTACAGATCAGTTGTTCATAGTTTGTTAACCATCTAATAACACCAGTGAAACTTTGTAGAACTTTTCTAGTATTTTTTTAAACTTATTTTGTTTTCATGTTTAGCACAAAAAGTGCCGAAACCTTAATGGTTTGTATTGTGTTGTATACTGCTGTTCTGCCATGTGATGGCTCAGTATGTGTGTTTCTATACATTAAACACAATGTTCAACATTTCATCTGTGGAGTTTCTTTGGTAAAATACAGCACACAGAAAAGCCTATGAGTGGAACAAGGTTAAGGTACAAAAATCTTTATTTTAAATATCACATCAAATTTCTGTAGCTTGAACTTGTTTATCCATTTGCGGTTCTACAAAGTTTCACTGGTATTAGTAGACGGTTAAACTATGAACAACTGATCTGTAAAGTGTGAGTTAATATATTAGTTAAGTGTTAGTTATTAGCTTATATATGTTATTGGGACGTTATTCTAAAGTTGCAACTATTCCTCATTTACTAACAGTTAATAAATGAAAAATAGTTGCAGCTTTAGAATACCGCCCCAATAACATGTATAAACTATTAACTGATACTTAACAAGTCTTTAGTCAGTAATTTCCTAACAGCTTGTTCATGATCTATTACTAATTTATTATGTATAGTTATAAACTATTAAAAACAGTTACCAGGTCATTTATAACTTAACTAACAGCTTGTAAGCTATCTATTGGCTATCTATAAGGCACAGTTATAAATAATTATAAAACTATTAATTTTTATTGAACAAGTCATTTATAACTCATTAACTAACAGTTTATTAATGGACTATTAACTAGTTATAATGGATAGTTATTCTAAAGTGTTACTGTGTATTGTATTGCATTGTGATGTTTAGTGTATCTATGAGGCCGCATTTCTACATGTGTGGACAATGAAAACCTCCAATAATATTTAAGAATGTTGTGGCTGAATCCGTCAAGCTGACATCATGAGAGAAGGACTGTCACACCAAAGCCCAAAGCAAATGGTCAGACTTTGATTGCAGATTACCAAATAAAAAACTATTTACATCGGATTAATTTGAACGGATTAATTGTTTACCTAAAGATATATGTGCGCTAGCAAAATAAACATTGTAAATATTTATTTTTTACACAAACTTCAACAAGGAAATTATGGCAATCTAGCAAGTCAATTTAGAGTTTGCGCGGAAATAAAATAGTGTCAAAGTAGGGTGATATAGAGTAAAGAAGTTTGACTAAACAGTCAGCAATATATAACGCAAACACACAACATCTCACTCAATCACTGACACTGCAAATATAGAAACTAAAAAAGTTAATTGAAATTTCAGCTTAAAATTACAAAGAATAAAATCTTAACCTTTTGTAAAATGTGAAAGTGTGAAGTATGAAACCTCATAGCTCTTTGTATAGATTTATGTGTAGTGTATAGTGCTGTTGAGTGTAACAGACCTGTTCATATTGTTCTTGTGTGATGAGTCCGGTTCCCGCTGTGTCGATGTCTCTGTAGCGCTGGAGGGTTTTTATCAGCTGAGTCTGAGTGGGAAATGGCCACGGCAGAGCAGCACTGAGTAGAAACTGACGCCAGTCCAACATCTCAGAGTCCTGAGCTAATATACACACCAGCTCCTCAACCTACAGTACACACACAATGATACATGCAGTGTCAGCACAAACAAGACTGTGTGGTTACATTGGGCTTAATTTTGTGGGCAGAAAGGGCCATTGCCAAAAGAATAGCATTATTTAAAACACAACTTGAAATCATTATAAAAATGGAAAATATTTTGGCTTTAAGGGGAAATAATGATGGCAAAGATGCCTATTGAAAAGACTTGATTTCAACCTTAAATATTTGCCAAACAATCATAAACGTGACCACATCTTAAGAAGGCATCCTCACATTTGAGAGAATTTTTTTGAGTCAAAATCCTTTTGTTGATAAACAGATACAATAGAATGCCTTTTATTGTCACTGTACACATTTATAATGTATATTATATACATGTGCAATGAGATTAAGTGCAGCACACTACACGTAAATATATCCTTTCAAGTTACAGGAGAAATAACTGCAGACGATAAACAGTAATGCAAAATAGGGGATGAGAGGGGGTAGGATGAGGTGGAGTAAACAGTTCTGAGGCAGAACGAGAGATATATAGAGATGTAATATGTAAAAGTAAGATGATAAATAAAGAGTAGTACAAAATAGGAGATGAAAGGGGGGTAAGGTGAGATGAGTGAACAATTCAGAGGTAGAACAAGAGACATACAATATGTAATATGTAAATATAAGATGATAATAGTAGTACAAAAATAGGGGATAAGAGGGGGGTAGGGTGAGGTGGAGTAAACAGTTCAGAGGTAGAACAAGAGACAATATGTAATGTGTAAATATAAGATGATAAATAGTAGTGCAAAAATAGGGGATAAGAGGGGGGTAGGGTGAGGTGGAGTAAACAGTTCCAAGGCTGAACGAGATCAGGTGGGAACAGCGGGAGGTATAAATGTCCTGCAGGGAGAGGAGAGGTCAGCCGATGATCTTTTCTGCAGCTTTGACTATTATTTGGAGCCTCTCCCTGTCTGCCATGGTGAAGCTACCATACTATACTGTGATGCAGTATATATATATATATATATATATATATATATATATATATATATATATATATATATATATATATATATATATATATATACATATATACATATATACTCTCAATGCATGCACAGGAGAAAGTCAGCAGCAGGCTGATGTCAAGGTTGTGTTTCCTGAGGACTCCTGAGGAAGTGAAGTCTCTGCTGGGCCTTCTTGATAGCCATGGTGTTCTCAGTCCATGAGATGTTGGGAACCGGAAGGTGTGGACCCTCTCCACACACTCGCGATTGATGTAGAGTGGGGCTAAGTCTGTGCTGTGCCTCCTGAAGTCGACAATGATCTCTTTAGTTTTCTTGGTGTTCAGAGCTAGATTCTCTGCACCAAGTTGCCAGCTTCAGGACCTCCTCTCTACACCACTTCATCACCCCTCGAGATGAGTCTGACCACTGTGGTGTCATCAGCAAGCCTTTTTTCGATGGATTATTTTCATTATTTATGATGGCATAGCAGTCAAAATAGGACGCTGGCTGTAAAAGCTCACCTACAGGTGTTTCAGGCGCAGGTCAGATTTTCTCCAGGTCATAATTTATTTTATTTATATTAATTTATGAATGATTATACCTGTCCAGTTTCATCTGGATTGTATCCCAGGTCACCTTCTGAAATGGTTTGAGCGATCGGAAATCTGATCAGAATAAAACGAATGAAGTGACCAAACAGCCTCATAAACACAGACGTGACGGGAATATATATTAAATATAAATATATTATATAATAAATATATTATATAATATTAAACTGCATAAAATAATTAAAAAGGACAAATGCTGGACGTTTTGGCCGTGGGGGGTGGTTAGTAGCAAGTAACATGTTATTAGGTTAAGTGACCGCTAGATGGCGGTCTTGGATAATAAGAAGCTTACCACCACTAGGAGTTTGTCAGAGTCATTGGTCAGAGCACTGTGTCCCAGCCGAGCTCACTTTCTGTTCTGATAACTCGCGTCTGTCTTTAATTATATTAATCTGTCTCCATATTCTACCGCATCCCATAATATTAAACGGCACCAAAAATGTCAAAATATTTATTTAATATATTTAATATGTTTTTGTCCACAGCCGACCGCAACTCGCCGTGACGAGATTCCCGAGTCTGTGTGCTCCAATGAGATGTGCTCTCTTCAGCACTCACCATGACAACAGCAGTGACGTCGCATTGTAAACATTTGCATCTGCATTCATATAAAGCTCGTCGGTTCTCTCTCAGTGTTGTCAGTTCGCTCGGTGTTGCTGTTTGTACTTGACCAAGGTGAGTTCAATACCTGACGGTACGAGTGGAGCCACGCCAATCTCACGAAGTCCGCTTCGTGAAGCTTCACTCGGGCCCGTCTGTGCTGTAGTTCCTTGCGGTTTGCGTACATAAACGCAATATCGCGAAGAATATTACGTGTTTGTTGCTCGAAATGTGCCGCCGAGCAACATTCCAGTGAACACTGGCACGGACTGGCGCCCGGTTAGCTCGTGCACTCCCTGGGGCGAGGCGGCTTGTGAACCCTAGGCAGGGAGCAATACAAGCCGTGAGGACCCTCAGGGAAACACGGGAGGCCGGTAGTGGGACCCCGCTGCGAGGGTTATGGTGGGTGGGAGCAGCGAGGCTCACTCATCGTCTATTTTAAACTATAGTTTCAAACTTTAGTTTACTATAGTTTAAAATAGAAACCATGGTAACTGTTATGTTTTAACTCTATGTCTGGCTGTTGTAATGTTTTGCTTTGTTTTTCAGCAGAGTTGTTGAGCAAAGAAGGACTATTGAAGACAACCGTTGAAGACAACCGCGGGTTATATTCACGAGCGCGCGCATTATAATGTTTCCGTGCTGTTTTCTGAAAGTTTATCTTGTTTAGATGAGTTCGCAGGTCAAACAAAATAAACTATACTCTTTCTAAACACTTGTCTCGTGTTTTATTTGTCCTCTACAGCAATACACTGCCATATAAGTCTGTTGAATGCATTTGTATGCAACATGGTTTGACAATAAAGTAGTCTAACAAATAAATAGTTGTTATAAATGTACCTTCATTAGTCAACATTTGGTGTAGGTAATAAAAAGCTAATCAAAGATGTCCTAAGACATAATGGTAATGTTATGGTTGTTACATAACTGTATTCATTATTATTCTGTAGGTTTAAAACCAGCAGAATATAATATATATTTAACATGAACTTACTGTTATTCAAACATTTGCTTAATAAAAATGTCCTAAGACAAGAATGGGTATTGTTTTGGGTTTATGTCAAACTACTGTAGGTTTTAGGTTGACTACAGCTGGTATAGGCTACCTATATCCTAATATTAGTAGTCAAGTTATTTTAATACCCAAATCATGTAAAATGTCTCTTCTTCTCTACTCAAGTACTTTTAGCATGCAAAAGTCAAATTTAAGTATATCATTTTTTTAAGTATATAAAAGGTTTCCAACAACAAAATTTTGTCTTGTGTAAATGACCAGTGGGTGGTGAGAAAAAAAGTTAATGTCAAGTCATATATATATATTTATTTATATATAAATAAATTGATAAAAAATGAAATAAGTTGAACAAGTTGTCATAATATTTAGTCAAAATGCATTTTCTATACATTTCCATTAGACTTTTTTCTAAATCTATAATTGGTAAATTGCTCCCAGGTCAATCGTGACTTTGTCTAATAAAGGTGTATCTGAAAGGAGATTGTGTCCTATGTTCACATTTCTACTCTTGTTTTGGGTTTTTCTTTGTCCTATGTAGTGCTGTCTTTTCCTTTCTGTATCACAATGACATGATCTGGCAACAAATTACAATACAAACAGCAAAGAAATGAATAAATAAATAAATTAGCCACAGTTTATATCAGAACACCCCTCCAGAGTACACTGTTACAGGCCTGTAGCCAGCCTGGTGAGAGGGGTGGTTCTTTTTTTCAAAAATTGGACCTTTTTGCAGTTTTAGGCCTCAGTTTCTATTTAACTATGAGATTTAAATACTGTATTTTAGTGACATTTTAAGCAGTACTTTTTTTTTTTTTTTTTTTTTTTGCTGGATTAACTAGTCAGATGTCATCATAACCACACTTTTTGATGTACTAAAATATTTTATAAAAACTTGCAATAAAGAAACATTGAAACAAATTTATTACATCATAGAAAAATCATATATCATTAGCAAAAAAAATAGGAATCTGTTAAAGTTTTAAAATAAAAAAACTGTAGCCTACTGTCATTTATTAGACAAGAAACAAACTGGCCAGCGCATTCAACTGTCCTCAGTCACAATTTGTCTATTTCAATAAAAAAAAAAAATAATTAAAACTTAATAATAACAACAATAATAATAATACAATAATAATGAATTCTGCAGAATTTTTTTTTGTCTCTTTGGTTAAAAAAAGTACATTTTAAAATTCCTGGATGTCAACAATAGCCTAAATATATTCATATTAATTTAATATGGTCCACTTCTGGTACTTCACACCTTTTATTTGTTCATTTTTATTTCAGAAATAAGGTCCAAGATTTAGAATAAAGTTACCTGTAAACTGTTTTCTCTGTTTAAAAACAATACAGTAGTGAAAGAAGACTTCTCTTACATCAGATTATAGTCCCACTGAAGCAACAGCCGACAGAGGATTCCGTTTGGTCTTAAAGCCTTTTTTCGATGGATTATTTTCATTATTTATGATGGCATAACAGTCAAAATAGGACAAATGAGCTCATGTATGGGACAAATTCTGGACATTTGTCAGTGAGGGGTGGGTCTTCCGAACCCCCCTGGCTACAGGCCTGAAAAGTTAGAACATGTTTTATGCTTATAGTAAACATGTTTTAATAGAATTTTGGCTGTAAAAGTACCTACAGGTGTTTCAGGCGCAGGTCAGATTTTCTCCAGGTCATAATTGATTTTATTTATATTCATTTATGAATGATTATACCTGTCCAGTTTCATCTGAAATGCATCCCAGATCACCTTCTGAAGTGGTTTGAGCGATCGGAAATCTGATCAGAATAAAATGAATGAAGTGACCAAACAGCTGTAAAAACACAGACGTGACGGGATTATACAGCACATCCCGGCTAATGCGGTCAGTTAGCCTAGAACCTCATGGATAAGGGCATATTTACATCTGTTTGAAAGTAAGTAACTTTTGCCTAACCTTGTTTGGCAGTCTTTTTTGAACATATGTTCAATATTTTGCGATCATGACGCCGCTGCCTGCCTTTTCTGCCTCTCTTGTTCTTTTTGACCTACAGTGTTTTTCAGTATGGATGTCGCATCAAAGATTCAAACGCTACCACTCAGTGGGTTATGTCACGTGACTCGCATCACATTATTGTGGCCTTAAGCTCCATGGGATTTTAATTACTGGGCCTAGTTATTTAAAATGACACTTTATTACAATATATATTAAATATAAATATATTAGTTATATAATAAATGTATTATATAATATTAAATTACATAAAATAATTAAAAGGACAAATTCTGGACCTTTTGGCTGTGGGGCTCTTCTTTTTTTACATACTCAAACCAAAGTCACTTTTTAAATGAGATAAACTCCAGCCATTTCAACTTAAGCTACTCAACAACTGCTTGTGGGCAAAATTTAAGTGGTTTTAACCAAAGACACCCACCAAACCAATTTTTTTTTTTAGAGATATGAGGTGTTTATATCATGAAGATGTACCTGTGAAGGAGTGATGTGCATCCAGGCCTCAGGAAGGACATCAGTACCCATGTGAACAGAGGTTAATTGGTGTAGAGCTTCAGTCAGTTCACTTCTACACATCAGACCTTGACAAACCAAATAACACACAGTATACGGTTACTAACATGTAGAAACATGTTGAATACAGTTCAGATCAGCTGTTCAACTCTGATTCTGTTCATTTCGTTTAGCAAATCATCTGATAAGGGCTTGTTCACCCAACAATTTGGTTTGGAAGAAATGGAAAGAATGGCATAAATGAACCTTGTTTAAATTTTTATGGACACGTTTTTTTTTTGGCATTTTAAACTAGACTCAGATTTTTATTAAAAATATTATATTAATACTTTGTGGCTTGCCAGACTGTACAGATATGATCCCTGTGAAAAATGGACAAATACATTCTCATTGCATCTTATTTTGAGTTTAACTTCAATTGAAAGTCAATCAAATTTTAAAAAATAAATAAAAATTACTTGCTGTACTGTCCACCTATACAGTAACTGATTCAGCATTTAGGTGGTTTGATTAAGTCACACTAACTGTCATCAGGTTCTGCAATCCTATTGGTTCTTAGTCTAACAGTGTTCATAATTTATATCACACTGGGAGAATGAAGAATGTCAGTAATTAAACAGATCTCACTACTCATTTACTCTATGGCAGTAAACGGATGGCAACATTATTCCAAATATCTTCCTTTGTGTCCAGCAAAACACTGAAAATTCTGCCCATTTCAGTAGATTTGAGACAATAAAACTAAGACAAATAGGACAGCTTAAATACAGCATGTAGAGAGAGAGAGAGAGAGAGAGAGAGAGAGAGAAATACAATTCCAGTTTCCCTGTTCTAAAACATGGACATAGATTATGTGTAGGAGGGGGCGCAGTAGGTAGTGCTGTCGCCACACAGCAAGAAGGTTGCTGATTTGAGTCACGGCTGGGTCAGTTGGCATTTCTGTGTGGAGTTTGCATGTTCTCCCCATGTTGGCGTGGGTTTCCTCCGGGTGCTCCGGTTTCCCCCATAGTCCAAAGACATGTGGAATAAGTGAATTGGGTAAGCTAAATTGTCCGTAGTGGAAATGTGTGAATAAGAGTGTGTGGGTGTTTCCAGTGATGGGTTGCGGATGGAAGGGCATCCGCTGCGTAAAACATATGTTGACGATTCATTCCACTGTAGCGACCCTTGATTAAAAAAGGGACTGAGGCGAAAATAAAATAAATGAAAGAATGATTTTCATTGACTTTAGTAAAACTATAAATGAGTGTTCTTGAATTTGATTATCATACAGTCTAAGTATATGACAATTGAGATCTTACAGTGTAGCGTGAATCATGTAACTATAAACTGTTAAAAATCACAATGTAAACCAACAAAATTTTGTTAGAATTTTTTGCTGGAGTAATGCTGACTCTAACCTGTAGGGGCGATCTTGTGCAACTGTGTGCAGAGGACGTGCAGCTGTTGTACTGTGAGTGTGCTGTTTTTGGGCTGCTCCAGCAGAGATCGGCGCAGAGCAAGCTCTGGACTCAAGAGCACACGCGTGTCTCCATCCACACAGAAATCAGTGCTCTGCAGAACCAGCTCATGACGGATCTGAACTCCAGTCTCAATGTGCTGCCGCACCAAATCTGTCAGCTGGTCGATACTAATAAACATACACAAACATATTTAGTACTTAATAATGTGTTCGGTTAGGAAAAACTTATTAAAACACCTTTATATAGTACGCACAATTATAGTACGCACAATTAATTAGGAGACTTTTCACTCACATTTTCTCCGGATTTATAAATTGTAGTTAAGCGTTTGTCTTTTATTTTGTAATCTACTGATGACATTTCTTCCAAATTAATATAATAATAATTAAAACATACGCTGGATTTAAAATAAAAAGGTACTGTATCATGTTTTTAGACATGTTCATATTTGTTTTTTGAAAAAACCCCAATGTTTTAAATGTAGAGGATTTAAGAAATCAATATTTAGTGAAATAACCCTGATATTTAAACACAGCATAAACATTTTCTGGAAATAGAAATTCAATTTGGAGGAAATGTTATTAACCTTCCAGTTAATGTCATTCACTTTCAGTTATATCAAAGAGCATAGAATCACCAAGAGGCGACACTCTAGTGCGATTTGTGAAACGCGTCAGCCTTTTTGGAATGAAAGTTCCAATAGAACAACAGCATATTATAAGTCTGTAAAATAAACTATTAATAGTGCTGATGATTGTGATAGTAAGTGTTGTATTGTCGTCTTTCAGGTTGTATCTCAGCTTTAATGCACTTTTGAAGTAAATAAATAAAACACAAAGCAGCTGCTTGCCATCGCAACAGCAATAACATCCAATGGACAGCCGATCGCTTTCACACGAAAATGGCAGAATCCGGGGCTGTTGCTGGGCGCTGATGTTGCAATGGAACGTTCTATTGAGTGTCGCCTCTTGGTCATTCTAAGCTCTTTGGTTACAGCTGTCTGTTACACTGTTAAATACTAAAAACATGTTTGTTATATTATTTTAATCCATCAAAACATTGGCTTGCAAATAAATTTATTGTAATACCACTTATTTAAAGATAGGTGCTAAGTAATGGGCGTCTTATACATTTAGAACCTTACTTCTACATTGCAAAATAGGTGGAAAAGAAAATCTTTGATATATATATATATATATATATATATATATATATATATATATATATATATATATATATATATATATATATATTCTTTAAAAACCATACTTTTCTTTAAAAACCATGCACAGAACTTTTTTAAAAATAGCATTTGGAAAGAACCTTTTCCAAAATAGTCAGTTTAACCTATGATTCTGGAGTTTATGATCTGTATATTTACATTAATCTTGGCAGGACACTTTCGTCATGCTCTCCTTATTTCTTGCCATCCGTTCATTTTCCTCTCACCTTTTCATTTCAGCCAGATAGCGGGCTTTCATCCACTCCTCCATGTTCCCATAGACCTGTTCTGCTTTGTGCTGCAGACTGATGACTGTTCTTAGTCCATGAGCCTTCACCAGCTCCAAACGCTGCTTCACTGCATTTTCTGCAACACACGCACACACGCACGCACACGCACACGCACACGCACACACACACACACACACACACACCAAATGCAAAGACAACAGCTATGCTTACCTCCAAAAATAAACATTTAAAGCTGATCTATTATAACCCTTTTTACAAGATTTAAAATAAATCTCTGATGTCCTTAGAGTGTGTATGACACTCAGCTCAAAACATCACACATATCATCTTTTATAACTCGTTTTGGTGACTCGCTTTAAATTCAAATGAGACCGTTCAAAATCAGTGGTGTAGTCCTATATAAAAAGGTGGTGTACAATTACACCTGACCCAAATTTTAAATGAATGTAGGCAAAGAAACGACGAAAGTCAATGTTTGTTTGATTCATTAGCTATATATATATATATTATATATATTTTCACTTCGGTTACCTGAAACTATTAGCTTCCACGAAAGGAAAAACAAATACTATGTCAATGTTGTCAATGGTTACAGGTTTCCAGCTTTCTTCAAAATATCTTCTTTTGTGTTCAACAGAAGGGAAAAAAGACAAACCGGTTTGGAACAAGTAAAGGTTGAGTAAATGGTGAAATTTTTTCTTTTTTTGGGAGAACTATCCATTTAAAAAGATGTAAACAAATTTGTCCGTTTTAAAGGGAGATGCTAATAGTCTAATCCTATTTAATGATTTATGTTTAGCTATGTTAGCTATCAGTTTTCATATCAAAATTAAAGGGGACTGAGGCGACCTTGTAGTAGTGTACAGTTCATGAGCTAAACTTTTTGGGGGGTTGAATAAAAATATTGGAGGGCTAAAGCAACGCCTATGCTATTTTCTAAATTTACCTGAGCATTTCAGCGAGGCATCGCCATTCAGTTGACTTGTGGTCTTCGAAAAACTCACGAAATTTTCTTACTGCTGCTGCGGTCGTCAGGGGGCAGGGGGTGCAAGTTTAACAAAAGTGCACCAATTGCAACAAATTACGATGCGAGTTAAAAAAAAACATTTGGTATACTGTAAAACATTTTGTATACTGTATACAGTAAAAGGGGAGGTGAATGCACATAAATTAGGGACCGAGGGTATACGCAATTATTGATCCTCAGAAGTGGTAATACCCAAACAGCTCGTGGAAAAAAGTAAGCATACTGAGTATACGTGCGCATAGCCCCGACTACACCACTGTTCAAAAGGGACGTGGAGCTTTTTAACACTGGCTGGTTATGTTCTCGCTCCAAAACAAATTTTTAGTTATTTTTAATAAATAAAAAAAAAGAAAAAGAAATAAAAATGATGAATTGCAGTAATCTGCAAATAAAGCAACGTTTTTCTGTTGAGGAAACCATGTACTGTAGCTCTTTTGTCCTGCATAATAAATAACTTGTTGGGATGCCTGACATTTAAGAACATAATCTTTCAGAGTTAGTTCGGAGAGATCATTAGACTAAATCATTTTGATGACAGACTTTTCATTTTAGAACAGCATAAGAGATCAGAGATTAGTCTAATGGTTAGTCAAGTTACTACAGGATTTATTTAGGCAAGGTCAAATGAGTTGCTTTGCATATAACCAAATCTCTCAAATGTGTATAAAATATGTGGACTGATTGATAAGATAATTTGATAAGATAAATTCTTACTTAGGTTTTGTCTCGTTTCTAATCCAAATATCTACAAATTCTTAAATTAAGAAGCATTTTTTAGACAAAGAACAAATATTGTCTTGATTTCAGAAATATTAAGTTCAAATTAATCAAGGTTTTTTTTATAACAAGCTAAATAATCTGCCTATGGGGTAAGCAAATATTCTCATTTCAAAGCAAAAACAAGATTATTTTGCTGACACCATTGGCAGATTATTTTAAGGAAAAACTCACATTATTTTGACTCATTATTTCTGAAAACAAGACACTTACTTTTACTTGTCTAAAAAATGCTTCTTGATCAAATCAGGCCTTTATTGGTCACATACACTTTCGTATAGAGAAATTGAACCCCCCCCCCCCCCCGACCGTACACAAACATCACAATTTACCAGGGGAAGACAGGTCACAGGAGGTAGCATTTAGAACAGGAAATAAGATACATTTCAGGAGAGAGAGGCAAAAAAAACTCCCTCTCACCTTGCTCTTGAGTTAGAGCAATGTGAGATCAGGGAGAAAAAAAAGCCCAGCCCATTCTGATTTATTAACTTTTAGATATTTTGCCTAGAAACAGGACAAAAACGAACTAAGAAAAGCGTTTGTATTGCAGTGTAGCTAATGTCATACCTTCAGGTTTGAGTGCAGCTGAGAGCTCCTGTTTGAATCGTTTCTTCTCTGCTCTCTTCTTGAGCTCCTCTGGGTTCCTCGCAGCAGGTTGAGGACTGGGCTCTGGAGGAGGAGGAGGTGGAGCACCTGAAACAGCAAGGAGTATCGATTTAATGCATGAATTCACAATTTAAGCTCATATGAATGAGGGAGGGTCTTCATCACCTTTTTGTTTTCCTGCTTTCCTTACGTCTGTAGCAGAGGTCAAAGTTTGAGCTTTCTGTGCCTCCATCTGCTTCTGCTCTTCATCAACTTCTTCTTCATCCCACTGCCGGGTCTCTGCAGACACCTTACACACAGTTGTGCGCACAGACATAAGGAAAGATGATGAGATGTCACAGGTATTTCACAATTAACACAGTTTATCAGATCAGTTTAGTCACAATCAATTTGCATGTTAGTTTTGGAGTCACGGTGGCGCAGTGGGTAGCACAACTGCCTCACAGCAAGAGGGTCACTGGTTCGAGCCCCGGCTGGGTCAGTTGGCATATCTGTGTGGAGTTTGCATGTTCTCCCTGTGTTGGTGTGGGTTTCCTCCGGGTGCTCCGGTTTCCCCCACAGTCTAAAAACATGTGATATAGGTGAATTGGGTGAGCTAAATTGTCCGTAGTGTATGAGTGTGAATGAGTGTGTATGGACGCTTCCCAGTGATGAGTGGAAGGGCATCCGTTGCGCAAAACATATGCTGGATAAGTTGGCAGTTCATTCCGCTGTGGCTAACCCAGATTAATAAAGGGACTAAGCCGAAAAGAAAATGAATGTCTAAAGAGGCCAAAATAAAGTGTAACCTGGCTACATCTCTTCTAACCAACACACACTGCTATAACACACACCATGCTCCTGAAGAGGGTGAATGCTGTCTGGAAGAACTCCTGCAGCAGGTTCTCATCAGCCTGATGCAAGGCCTGTTTGAGGATCTCAGAAGTTGGAGATCTGCAGGAAACCAGTGGAAACCTGACAACACAAATCCATCCGGTTATTCAACACGCATGCTTACATCTCCACGCATCTAAAGACAACGATTAAAAGCACACATACACTTTCGTTTTCTTCCTGTCCACAATTTCAGAGTCTTTTTCCTCAGCATTCTTTATAGATTTCTCTGACGGAGCAGATTCAGTGCTGAAATGCAAATATAGAACATATTAACACATCGAACATCTTACTCTAGTGCCATAGAGCAGTGTTTCCCAACCCTGTTCCTGAAGGCACACCAACAGTACACATTTTCAAGCTGTTCCTAATCAAATACACTTGAATGAACTCATCAGAACATTAGAAGAGACTCTAAAAGCAGAAATTAATGGGTCAGATAAGGGAGACATCCAAAATATGTACTGTTGGTGTGCCTCCAGGAACAGGGTTTAGGAAACACTGCCATAGAGTCCAGATATCTTTACTGTCAAAAAACAAAGGTCTATTTTCAAAACTGAACACTGGAATACTTTAATAAAAAGTATAAGGTACACTGTTAAGTGCTTACTGTTTATTTAAAGACTGTACATACAGTGGGTACAGCGGGTAGTATCCAAACCCCCTTATCCTGGATGAAAACCTTCTCCAGAGTGCTCAGGACCTCATCCTGGGCTGAAGGTTTACCTTCTAACAAGACAATGACCCCAAGCACACAGCTTAAATACATAAGGTGTGGATTCACAACAACTCTGTGACTGTTCATGAATGGCCCAGCCAGAGCCCTGACTTAAACCCAATTGAGAGGTAGATCTCCGGAAAGACCTAAAAATAGCCGTCCACCAACTTTTACCATCTAACTTGACAGAACTGGAGAGGATCTGCAAGAAGGAATGGCAGAGGATCCCCAAATCCAGGTGTGAAAAGCTTGTTGCATCTTTCCCAAGAAGACTCATAGCTGTATTAGTCCAAACCGTTTGCCACGCTCTTCTAGCGATGGACTTTTAGAATTACACACTGTAAATTTAATGCGATCTGGCGGCACTTCTTTAAGTCACTATGCTCCAAAAATTTGGAATTGTCTCCCGAATGAAGTGAAAGAATCCCCCAGCATTCATGTTTTTAAAACGCGTGTTAAGACGCATCATTTTGAAATTGCGTATGAATACCACAGTCGTGTAGTGTATGCATTTTATGAATATTGTGTAGGTGCATGTATGTACAGTGTGTGCATGCATATGTGAGGACTATTGTGTGTGTGATTGTGCAGATATATGCATATATGAGTATACATGTATGCTTTTATTTGAGCACATATTTGTTGTTTATTTTGCTTTGTCTATACATCTTATTTTCTTAAATCTTAAATATTTATTTGGTTTATTTTAATGCTTGTTTGTTTGTGAAGTGCTTTGAGTTGCATGTATGTAGGAAAACAATAAATAAAATGTATTATTATTATTATTATTATTATTATTATTAGATCAAATGGTGGCTAATTACTGAACAAAAGGTCTGAACATTTAGGACCATGTGACATTTCAGTTTTTTTTTTTTTTTTTATCTGCAAAAATGTCAACAATTCTGTGTTTTTCTGTCAATATGGGATGCTGTGTGTAGATTAATGAGGTGGGGGGGAGAATTAATTGATTGTAGCAAATGGCTGAAATATAACAAAGAGTGAAACATTTAAAGGGGTCTGAATATTTTCCATACCCACTGTAAGTACACTACAATACACTCGTCACATTTCAAAATCCACAAGACAATAAATAGTAAAATGAACGAATGAATCAATCAATCAATCAATCAATCAATGACTTTAATTGTATTGACCCTACTGGATGAGAATAAAATTTGCATCATTGAAATGAATCAAAAATAAACTGACATTAGCTGAATAATGGCAATGTTATCTTCTACGGTGCTGATAATACACTGGATATGTTAATAAGAAAATATTATTCATTTACATTTTTGACTCATCTGGATTAACATGCTGATCAGCGGTGATGTCAAGCAATGGGACACGAGCAAAGCCACGTATGGATTCAAACGCTGTTTTACTCATCGCTGAATAATAATCTTTCAGCAGACACACACAGTCCTGAAAGCGGCCCACTTCTATCTGCACAAACAGAAAGAGAGCCAACAGACTTCAAATACAACACATACTGTTTGGGGGTTTGCATGTGTGTATACCTTGTATTTCTGACATTGTAGAGGACATTACCAGTAAATTCTAACCTTGTAGGGACATTTTTTTGTGAGGAAAACAGCTCATAAATCACACAGAATGAAGTATTTTGAAAATGTAAAAATGTAGATTGCTTCCTTTGAGGGTTGGGTTTAAGGGCAGGGGGATAGAAAATAGAGTCCCCATAAAGATAGATGTATCTGTGTGCGTGCTTGTTTTTATATCCCAGTGGGGACTTAAACCTGAATGCACACAGACTCATGAGGACTTGTGTCACCTTGAGGGGAAAAGAAAATTAGTTCCCTATAGGTAAACATGCTTATAAATCACACAGAAGAAAGTAAGTTGAAACTGTAAAAATGGTTGGTTTAGAAGTAGGGGGATAGAATATATGGTTTGTATTGTATTTCATATGCAGTTTATGTCAAAATTATTAGCCCCCCTGTTTATTTTTAGCCCCAATTTTTCTTTAATGGAAAGAAGATTTTCTCTTCCGCAACCCATATCTGGGAAACATCCACACACACTCACTCACACTCATACACTACGGACAATTTAGCCTACCCAATTCACCTGTACCACATGTCTTTGGACTAAAATTCACAGGAGGGCTAACAGTTTTGACTAAATATGTATAGCATCATTACATCTATGAGTCCCCATTGGGATATCAGAATAAATCAGTGTGTGTGTGTGTGTGTGTGTGTGCGTGTGTGTGTGTGTGTGTGTGCGTTACCTGCATCAATGCAGAATAATTGTTGATTAGTACAGCAGTGTGATCATCTAACCAGCCATCATGAATGACACCTGCTTTCTCCTGCTCTGCCTCTTCTTTACGCTTATCACAGATGTCCCATAGACGCTCGCGCAGGTCCTGCTCAAAAACATAACCACACATCAATCAGAACATGGAGATAAACAAGCAAGTATGAATGCTTATACAGGGCTGTTGAATGCTTGATTCTGATAGGCTGATGACCATTCTAAGGTGTGCAGTCATGACCCTTTTCACAAGATGTTATGGTGTTCAGCATCTTAAATCCTTGAAAGTTTTCAATATTGTAATTAAAAAAAACATATGAACTTTTATTTGTTTATGCATGTCCTATATAATCTTTCCATTAAATTACATTAAAAAAAATAATTACGGCTTATGTGAGGTGTTTCTAATGCAGTGTCTATGGAGCGGGACAGTATATATAAGGTTGTTCTCTCTTCTGGCTGCCGTTTTCAGTCTCACACAGTTTTTTTTCCTTTTTTCTGAAAGTCTTTAACACCATTGTGGAGTTTTACTTTTATTAATTCAGCAAATAGGATTGTAAATAAAGTATTTGTTGTACTTTCCCATTTACTGTGCTCTAACTCTACTCAACTATGATGAATTCTACTACTGAGAAAGCCAGAAATGTGAAAAGGGGCCATTTTCATTCAACCACAAGGCTAAAGTCAGCATAAAGTCAAACAGGTCATCATATAACCTCTCTGAATAATTCCAGTTATTTCACAAATACAACAGTCAAGAATCGCATCAAAACAAAAAAGTAGGCTTTGGATGAGATGTGTAAGAAACTATTTCCACACACAGGAGCGGATTGAGGATAACACTTGACAAAAGTCTCGAAATACATCATCTGAACAGTATCTGTAGGTGTCTCACATCCAGCCTTTGATGAAGCTCTCCTTTGGTCTCCTCGTCCTCTCTGATGTTGTCAGGAACACTGTTATAATCTCGCTGCCATGAGCTAACAAACTCCTGCTTCAGATCGGGCTTCTGTAGATACTGCCTGAAGTTCTCCCTGTAACATGCAAACATATCTTACACATTTACACATACACAGACTTATTCACACAGACACATATACACACACACACATACAGTTGAAGTCAGAATTATTAAACCCCCTGAATTATAAGACCCCCCCTCCCCGTTTATTTAATAATAATAATAATAATAAATATTTGACTAGATATTTTTCAAGACACTTCTATACAGCTTAAAGTAACATTTAAAGGCTTAACTAGGTTAATTAGGTTAATTAGGCAGGTTAGAGTAATTAGGCAAGTTATTGTATAACGATGGTTTGTTCTGTAGACTATCGAAAGAAAAATTAGCTTAAAGGTGCTAATAATATTGACCTTAAAATGGTGTTTAAAAAATTTAAAACTGCTTTTACTCTAGCCAAAATAAAAGAAATAAGACTTTCTCCAGAAGAAAAAATATTATCAGACATACTGTGAAAATTTCCTTGCTCTAGTTAAACATAATTTGGGAAATATTTTAAAAAAAAGAAGAAAAAAAATCGAAAGGGGGGCTAATAATTCTGACTTCAACTGTACACACACACACGCACGCACGCACGCACACACACACGATGCTATTCTCTCACCGGATGTTGTAAAGGTGATGGATGATGAGCTCACGTTCACCACGGAGATTCTGCATCACTGTTTTGACATTAGTTACATATGAACTACAGACGTTCTCCCAGTATGGCACGAGATATTCTGGGACCTCCTGCAAATGTTGTGCAAAAAAAAAAAAAAAAAAAAAAAAAAAAAAACACAAAACCTGAAATATATTGGTCATTAAAGCATTTTATATCATACAAAATATTTGTGCCAAAAGTATTTCAGTTTAAATGTTGTCAACATTTTTACTCTCTACATTAGACATTACATTTGAAATTTAATTTGCAAATTAATTATGAACAATGCAAAGATTTTTTAAGTCAGCAAATCACAATATCTCGTATGACAAAAACAGATGACAATAAAAATTATGCTGCACTAAATTAAATAAATATATTAATAATATATACTAATATATTAAATTAATAAATATATTAATTATTTTTTTACAAGAATATCTTTAAAAAACATTTTAAATCTTTTAATTAGTGCAACTTTTGTATCTTAACTTCAATTAATTATCTTTGAATATTGGAGAAATTTAAAGTCTTGCTTTTAGAAATCTTCTGTATAAGCCTTCTCTAACATGTTTTAACATAGTACAAACTGCTTCAAGATATTGTTTTCCTCATAATACTCTTATTTAATAACCCCATTAAGGGATTTCACATGCTGCTGATAAAATTAATAAGATCTCATCTAACAATGCAAGCTAAATTAATCTGCATGGCAATTCTTGGTGCTGTAGGTATATTTACAACATATGCTAACACTAATCTGAGCACCATCTATTAAAAACAAAAATATTTCAGCATCTATTAAATCTAGTACAAATAAAACAAGCTACAGCAGATGAGTGTGATCTAATCCTCCAAATCAAACAGACGCTTTGATTTAGTTTCTCATGTTTAATCAGCATCTGTCAGTATTCTGAGGGCAGGTGTGTTCTGTATGTGGTTGTGCCTTGGGTAAAGGTTCCTGCGCAAAGCTTCTTCTAGGAGATTTTGGGGTAGCTCGTGAAGATTTGGAAGAGCAGGCACTTTCTGGACGGGTCTTTTCAGGTGTGGAGGTCACTGAAGCTCTCCTGGAGTCAGCCAGAGCTGCTCCTATGGGAACAACAGAGAACGCTTGCCACTACACATGCATTTATAGGGAAAAATAGGTGCTTGAAATGAATAAGTTTATAGTTTATTTGATTGTGTGGTATGGACTAGTGAAAGCTAAAGAAAAGCAAAAACTGTGTGGAGTAGTAAAAATGAGCAGCGCAATTGAAAAGTGAAGTTTTAAGTTAGAAAAGGAAGCCCTATGTTAACAGTGTCCAGAGATTACATTTATCAACAGAGAAATAAATGGAAAGCTTACGTCATTTGTGAAGATTGTTCCCATCCTTCAATTATGTCAGCTTTTGCTTTCATAAACACGTTTAGGCAACCTCAAGTAATGAGATGTAAGGAAACACAATTAAGGAAATGTGTATCAAATGTCATTTTTGCTAACTGCTAGTGCAAAATACACTGAGACTGCGTATTTAAGTGTGAGTAGTGTTAATTGTGTTATGTTTTTTAATGTGATATACAGGATGTGATGTTGAATGTAATTGTGAAGCTTGTTTTTTTTTATTTTATGTGATATGTGACGATGTTGAAATTTTATAATTGAAGGATGGGAACAATCTTAACGAATGACGTGAGCTTTCTGTTTAATTCTCTATTGATAAATTTAATCTCTGGACACTGTTAACATAGGGCTTCCTTTATTTGACATAAAACTTCACTTTCATTTCAAATTTCCACTTGCGGATAATAAAGAAATAATAAACAGTTTTAAGAAAAAAAACGTGACTTTCAAACTTTCAAATCTATAAAACATTTAAATGTGTCTGTTGCAATTCAAGCTGAATAAATTGCATTCAAATGTATATAATTAAGTAATACATCTATACAAACTTGTGAAGATGAATCAAAGTATTACTGGTTGATTAAGGTTGATTAAATGATGACACATTTTTTATATACCTTTTTCAACAGACTCAATGGTGTCCCTCAGAACGGTCTTCACGTTACTGAAGAGAGTGTCCTCGTCCACATCTGCTGTGACTTTCACAAGAATATTCTGCTGGTCACCAAACCACTTCTCCAGTTTTGGCCATGTTTCATGAAAGCCACTGATTCTATTAAAGAAAGCATAACATTGAGCACTGAACATACAAAAGCTCTCCTCTTGAGCCTTACACAAAAAAAAAAAAAACTGCAGGATGCCAATTGAATTACACGGATTTGAACTGTCGTCACAAGATAACACTAATAAATAAGAACATTTATTTCCTCTTGAAATAACATGCTTGGTTGAATCATGGACAATCCGCCCAGGAACATGTCTTAATGAAATAAAGTGTATGGATATTTTACTTGGATAGTTCTTTTTCCACTCGAGGAACCAAATATTTGTGATTTAATTTGGATGGAAATATGTGTTTTTGTTTATATTGTGTGTTAGCGTGATGGGACAATAACAATGATGTGGTGAATTCTACATTGTGTCGGCAAATAAAACCCCAAAGAACAAAGAAAATAATTCACTTATGAAATAAAAAATAGATACAAGTATGCAATATTATATCACAAAATCATGAAATTGATTTTCCATTGAATCCAAAGATATGTTTTGTGGGCAAATTCTAACCTTCTGATCTTGCTATTAAGCTTACTGAAATGTTATATACAATAGCTGTATTGCTTTGAAATGGAAAACAGATGTACCAATTGGTTCTCACTATGGTACTTTGGATCTCAGAAGTTTGCAACAGTATACAATTGGAGAAGATCACATATTCTTTGAGAGAAAAGGGTGAATTATGTTTTTTCAACACATTTCTAAACATAATAGTTTAATAACTCATTTCTAATAACTGATTTATTTAATCTTTGCCATGATGACAGTAAATAATATTTGACTAGATATTGTTCAAGACACTTCTATACAGCTTAAAGTGACATTTAAAGGCTTAACTATGTTAATTAGGTTAACTAGGCACATTTGGGAAATTAGGCAAGTTATTGTATAATGATGGTTTGTTCTGTAAACAGTTGAAAAACATAGCTTAAAGGGGATAATAATATTGCCCTTAAAATGGTGTTTAAAAATTTAAAAACTGCTTTTATTCTAACCGAAATAAAATAAATAAGACTTTCTCCAGAAGAAAAAATATTATCAGACATACTGTGAAAATTCCCTTGCTCAGTTAAAACAGTATCACATGATTTGGTTTGACAAAATAGTTTTTCGCCATTGGTTTATACTGTATTTCATCCCTTTTTATTTATTTATCATTATTTTATTTATTTATTTACTGTGAGTGTATGTTTTACTTTAGTTTGTTTGCTGCTTAGTTTCGATGTTCTGTATTGTTAACGTTTGAAAAAGCAAAATAAAAATGTACAATAAAAAATAAATAAATAAAAACAACTGCCTTGGAATTAATAGTTAACTTCATTAAAAATATCTGTAGAATTTTCCACCTGAGATTAATATATATTGTAATTCAAATACTGCTTTATGATGTTGCTTTCATCACTGTTTGCAAGTGGAAGTAAAACATGCTTTAGTTCAGATAATGACAACACTAATAAGCATTTAAAAATATGTCTATTATGCTGGAGTTTCTGCAAGATATAGTGAGCAAATAATAATTTTTAAATATCACTATATTTCATTCAGATTTCAAATGAAGTTTGGATATTTTCATTGTGTCTACACTGACTTATCAAACAAATACTATTAAATAACATTAAACTGACAGTCAATCTGGACTTTAAGCCTTACAAAATCTAGGTTGTAATGGAACTCAATCTTGAACTGTGATTGTGTTTGTTTACACCCACAAATAAAACATATTGACTGCATTTTCACACACCTGAACTGTATTTGTTTTCTCCCCAGGCTTTTGTCATGAGACAAGGATTCAGGATCTTGTGTATTCAGATCTGGTATGCTTGTGTTTTCCTCTGTAGCATCACTGCTGTCTTTCTCCTGCTTTATGTTTTCCCTGTCCACTGGTAAAGAACACATAACTTCATTAAATGATACTGAACAAAAACACAATGTCTACTGTGCCTGCTCAACTATTTTACAAACTCGACATTGAAGATTCAGCGGTATTACTATTGTGGATTCAAACATAGCAATATCAATGCTGAATCGATATATTGTGCACTGCTAGGTGTAAGAGTAAGTAATAATAATAGATAATCTGAGCTGAATAACACAACTGATACTGTACCTATCTGTGTTCCCTCAGGAGCCTGAGGTGTGGCTCGCTCCAGAACCTGCTCATCTGAAACGTCTAACAGCACCACTACATCTAGTGCAGTGGATGGAGGAGCTCCATCTTTAGGGGCGTTTTTGTTTGTGGATAAATTATTTTGTGTTTTTGTTTCATCAAGTTCAGTCATGTTTAGAGCTTTCTCCAGCATTTGAGCCTGACTGATGTCCACCGGGAACCCATCAAGAATCCAGCCACTATCAGCAGGAATGTTTCTGAAAAATATGGCAGGAAGGTATATTACACCAAAGTTCATTCAAAACACACTTAATGAAAGTTTTGATTTGAATATTTAAAAAAAAATTGATTTAAAAATCTGTTCCGTTAACTAAGACCAAGATTTATTTTATTTAAAAATACAGCAACAGTAATACTGTGAAATATTATTACAATATAAAACTTCCATCTGAATTTTTTAAATATAATTTTTTTTCATTTAAAATAAAGTTTTATTTTCAGTATCTTTACTCTAGTCTTCAGTGTCAAATGTTCGTTCAGAAATCCTTCTAATGCCGTATGCTGATTTGGAGCTCTAGAAAAATGTCTAAATATTATCTGTATTGAAAAAGAGTCATGCTGCTTAATACTTTTCAGGCTTTTGTGAGTCAGTTTTATATTTCCCCAAGTTCTGTTTAACGGTGAGAAGACTTTTTTCCAAACATTTTCTAAACATAATAGTTTGTTCTGTAGCCAATCAGAAAAAAAATATTGTCTAATAATATTGACCTTAAAATGGTTTTAAAACATTTTGTGCCAGCTAAAATAAATCAAATAAGACTTTCTCCAGAAGAAACTAAATATTATTGGAAATACTGTGAAAAAATGTCCTTGCTCCATTAAATATCACTTGAGAAATGTTTGAAAAAGAATCAATATTTCACAGGAGGGCTAACACTTTTTTCCTTAAATGTATATATACCATATATATTACATATACATATATATATATATAGTTATATAAGTTTTATATTTGGGAATGTTGTCAAATGATCTACAATAACATTCTATTTGTGTAAAACCTGTAAAATCAGAAAGAAAGCATTATATCTCTTTACCTGATAGCATCCACAATGATGTCCACCAGAAGCTGATCAGGAACAGCTTGGCCTGTCCTCAGAACTTTCTCTACTGCTGCACCGTACTGTGCTCGCAATGACCACTGCAGAACAGACCGTTACACACCATGAACCTTCTCAAAGAGCACAATGCTAAAACTGAGATCATGTGGAGAGTACCTTTGGGATTGCTTTAACTTTTTCTTTGTCCTCTTTTTCATGAAGTCCAGATATCTCATGAGGCGGTGGTTCTGATGTCAGATATAAAAAATGTGTGTAGCATTAAATTAATACATGGAGTATTTAACTCTTAATGTATTTAAAAACTGAATGTAGAATGTAGAAAGTAAACAAGTACACTGCCGTTCAAGGTTTTGGGGTTAGTACTGTAACATTCATTCATTCATTCATTTTCCATCAGCTTAGTCGCTTTAATCATCGCCACAGCGGAATGAACCGCCAACTTATTCAGCATATGTTTTACACAGCGGATGCCCTTCCGGCTGCAACCCAGTACTGAGAAACACTCATATACACTCTTTCACACACATACACTATGGCAAATTTAGTTTATTCAATTCACCCATTACGCATATGTTTGGACTGTGGGGGAAACCGGAGCACCTGTAGGAAAGCCACATGAACACGGGGAGAAATGCCAACTGACCCAGGGGGGACTCGAACCAGCGACCTTGTTGCTGTGAAGCGACAGTGCTAACCACTGAGCCACCGTGTCACCCAGTACTGTAACATGTCACTAAAAAACATTCTTCTCCACACCAAGGCCCAGATTACAGCAAGTGTGTATTTTTTTGCAGTGAGAGGGGCCTTTTTTAATATTGTTTTCTATTGGCAGAAAGCATTCTGCATGCTGTTTTTTGTGCAATATATCTGCCAACTGCACCTTACATTTTTGACAGAGCACTCGGAGCCCCTGTGGTTAAAAAAAATCAACTCTGTGCTCAGAAAACTCTCCGAAAAAGAACCCAACGTCACATGTTCCAGCACCAAAGCTACTGATACAGTGGTTAACTAGCAACAAAAAAGGCAATGCGCTCCCTAAAGCTGCATTTACTCCATTAATATAACAAAAGAGTAATATTGTGAAACATTACCACAATTTCAGATAACTCATATCTATTTAAAATAAATTTTCGTGTCTCATATGATCCTTCAGAAACCATTCTGACATGAGTGTTGCTAGGCCTATTTTAGGGGGGCTGTAGCTTCTCAGTCCCCCTGTAGCCACCCTGTAGCTACTCAGTCCTCCTAAAACCTCTGGGATTAGCTCATAAACTGTACAGTAAATTATCACTTCAGACCCCTTTAAATTTGATTTGAAGACGGCGGCAGAATTCGGCTCCTCCCCGTTTTTTGTTTTTCATTTGATCAGCAAACCACAGCCATGGACAGCGAGAGAACGAGGAATATACAACCCTACAATATTAAACAAGCATTTTTTTTTAAGTTTTTTTAGTGTATTACTATTTAATTACTACTTATAAATGTAAAATTAGGCTTATATATTTATATATATATAAATTGTTTATACCTTATAAGGAGCTGAGCCCCCCTAAAATGAAAATCCTAAAATCGCCCCTGCATTCTGATATGACAATTTTTTAAAAAATTTTTTAAAGATTTTTTTTTGGCCTTTTTGCCTTTATTTGATAGGATAGTATTTAGACAGGAAGCGAAGTTGGAGAGAGAGAGAGAGAGGGAAGGGTAGGGAAATGTCCTCGAGCCGGAATTCGAACTCGGGACGCCCTGACGTGCTACTGCACCATATGTCGAGGTGTTAACCACTAGGCTATTGCGCCGACATGATATGACAATTTTTAACAATCAATAAAGTATTAGGCTCATCTCGATCCCAATTGTACCCCTTAGCCTTTCTCCTTGAATTGGTGTGTCAATTTTCTTTAGCTTGAAGGCGTAGAGCTAAGGGGAAGGGCTAGATAGCCATTAAAATGGAGAGTTTACAGGATCACACTCGAAACCAAGGGGTACAAAAATTTCCCAGAATACACCACCCACAACATCAGAATGGCTGCACATGTAAGTAGGTAGATGCAGAATTTAGTATCTTTTGTCATTATTATGAATTTTTACATACAATTTTTAATACATTCATAACCGTGTTCATGTTTTACCGTCATGCTTTAAAAAAAAAACACTAAAATTAAAAAAAAAACGCTAAATTTGTTTATCTCTAATCCCTTATAACTCATGTATGTTAAACCAACAGTCTCACAACATACTTTCACATCTGTCACTCATTGACACTCAAATGTCATTGCGATGCAATGCACTCAATGGAGTGAGTGACGTCACTGTGACAGGTAGGGTTAGGGGTGGGATTAGGTGAGCGCATTAAAAGCATTGGATGCAGCTCAGATTGCACTGCACCAAGTCTGCATCCAGGCCCCTCTCCAATCCCCATTCAGAAAAGTCTAGTGGCTGGGAATGAGCTTTTTACAGTGTCTGGTATAATGTTAATGTTGTTTTCGTGTGTTTAGATGAATATGGCCATGATAACAACCAAAAAAATAGCACAACTGGAATAACTACAGCAGTCGTGATTGTCGATCTCACATGAAGTATGAGATCACAATGATATATGATGACGTGTGCAGGTGTGCAGTGCTGTCCCATTCCTTAGGGGTAAAAGCCCTTCCCCTTTACACTCGGTTTCAAGGGCCAAGAGGTAGGGGTAAAAAATAGAATTGGGATTGGGCCTAAAAAATTCTTAAATAAACAACAATTTGAACAGATGTGTAAACACAAAGTCACAGACTTACAAATAGTTTAATAGTCTCACATACCTGATTCTAGAGGAGAGGATGTCTCCTCATCTTTCTGAGGCTGTTCAGCATGTTCTGTCGGAGAAATATTTCTCTCCATGATATTCTAAGGAAAGCAAACGGAGAAATGAAACAATATAAACAATAAATTAATCATATTTATTTATTATTAAATAGCATGATTTGATTCAATGAAAATCATTTACAGTATCAATATTCTATTTATATTGAATGTGCAACTATGTATTTAACTACTGAGTAATGTGAATTAATTACATGTACTGTACTTACTATATGGTTGGGGTTAGAATATGGGATAGGTGTGGGCTCATTCATTCATTGTACCTTATTTATCAGGGGTCAACACAGCGGAATGAACCGCCAACTATTTCGGCAAATGTTTTACGCAGCGGATGCCCTTCCAGCCACAACCCAGTACTGGAAAACACCCATACACTCTCACATTCTCACACACGCATCCACTACAGCTGATTTAGTTCTTCCAATTCTCCTATGGCGCATGTCTTCGGAGTGTGGGGGAAACCTGAGCACCCGGAAAAAAACCCCACCAACACGAGGACAACATGCAAACTCCATACAGAAATGCCAATTGGCCCAGTCGGGACTTAAACTAGCGACCTTCTTGCTGTGAGGTGATGGTACTAACCACTTAGCCACTGGTTTGGGATTGGTTACATTTAGTTATGCATAATTCATTGTAATTACTATATGTGCATGGAACATGTGTGCATGCAACCTTAATTTAAAGTGTCACCACCATTTATTAGTAAGAGAGCTGTTCAAATAAAAAGTTTGTTCTAATAAAAATATGGAGTGTTACATATTTCTGACCTCATTCTGGCTTTCGCTTGCAGCCTGTTTTTCCTGCTGATAGGCTGATAAAGCGTCCTGGATCAAAGTGTTGGCTGAGAGCACATGGATGCCAAGAGCTGATGAAGAAAACAGGAAAGTCAGTTATTATTCTGATGCATCATTACACTAATGCTACAATGAAGCATTAACTCCTACTGCTGCTGATCCTGGACAGACAGGTGGTTTTGCCAGAGAAGGTTTTTCCCAGCATGCATGCCCTGATGATGAAACGGGGAAACCGCGGAGGAGGAGTGCTGACGGTGGGTGGGACAATCATATTCCGCAGACGGTTCAACACATGATCCAGAATATCACTATTCCCTGGATTGGTTTGTCTCTCGGTTTCTTCATCCAAAGCCCACTCGCCCTTCATGGCCTGAAGAGAACAGACAGAAATGCAGTTGTTTGTTTCTTTGGATTAGCAAAAACAAAGCTACAATAACTCAGTTTGTCCTTACCACATACTCATCGTAGTCTTGATTGTTGAGTATCTGGAGTTTCTCCAGCTCAATGATCTGTTCCGGTGTGGGTTCAGTAGGTTTAGGATCCACACAGGCCACTTCATACAGCGGCTTCCCACTGAAAAACAGCTCCATCCACTCCTGCATCAGCTTCACTGGTATCAGACTGAGGAAATGTGTAGATGAGAAATTATAAGTCATTTGTACAGACCATATTCACTAAAATATATATTCATAAATTTAAATAGCATATTATTTCATAAAATTTAATTTAATCAAATAAAATAGCATACAATAGAATAGCATATAATAAAAAATAAAATTGCATAAAATAAAAAATAAAATTGCATAAAATAAAATTGCAAAAAATAAAAAAGATTGCTTGAAATAAAAAATAAAAAAGCATAAAAAAAATTACATTGCATAAAATAAAAAATCCAATTGCACAAAATAAAATTGCATAAAAAGTCCATCTTCATTAAATGAAATATATATTCATGAGTTTAAATTGCATAATATTACATAAAATAGAATTTAATTAAATAAGATTGCACAAAATTGATATGCATTAAAATTGCATAAAATTTTAAAATAAAATTGCATAAAATAAAAAAATAAAATTACATAAAATAAAAAATAGAATTGGATGAAATAAAAAATAAAATAATATAAAATAAATAAATAAAATTGCGTAAAATAAAAAATCCAATTACACAAAATATAATTGCAAAAAAGTCCATCTTCATTGAATTAAATATATATTCATAAATTTAAATTGCATTAAATAAGATTGCACAAAATAGATTTGCATTAAATTGCATGAAATTAAGTTGCATAAAAAATAAAATTGCATAAAATAAATAATTTAAAAATTTCATTGCAAAAAATTAAATAAAATATAAAATAAAATAGCATAAAATAAAATTTAATTAAATTAAAAACTCATTTATTTATGTATGATGTCTTGGGGGAGTAATATGGATTTGATAGAAATTATAATTTTTTTAATAAAGGATTAATTTAATTTGCTAAAATAAACAGTATGTCTTTAACCCTGAGATATGTATTAAGCACCAAAATATCATGTTTTAATGATTTCTAAAAGACTGTGTTACACTACAAACTTAACAGAGCTAAAAATTCTACTTTGCCATCTCGGAAATAAATTATATTTAAAAACAATATTGCAAGGCATAACATTTATTTTAAATTGTAAATTTAAATGTAAAAATATTGCTGTTTTTCATTTAATAAATGCATAAAAAAAAAAAAAAATATTAACAGTAATCTCTACATAAAACAAAAGCACAATCATTTCAGTTTATATATAATGTACTATAAAGTAAGCAATTTAGTTTAGCTTTTTTATTTTCTAAAATCAGTGACATAAATACTTGGCCGTGAGGAGTCGATATTCTCCAGCTTTGGTTGCCAGATCAACAATTTGTCCCAGAATGTCCCTGCAGATGCCAAAGTGCTTCTGATATCGAGCTTGAGCGCGCTCTTCAGCCAGCTGCTTGTGCAGCTCATGCTCTATCCTGAGCTGTTCGCTGCGCTCCAGACGCTCCTGCTGAGCAAGAACCTGAAGAGAGGATCAGAGGGTTATCAGCTCAACTCAAATCAAAATGTAATAATCATCCATGCATGATCTCTCACAGCTTCTCTGTCCAAGGCCTCTTGAAAGTCTCGTTGGCGGCGTTCCTGGTATTGTCTCTCCTGGAAGATGCGGTTTTCTCGAAGCACCTCTTTCTGCTGTTTAATCTGCATCAGCTGAACGGTGATCCTCTTTTCCTGCTGAGTCTGGCGCATCAGTCGGCTGACCATTTGTTCCTCTCGCAATGCCTCCTGCAGAAATAATATCAATGCAACAAACAGATATGATCATCATGCAATTCTAGGCAACAGTTTCATATTTTGTTGATATTTATTAGTGTGGAATTTTTCATATTAAATACAGACATACTAAACACTGTAAAACCTGACATGTTAGAATGATAATACTCTGATTTTTGCAATGATTGTAAATATAAAATATATAAATATACAGTACCATGCAAAAGTCTAAAGAACTATACCAGCTTTTTTGGCCTAAGACTTTTGCACAATATATAATTAATCAGTCTCTTTATTAAATACAAACAAAAAGCATAGGAAATATGTACAAAATGTGCTGTGTAATATCAGGCTTCTATTAGCACTTTGCCGAGATCTTCTTTAGGTTAAGAGCATCATTCTGTCCAGGTGATCTTATACAGCCTCTATAATATTAAGGTCTGGACCCTGTGGAGGCCATTTCATGACTGTCTTTGTTTCAGCAACTGTTTTCTTTCTCCAAACAGGATTTCACTGCAATTAGCGGATCATTATCATGCTGAAAATGAACACTATTACCACTCAAGTCCTTTCCAGAAGGGATGGCATAATGGAATAAAAACCATCTGCTCTTTTCAACATTCACAATTCCATTAATGCAGACATTATTGCCAAAACACTGGTAGAAATGCAGCTCAAACCATGACGAACCGCCTCTCTCCACGATTGTCTTTCACATGTCTTAAACAATTAAACCAAAATAATTCAGACTCTAACCTAACTCCTATCCTAACAAACCACACATCAACTGAAAGATCATTTATTCCCCCTGCATAAATCCCATATATCCATTATACCATCAACAAAACAACAGATTTAATCAGCAGAGCTCAAGGAAAAATACCTGCATTTTATTCAGAGAGGCATACACTGAAAAAACAAATGGAGAGTTTGGTGTATTTTCTGATAGTTAAATGGCCATAAAATATAGGAAATTCTGACTGTTATGACTGACTTTATTATAATGCAAATCTTTATAATAAAGTTTGCCTATAACTATCAATTCTCTATACCTATATCTATCTATAACTTGCAACAATAAGTCTAAATAAGATGACAAGTAAATATTCCAATTTGATATACACATTTTGACATGATTTTCCTAAAAAGTCATGTATAGATAATCACAACTTACTTTAGTGTAAACATTCCTCTTGGAGTATTAAAAGCAATACAAAAGGCCCTTATATTTACTTTATAAAAACTTATATATTTCAAATAAAAAGACACATAAACCATGACATGAAGGCAAACTTTTTCACTATCATACCACAAAGCCTTTTACTTATACTTTTATTCTCTCTCTCTCAATGTAAACTGGTTTAAATTGAACACATCAGGTTTTCAGCAAAGTTTAGAATGTGCTGACAATTAAGAACCTTTAAAAGTCCTGTGAAGTTAAAGTATCAGTATGTTCCTTTTAAGGACATCTATAAGTTAGCGTGCTCTAAAACAGAGACAAAATTCACATTTATAAGATATAAACCTGATATAAACACCCAAAGCTTGCAGTTTGTCACTTTCGCCTAAATGGATAAACGTTGTTTTTTTCACATCACATATTTCACATACTGCAGTTTCTCATCAAGTCTTGACCATTCAAACGCTCTTTAGTATCTGACATGCCCCGCCCCCTTCTTCTCATTGGCTTTTTATTTGATGTGCTTGAACTCAACCCATAGATATTTACATTAGATGTCGCCTACGCTGTTGTTGTCTATTAGAGGGAATGCGTCAATAGAGCCGCCATTTTAGTACGGGGTAGAGCTCCTTTGAAATGAATGTGGGACCAAGGTGCGGTAGAGGACTGGCCATCCAGAGCCAGAGATATATACACACATATATACATAACCTATGATCGCGAGTTTTCCAGGTGATCAGTATGCTAATATTCTTTTTTTACTTACGAAAAATTATAATTTTACATCACTTTTCTACATTGATGGATAAGTAACCGCAGGAGCATTGCCGACAAAGAGCGTGCGTTTGTGTGCATGTAAATGTATTATCCTCCCCACCTGTTAAATTGAATCTAATTCATGTCCTGAAACACACCTCTTCTCCTGCTTTCACTTCTAATGCTAACAGAGGGAGCGATTCGTTTGTGAATAAATCCCCGTAATGAACGACTGGTTCACCCAGCCGACAATAATACAAGTTTCCGGCACCGCAGCATCTTGTTGTCATATTTCATTTACATTGTTTGCTTATTTTATTTAATAAAACTAGCATTAGCCTAGAATTTAGTGCGAGTTGGTGCTACTTTGCCTTATGGTCAGTGCTGTAAGAGACTGTATTATCATCAATACCTGTTTAGCACAAAAGTTCGTAACATACAAAAACGTAAAAAGCGAAATCGTACCTATGAAATGTTCTGCCTTTGTGCTTTGTGTTCTTTGTTTGCTCGTTACTACACTCGTACACAGCATTAAAGTCCAGCATCTTTTGTCCTGGGACCACTGTACAAATGTGGCGGCACTATTGACGCATGCTCAGGGTGCGTATGCAATATCTAGTGTATATATCTATGGAGCTCAACCGCTCACTGGCCAAGCTGTGATAAAAACCAAACGCTAATGGCTGATTTTTTTAAGGGGAGGGGCTACTCTATGCCCCACCCTCTCTTCGTGTTTCAGTTGAGATTGCGTTAAATTTTGAATAAAAATGCACATTTCAAAGCACTTCACAAGACCTTTAAAAAATATGTGTACAACGATATGAAAGGCTTTATAGAGTTAAACAGACTCAGTTTGTGATCACCTGCTGAGCCTCGTGAGCCTGGAGCTGCTCCATTAGTGCTCGGCGGCGTCTCATCTCTCTCTGTTCCCGCGCAGTGGCGTCTTCCTCCAATCGCTGACGGATGTTCTCGATGTACTCCTTGTTCCACTGAGCTTTGTCTCCTGTACTCATCGGCTGTGTCACACGGCCACTGTAAACCCAGGTCAAGTTACATGCTCAGACATTCACTGAATGAACTGTACATTATATCTTTGCATATATTCGTATATTTTATGAATATTCATAGATTTCCTGCATTATGCAAACAAACCTGAAGAGCAAGGCTCCACCTTCAGCAGGAGAAGTGGTCTTCTTTTTTTTCTCAAACTGTGCTATCTCACGATGAACATGCTGAAAAACACACAGCATACTAGAGGGTATTCACTGAACACAAACAAATCTAGTGTTTTTTTCTCTTTCAAATTTATTACAGTCTACAGTGTTTTATTATTAGTAAAAAAAAGACACTTGTCAAGAGCACATCCATATATTTTTACAGTTTCTAATTACCAAAAATAAACAATAATCTAACAGAGCTAATGAATATTTCAAAAAACCGAAACAAGTTATTAAAACAAATTATTAATTTTATTTCAACTTTATTATACCCCCCCCCCCCCCCCCCCCCCCATTTAGCTTATTTGAATATTAGCTTAAATGTAGCTTCTGTGAATTTAAAAGTTTGCAATGTTTCAATTATTAACTTCCAACAAAAACCAAATTATAGGTTTGTAAAGGCTGATTTATACTTTCACCTGACGCCACATCGCAAACCTTTTCTTGTTCACAATCACAGATATTTTAGTGACAGTTTCAGAACTTTTCTGAGTTTATTACATCTGGGAGATTACTGAAAATTCACAACACATCTATTTTGATATACTGTGTTCAAACAGCAATAAATTTAGTTAAATTGATATGCTTACTTAAAGCGTAATGCAAATATAAATACCCCTTTATTGACCATACACTGAAAAAAATGTTGCATGCAAAACTGTTGCAAAGAATTTATTTGTGTTAAATTTAAACAAACAAATTAAATTGAGTAATGTTCAACTAAATTCAGCCCAAATAAATTGTTTACAACCACTTAACGTAAAAAAATGAAGTAAATACAAGGAATCATCAATTTTTTTCAGTGTAGGCTGTTAAACAAACAGAAACGGCAGAACGTGATGACGTCACAATATGCAAATTGACGTATGACGTATCTGGCGACTTTTAGCGACTTTTCGGGCAGAGCTTAGCGCCTTTTCATTGAAAATAGTTGGCAACAGTGGCTGTTGTTTGGCCTCAGTTGTGTTTCCTTGTGTGAAAGGTAAGGAGAATTGCTCTACACAGAATCTGTTTAATTTTGTCAATAATATTTGCCGTCCATGTTATTTTAAGATATATGTTATATTTAGGGCATTAACGAATGTGTAGATATGCTTATTTTTAATAGATTGACTTATATTTTTGATATTTTGGATGTTTCCATGCGGTTGTGCATTTTATTTGGTTGGTTCTTTATATTCTAAATAAATTTAACATTTTAATTGCCTGTCATATGCTGTAGTTTATCTTTTCAGTGTTTACGTTTGTGAACAGCTAGCTTATTTAGCGGCAGCCACATTTACATTATTTATTTATAATAATTTGTTACACATTGTAATCTTTGAGTTTATTTGTGATGTACTGAGTTGTGTTTCCTTGTGGGAAAGATGATGCAGTGCCATTTCTGCTGTGAGTGACAAAATGAAAAGAGGAGTCCATTAAAGGGAAAGCTACTCTGTTTGGCTCAACCACGGTCTTGGTGTCCTTCTTATTCATCCTATCACACATACACAACGCAGAGACATTTTGGGGGAGCACACCAACGAAGAGGGTTACACTTGAAAATGTCAGGGGGCGGTCAAAAGAAACAGTGTAAAATCAGACGGTTAAACAGAGAAGTAGGAAGTTTCCAGAACTACTTCATATCATTAATATTGTTGAAGATTTTAAATTAGTTAAATTTATTATCGTTATAAATTTTTTTAATGATTATAAAGATTTTTATAACTATTCAAGATTTTTTTAACCAACCTTTGATGCATCACTTGCTTTTGTTCATATCTTGAAGAGTTCCACATATTAAAGTTTATTAAAATATGAATAAAAACAGAACATGGGTTACTCTACAAATATATTTTTTATTATGGAAAGAATAAAAGCAAAAAAAGTACACTTACTAAAAATTACTGAAAAAAACTTTAAGGTTTAGCCAGCTTCACAATTCACACAATACTGTCTGCCTAGTTTGTGTCCTCTACTTATATGTGAAAATGTAAATGTAAAGTGTATTTATATAGCACATTTATTGTGTATGGCCATACACCCAAAGCACTTCACAATCATGAGGGGAGTCTCTTCATGCCACCACCAGTGTGCAGTATCCACTTGGATGATGCAACAGCAGCCACAGGACAACGGCGCCAGTGCGCTCACCACACACCAGCTATTGGTGGAGTGAAGAGACAGTGAAAGAGCCAATTTGGTGGATGGGGATGATTAGGAGGCCATGATGGGTAAGGGCCGATTGAGGGACTTTTGGCCAAGACACCGGGGTTACACCCCTACTCTTTACGAGAAGAGCCATGGGATTTTTAGTGAGTCAGGACCTCAGTTTAACGTCTCATCCGAAAGACGGCGCCCACTGACTAGTGTCCCCTTCGCTTTTTACTGGGGCATCAGGACTCACAAAGACCACAGGTTGAGCGCCCCCTGCTGGCCTTACTAATACCACTTCCAAAAGCAACCTAGTTTTTCCCATGTGGTCTCCCATCCAGGTACTGACCAGGCTCAGCCCTGCTTAGCTTCAGTGAGTAACCAGTCTTGGGCTGCAGGGTGATATGGCTGTGGCTAAAAAAGTAATAATGCTCTAACATTCCTGACCATTACACCAATAAAACCTAGCAAAACAGGGCATCAGTATGTTGTAAACTGATAGGTTCAAAATTTCTTTTCCAGTTATCGAAGAAATAACTTTTTCCTCATTTTATTTTTATAACTATTAAATTGTCTTAAATTCACAATTGTAATATATACATCAGTGTAAAACCTATGAATGGTGGAAAAATTGTGTATTAAAACCACCTGGGTCTCCACTTTTGCAGGGCCTCTCTTTTTGGTTAACAAACTTATGTCTCAGGTTTTTCAAAACTTTTACAAAAACTTTTCTCCTTTCCCACTGCTGTTGCAATTTCTAGCCAAGAATTATTTCACATCACAGATCACACATAGACGGATCATAAAGATGCGAGTACAGGCGTACCTGTTTCAGACAAAATATCTTTAGTGATTTATATTCAATTCAAATGAAATGCAGCGCCGCGCGAACTGTTTGCTTGAGTCTTAAAAAATTGTGTGCTACACCAGCCTAAATCAGGTCGCATGTACCCAAAGTAAACCTCCGCAAACATCGCAATAACGTCACAGTCGCCGCATATACTCAATCAAACTAGCGAACGTGTTAAGTATAAATCCGCCTTAACAAATCAGTCCATGGTGTTTATCGCTGTTTGCGAACAACATCTATATTAACCATTAAACACTGCAGTTTATCTGTGCCCTGAAAGAGTTTGGTTTGTGTTGTCACCATGTCAAGACAATCTGGTTATCTGCTGCTAAAGTAAATCCACTTTGATTTACTTCGAAAGGACCAGAACTCAGACTTGAATTGACATGATAAAACAAACACCATCATTTTCATTCACATTACTGTGTTCAAAAGTGTTAAGAGCTGAAATTCAAATATGATAACTGACCATAGGTTTCTGACACATGCTATAAAACAAGTGGTCACCCAATAACACCAGACTGATCCATCTGACCAATCAGAGAGCAAAGAAGGCTCTTAGAGAGGAGGGTTTAGAGAGAACAGATCCTTAAATAAACCATTTCAAACGCTGCTAGAAAAGAGCTAATGTTTCTGTAGATATAATGAGAAAAAATGAGTTATTTGACCTTGAATGGATGTTAACCTACTATAGGACAACTCAAAAAAGAAACCTTTACACCAGTACAATTAAATAAATATAATAAAAACATACCAGATATTTGTACAAAATTTTTGGAAGCTAGAGGAACCTTGTTTCACTGTATTTGGCAGTTCACAAAGATTAAATTATTTTGGGAAGAGGTAAGAGTCATAAGCGAAACAATTATTTCAAAACAAATCCTCCTCGAGCCAAAGCTTTTTTGCTGGGCTTATATCAAGAGGACTCGAATTATAGTAGAAGCGAACAAGTATTTATAGACCTCAGCTTGCTTTATGCCAAACGATGTGTAGCTTTGCTATGGACAAAGATGCAAAGACCAAACACTACCCAATGGATAAGACAAATGTTGTCAAGTCTGCCATTAGAAAAAATAACTTACATACTAAAAGCTAAACAGCGTGTATTTGAAAACATATGGAGTCCTTTCATTAGTTATATCAAAGAAGTGGATATAACAGAGGAAGAAGTTGATGAATAATTTTTTGATGGACAATGCAGTTCCAGCTTTATAGTTCAGTATTAATACATTCTTCAATATATGTTTGCTGTACTTAGTACTCAGTATGATTATAATTGTCATGTTTGAATAGATTACCATTAACAACAAAAGAGGAGCAGTTTACTTTTATTTATTTTTTGTTTGTTTGCTCTGTTTTTAATATAAATATGTATATATCCTTATTTTTTGTATAATTTGTAAATCCAACAAGGTTATTGTTGGAAAAAATGTTTGAAAAATGTTGTAATTCAATGTGTACAAACTGAAAACGAAAAATAAAAATATTATGGAAAAAAAAAAGAAACCTTTAAAAAAAATTAATTAAACATTGCTGTGTTTCATTACAATACCGAGAACATTTTAGGATAAATAGGCATAATCATTATATCAAACTGCAAGTGTTGTTTACCTGAGCTTCTTGCTTTTTGCGAAATTGGTGTTGTTTCTCTGAAGCTCTTGACGTGCGAATGTGTGGAGGTTTTGGGATCTGGACTACAGCCGACTGGATCTGAATCATAATCTCATTCTGTTTTCTGCGTGCCTGCCGGTGCTGACAAACGACAACCCATAATGTCATTAACAGCCAACATTACTAGACACTAATCAATCAGATGAATAACAGTAAAACACATTAATGCATATGTAGACTGTGTAAAAGAATACCCATGATTCGTGTCTTTTGGGAGAAAACTGTTTGATGCTACTGAGCCAAATGTGTTTAAAAGAATATAGCTTGGCAATTTTAGGTATGGTTTACATGTGAAGAGACAAACCTTTTCTATGTCCCTCAGTCTTCTCTCCTCCTGGCGTTTGAGCCGGTCCTCCTCTTTCAGCAGTTCAGTCATCACTGAGCGGCTGAACATTTCTTGCCCTCTTTTATGAAAGCGCTTCGCGATCTTCTGCATCTTCAGATCTGCCTCACGCTTTACCACTGTTTTCAAGCGCTGAGAGACAAAGAGATCATGAAGATGAACATGATGAAAACATTTTAAGTACATAATTTCAAGAGTTCACACTTAGCTGATGATTGATTATAAAGCTTGTTTGGCGTGCTGTCCCGGGAGAGAGCCCTGAGCTTATAAGATCCTCGAGCCCTGGGCTCCCTCCCGTTGCAGGGCGAGAGGGGAGTTTGAGCTCAGGTAGTTCTCGATGACTCCCCCTCCTGCTTATTGTAGCTAAGTGTCAGATATGGATGCTGAGAAGGTGTACTCAGTGCTTGGCTAAAAATATTTTGGATTAATTGTTTAGAGTGCTTGTTTTTGAACTGTGGGAGGAAACCGGAGGACCTGGGAAAACCCACGCGAGCATGGGGAGAACGAGCAAAACTCCGCACAGAAATGTCACCTGATTTGGAAGGGAATTAAACCAGGGGCATTCTTGCTGTGAGGCAACAGCGCTAATCAGCAAATGCCCGTTTGAAAGGAGGGAAAGTATAGGGCTGGGTGAGGGGGTTTCTTCAAGACGAAGATATTGAGATGAGAAAAGTCTGGTTATTTATAGTGAGTTAGCGATCGTCTGATAGGATAATTAGTCATAAGCTAAAGTTGTAACAGCTGTGAACAATCATAAGCACGTGATCCTCTTGAAATTTGTTTATAAATAAACTTAACTATGTGAAGACAGTTAGAAGTTAGAACTTTAAATGATTATATTGTTAGTTGGTTTGGTTGTTCTATCTTTGGGAACGCTTTACAATAAGGTTGCGTTAGGTAATGTATTTGCTAACATCCACAAACAATGATCAGAACATTTATTCCAGTATTTATTCATCTTTGTTAATGCTAGGTAATGAAAATAGTTGATCATCGTTAGTTCTTGTTCACTAACAGTGCATTAATGTTGACAAGCATGATTTTGGATTTTAATAATGCTTTAGTAAATGTTAAACTATGATTTGTAAGCGCTGTAGAAGTATTGTTTGTCAGTAAATACATTAACTAACGAAACCTTATTATAAGTGTGACTCTTTAATTTTTGTACTACACAACCATTCTAAAGGTTATTGTTTGATTGAGAAAAACTGAATTCCGTTATTTAAAAGAGACAGCAAAGGTGAGCAATTGATAGATAGAGATGGAACGATAGATAGAGTGACATATGGAACAAACAACAGAACGAAAGACAACGACAGAATGACAGAACAACAGAAAGAATGACAGAACGACAGATAGAACGACAGAACAGCAGATAGATAGAATGAGATAGACAGACAGATAGAACGACAAATAGATAGAACGACAGAATGACAGATAGATAGAACGACAGAATGACAGATAGATAGAACGACAGAATGACAGATAGATAGAACGACAGAACAGAATGACAGAACGACAGACAGACAGACAGACAGACGGACAGATAGATACTGTAGACAGACAGAAAGACGGACAGACAGACAGACGGACAGACAGACACTGTAGACAGACAGATAGAAAGACGGACAGACAGACAGATACTGTAGACAGACAGACAGACAGACAGAAAGACAGACAGACAGAAAGACAGACAGACGGACAGACACTGTAGACAGAGAGATAGAAAGACGGACAGACAGACAGACAGACAGACAGACAGACACTGTAGACAGACAGATAAAAAGACGGACAACAGACAGACAGACAGACACTGTAGACAGACAGGTAGAAAGACAGACAGATAGACAGACACACAGACAGATACTGTAGACAAACAGATGGAAAGACAGACAGACAGACACTGTAGACCGAGAGATAGAAAGACGGACAGACAGACAGACAGACAGACAGACAGGTAGACAGACGGACAGACAGACACTGTAGACAGACAGATAGAAAGACGGACAGACAGACAGAAACTGTAGACAGACAGACAGAAAGACGGACAGACAGACACTGTAGACAGAGAGATAGAAATACGGACAGACAGACAGACAGACACTGTAGACAGACAGATAGAAAGACAGATAGACAGACACACAGGCAGATACTGTAGACAGACAGATAGAAAGACAGACAGACAGACACTGTAGACAGACAGACAGAAAGACAGACAGACAAACAGATACTGTAGACAGACAGATAGAAAGACGAACAGACAAACAGATACTGTAGACAGACAGATAGAAAGACGAACAGACAGACAGACAGACACTGTAGACAGACAGATAGAAAGACAGACAGATAGACAGACACACAGACAGATACTGTAGACAGACAGATAGAAAGACAGACAGACGGACAGACAGACACTGTAGACAGAGAGATAGAAAGACGGACAGACAGTCAGACAGACAGAAACTGTAGACAGACAGACAGAAAGACGGACAGACAGACGGACAGACAGACACTGTAGACAGAGAGATAGAAAGACGGACAGACAGACACTGTAGACAGACAGATAGAAAGACAGACAAACAGACAGATAGACAGACACACAGCCAGATACTGTAGACAGACAGAAAGACAGACAGACAGACACTGTAGACAGAGAGATAGAAAGACGGACAGACAGATAGATAGACAGACACACAGACAGATACTGTAGACAGACAGATAGAAAGACAGACAGACAGACAGACAGACGGACAAACAGATACTGTAGGCAGACAGATAGAAAGACGAACAGACAGACAGACAGACACTGTAGACAGAGAGATAGACAGACAGACAGACAGACAGACAGACAGATACTGTAGACAGACAGATAGAAAGACAGACAGACAGACGGACAGACAGACACTGTAGACAGAGCGATAGAAAGACGGACAGACACTGTAGATAGAGAGATAGAAAGACGGACAGACAGAAAGATAGACAGACACACAGACAGATACTGTAGACAGACAGATAGAAAGACAGACGGACAAACAGATATTGTAGACAGACAGATAGAAAGACGAACAGACAGACAGACAGATAGACAGACACAGTAGACCGACAGATAGAAAGACAGACAGACAGATTGAAAGACGGACAGACAGACACTGTAGACAGACAGATGGACATACAGATACTGTAGACAGACAAATAAAAAGACGGACGGACGGACAGACAGACAGACATAGATATACACATAGATGGAACAACAGACATATAGAATGATAGATAAAGATAAAATGACAGACAGACAGACTATACCAAACTATATACTATTACTATATCAAAACTACGTCACAATATGGGGAAAAAAACAGTTGCAGCTTCCAGTTCATCTAGACTTTAAATTTCATGATATTACTATTTTGGCAGACTTGGTAAGCATAGAAACATTATAGTAGCATTACCGGCCCAACACAAAAAATAAATATAATTTTAATTTACTGTAATTTTAATAATACAGTAAATATCACAGAAAAATTACATTAGGGATTTTGAATATCTTTCCAAGCAATAGGTTTCCCCATCTCGGTAATACAACCACCAAGACACTTCAGGAAGCCCTTAGAGAGGCAGATAAAAGAAGTGAACATGGAGACTCTATTAATGGATCACCTCAGTGTAGATGCTGTTCTCTATGCGGTGTAGGCGGGCCGTGGCTGCAGGCTGCATGACCTCCATGGCTGTGGCAGTGAGGCCTGCTCTCTTCTTTCTCTGCAGGAGTATGTAGAGTTGGTATAGCAGGCGAGTGGCCGCTCCATGCCTGCCCAGCATCACCGCTTTAGCCATGGTCAGATCAAAGGGCACGGTCAGCAGCTGCAGGGTGGGCTCAATGCGAGTGAAGTTATTTAGCTTGGCATTCGATGTGCTGTGGAGTACAAGTACATGCTAAAAGGATTAATGTGTTACAAATGTTTTTTGGAAGTAATGATATGAATAAATTAATAAAGACAATTAATAAACACACAGATATACACTCACCGGCCACTTTATTAGGTACACCTGTCCAACTGCTCGTTAACGCAAATTTCTAATCAGCCAATCGCATGGCAGCAACTCAGTGCATCTAGGGTTTACACAGAATGGTCCGAAAAGAGAAAATATCCAGTGAGCGGCAGTTCTGTGGGCGCAAATGCCTTGTTGATGCCAGAGGTCAGAGGACAATGGCCAGACTGGTTCGAGCTGATAGAAAGGCAACAGTAACTCAAATAACCACTCGTTACAACCGAGGTATACAGAAGAGCATCTGTGAATGCACAACACGTCCAACCTTGAAGCGGATGAGCTACAGCAGCTGAAGACCACACCGGGTGCCACTCCTGTCAGCTAAGAACAGGAAACTGAGGCTACAATTCACACAGACTCACCAAAATTAGACAATAGAAGATTGGAGAAACGTTGCCTGGTCTGATGAGTCTCGATTTCTGCTGTGACATTCGGATAGTAGGGTCAGAATTTGCCATTAACAACATGAAGGCATGGATCCATTCTACCTTGTATCATTGGTTCAGGCTGCTGGTGGTGGGGTAATGGTGTGGGGGATGTTTTCTTGGCACACTTTGGGCCCATTAGTACCAACTGAGCATCAGCCTACCTGAGTATTGTTGCTGACCATGTCCATCCCTTTATGACCACAGTGTACCCATCTTCTGATGGCTACTTCCAGCAAGATAACGTGCCATATCATGAAGCATAAATCATCTCAGACTGGTTTCTTGAACCTGACAACGAGTTCACTCACTGTACTCAAATGGCCTCCACAGTCACCAGAACTTCAATCCAATAGAGCACCTTTGGGATGTGGTGGAATGGGAGATTCACGTCATGGATGTGCTGCCAACAAATCTGCAGCAACTGTGTGATGCTATCATGTCAATATGGACCAAAATCTCTGAGAAATATTTCCAGTACCTTATTGCATCTATGCCACAAAGGAAGGCAGTTCTAAAGGCAAAAGGGGGTCCAACCCGGTACTAGTAAGGTGCACCTAATAAAGTGGCCAGTGAGTGTATATACATTTATTAGGTATGAATTTGTGTAAAATAATAATATTTATTTTGGTCATTAGAGGTCCGGTAACATTTCATCCAAATTTAAAATAAAAAATGTTAGCAATTACAATAATAAAAAAATCTTTCAGAAAATGATTTCATTGTTTGAAAATCAGGACTATTCCACCAAGTATTGATTTCTTAACTCATCCGAAGTTAGTCTAATATTAATATAAGTCTGAAAACATACCATAATTATTTTTTTTTTATTTATGGTAAAGTGTGTGTTTGCTTTTTTTGCACACTTTTGACATGGTGTTTTTTCACACACACCCATAATTTCTTCAGGCGTGCTGAATATCTGATTGTTAGTTCATTTAAATGCTCTAAATGACAATAAATGTGGCAATTTTTGTTTTATTCTAATTACTGATTATATTTTAGCCAGATTTTTTCGATTTTTTATGTTACCATAAAACATGTTATCAAACATCATATACAAGCTTTTTGCATTAAATACAAAAAGATGCCACTTTTTTCATATATATATATATATATATATATATATATATATATATATATATATATATATATATATATATATATATATTCTATAATATTCTGTACTTCAGAACAGTTTAGAAATCAATATTTGGTGGAATAACCCTAATTTTCAAGCACGAAAAAATATAATTATTATTATTATTATTATTTTACCACGTTTTGCTCTGAATAGCAATATCTTCACTTGGAATTTTAAATAAATGACATCAGACCTTTATACAATTATTTAATTTTGATTAACGTGTGTAAAATTCAAATAAATAAATGTTAAGCCACACATACTTCTGTTTTGAGAACAGATGGAAATCGTCTTGTAGCTCATATCTGTAGAGGATCTCTCCTATCAGATAACCGTTTGAAAAATCCCTGGCAAATGAATGCGGCTCTGCAATAAAAACATGTAATGTTACAAGAAGAACAGTTAAAGTTATTTGCTGTCTGTTATTTATTAGCGATAATGCTCATCAACTCGTTTGCTAACGGCTTTTCCCAAACTTACTAAACAGACGAACACTTACCGACGACTTTTGACAGCCGGAGCTCTGAATTCAGCCACTGACAGATAATGTCTGACATTCTCAACGTTTAATTACCTTCAGTTCATTCAATTATGCTTATATTATTATGCGAGAATAATCTAGACAGCGGTGCCGTTCATCTTGTTTTTGGGAGTGTCTCGTTTTGGCTTGGTGTTGCCCCAGCAACCGGCCGCTCAGAGCACATTGGTCCAACCAGTATTCCCTGAATGGAACAACACAGAGCTGAGCTGTCCATTGAGGAATGAGTTAACTCGTTATTGTTTGTTAGCAAATATGTTCTGAAAATGAAATAAAATAGTTGATAGATTAATAAACAAATCAATTAAATAGGCAGATTTCAGACTATGGAATATGGGTAACCTTAATATGAAGTTGGGAGGTGCCAGGGAATTTACATGTTAAGGAAAATATTCCTGCACCTTCTTTTAAAATAAAATAAAAATGGACAGGCTCAGTTTCCTATAAGGGTATAGTGAAGTTTAGAAGGTCAGAGAGTTTTTATTACATCATTTATGACAAAAGTGTTCCCGTAGGCCTACTCAGATAAAATTGTTGGGTTAAAAATACCCCAACATATAAGCTAACTATCGGTTATTATAGCACCTTCCCAACTATGGCTTATTTTAACCCATATGCATTGTGTTATAAAATTGAACCCAATGCATTGGGCTATTTTGATTAAATGATATTTTTTCCATTTTGGTATTACTATTGCTACTATTACTAGTACTATTGATGTCATAATTATGGCTGTGTAAATAAATAACATACAGTATTCAAAAATATTGAAAATGCTTTTTTCCACTACATTTTAAGTTCCAGACACAGTGTTTTCACCCATTCAGTATAGATCGGCTACAAAGCGCACATTTGTATCATTAATTATTAAGAGTGGGTATGAAACGGATAGAAAAAACACGACACGAAGAGGTAATGTAATAAAAAAATGAAACAAACTTGAGCTTAAGCTTAAATAAAGGTTATAATGCAAAAACAACATTGCACACACATCTTAATACAGCTGTTTTGTCAGTTAAATCAGATGACTGTTGAAATTAAAAGTTTTTTAACCCAACTGGTTGAGTTATTAAATAAATAACCCAATAAAGGTTAAAAATAAAATAAATGTTTTAAAAAACAGTTGGCGCCAGTGGTGTAGTGGTTAGTGCGTCGACACATGCACTCTGGTGCTCACGGTGACCCGAGTTCGATTCTGCCTTGCGGTCCTTCCCCTCTCTCTGCTCCCCATGCTTTCCCGTCAATACTCTCTACTGTCCTAACCAATAAAGGTGAAAACCCTAAAAAAAAAATTCTAAAAACAAAAAAAATAAAAATAACCCAACAAAGCACCAAATATTTAACCCAACTGGTTGAGTTCTTAGTAAAAAAGCCAATAAAGGTTAAAAATAATCTCCCAAAAATGCATTAAATATTTTTAACTCGACCTTAGAGTTAAATAAATAACGTTTTATAGAGTGTACTGAATAAAGTCAAGTGAATAAAAAACAGGATAACTTGCTGACAAAAGGAAAATATTCTTGTAATGTCATTCATTCATTTTCATTTCGGCTTAGTCCCTTTATTAATCAGGGTAGAATGAACCGCCAACTTATCCAACATATATTTTACACAGTGGATGCCCCTCCAGCTGCAACAATTGGCAGCTGCGGACAATTTTAGCTTACCCAATTCACCTATAGCACGTCTTTCGACTACGAAACCGAGGCTCAAACCAACGACCTTCTTGCTGTGAAGCAACAGCGCTACCCACCGCGCCATGCACCCTCATGTAATATCTTTTAAGATTAAATGACAATTTTAGACTGTAGTAAGGGAGAAATGGACATCAGAGGTTCAGAGAAACGTTCAAGCACTTACTTGAGAAATAAAACAATAAAATAAAAATGTAAAATGTTTTGAGGGTTTTTATATATTGGCTTCACATGGGTGATTTCAACAGTGGAACTGCTTCAGACGCAACAATCTTATACACATTTCTAGTGAATATGAGCTATTTTTCTAGAGTTTGTTTGATAACACATCTGTTATATTTGCAACTAAAATGTCAACACTTCACTAAACCATTATTAATTGTCCACAAGTCATTCTAGAGTTGCAGATACATTTTGGGTATCCAAGATGAACCATCTGATATTTTTCAAAACATTAAACTGTTTTAAAACAAATTATATCAAGTTACCTTAAAGGGCACCTATGGTAAAAAATCTACTTTTCAAGCTGTTTGGACAGACATATGTGCATGTATGGTGTATAGACCGTCATATTGGGGTGATATAAGCACACCCAGTGCTTTTTTTTCCAATTTAACAATATAAAAAACGGTGGACCAATTGGAGCGGTTTTCAAACCGACCGCAACTTTACGTAGGGGTGCAGTCCCCCCGCCCACCAATATTGATTGACAGGCGCGTCATCATATCCTCAGTTTGTTGATTCACGTCCGCCATTTTCAGCGTGAGTCGAAGCAATATAACTAAAGGAACACCCTTGCTCTATTTTTAGATGCAAGGCTCATTGGGCTCAACACAAGATCAATATTCTCCACATTATCGCTCTGATCGGAATTATTGGTTGTATCTTTAGGTAGGTTTGCAAACATGTGTACTTCTCATTGAGTCTACCTTATACTTCAGCCGTTTGCATTTCTCGCGATCCCAGAAGCTCCCTGTGATCTTAACTAGGTGCTGCTACACCTGACGCTACATTCTAAACATAGGTTTCTATCAGGGTACACACAATGGCACGACGATTCCGGACACTTCATGTTTCTGCCGCGCCACAGAGAGTGTCTGGTGTGCCGTGTCGCGGCTTCGAGCGGCGCATCCGGTGCCTCAGTCAAAGTTAATTCAGTGTGCGTGGTTATTAGTTTCTGTGTACAAGCTCGGCACTTGAAACTAGCACACAGTTGGCTGTAAAACTGTACAAAGACACAAATGATTTTGTACTCTCTGCTGGGTCTGTGTCCAAGTCGTATATGTACGACTGAATGCTGATCCTCTCACTCCTGTACTTCTCTCAGTCTGCCTGTCTGATTCTGTTGCAAACACAGAGCGGGTGAGCTCATGGCTCCGCCCCCTTGTTACGTTGGGCGGGAAGCCGAAACTAATTTACATGTGAAGCAACACACCCATAAATCAGCGAACTGTGGACACGCCCCCAACATGACACTTTTTAACACATAATAATAAAACAATCTGAATTGTGTTTTGGACTGAACCTAAACTGGCACACTCAGAAGAACCATAATATTAATATTAAATCATAAAAAAGAGGTAAACTATGTGCCCTTACAAAAAAAAAAAAAAAAAAAAAAAAAGATGCTTGTTTGTTTATTTTTTGTCATGAAAATATTAACTCCTAAATCTCTGGCTCTTGAATCTTAGGTTCAGCATCAATTTTATTACAAAACAAAGTATACCTGCACTTTCTTTTAAAACAAATAAAAAAAGGAAAATGTTTTTGTAATTTCCCTTAATATTAAATAAAAAATAGGTCAACTATAGACTGAAATAAGGAAAATTTGACATTAGAGATTCAGAGAATTAAATACATTATAATATGATTTATAGACAAAGTGTTCAAGTATTTTCTTTAGAAATAAAATAAGCATGAATTTAAATTTTAATAGTACATTAGTAAATGCTTAACTATGATAATACATGCTGCACAAGTATTGTTCATTATATCTGGTTAGTAAATACAATAAATAGTATTAATTTACATCAATTAATACATTTAGAGGTTTTTCATATATTGGCTTAGCCGAGGTGATTTCTCGATGCAATATTTATCTTATCCACATTTCTAAAAGACATCTCTATTTTTGAATGTGAACTATTATGCTAGTTTATTTGATAACGCATCTGTTTTATCTACAACTGAAGTGTCAACATTTCACTACACAATTATTAATCGTCCACGAGTGATTCCAGAATTGCAGGTACATTATTTGTGGTCCCATATATACTATTTATCAAAAACCAAAATGTTTTATGAAACTGTTTTAACACAAATCATATCAACTTACCTCTAAAAAAGATGCTTGTTTGTTTATTTTTTGTCATGAAAATATTAACTCATAACTCTCTTGCTCTTGAATCTTACATTCAGCATCAATTACATGGTTTATGACAAAAAGTATTCATTTTAAAAAGTAATAAGTCAAATAAAAAATAAGACCCTTTTCTGACAAAATAGGAAAATATTGTTAATTTCTTTTAAGATTAAATAAAACAATTATAGACTGAAATAAGGGAAAATTTCACATTAGAGATTTAGAGAGATAAATACATTATAATATGAATTATTGACAGAGTATTCAAGCATTTCTTAGAAATAAAATAAAGCATGAAGTTTTGGACTGGTTTTTTGAACATGACAATGAGTTCACTGTACTTAAATGGCCTCCACAGTCACCAGACTCAATCCAATAGAGCATCTTTGGGATGTGGTGGAACGGGAGATTCGCATCATGGATTTATTTGATCACATCACCCCAATTTTATCCTCCTTACACTGGCTGCCTGTTAAGATTTGTATTGAATTTAAAATATTGCTTCTTACCTATAAAGCTTTAAATAATTTAGCTCCTGTTTATCTAACCAATCTTCTGTCTCGCTACAATCCAACTCGCTCTTTAAGATCTCAAAACTTAGGGCTTCTGGTAGTACCTAGAACAGCAAAGTCGAGTAAAGGAGGTCGAGCCTTCTCATTTATGGCTCCTAGAGTGTGGAATAGCCTTCCTGATAACGTCTGAAGCTCAGGCACACTCTCGGAGTTGAAAACTAGATTAAAGACCTATCTGTTAAGTAAAGCATACACTCAATGCATCACTTAGAGGTATGATACATGAATGTGCTCCACACAGGTTTCTGCATCTCGTTTATATACACTATGAACAGCAGCTACGCTAATTATTCTCTTTGTTCTCCATTTCCACCTGGGGATACTCATCCCGAGACCCTTAGACTATGCAGTGCCACGGATTCGATCCAAGACCAATGACGAGATGATCCCAAGGTTTCCATAATCCTGGACCAGGCCGTATCCTGAGCAGCTGCTGTGGTGGTCATGGAGGAGTGGAGCGCATGAGACTGATTCCTGTGACGCTCCATGGACAGACGAGTCTCGCTGACTCCCAGCATTCTCCAGCCTCCGGCGCCTAGACTGCAGCTCTGCACAAGACGTTTGGCCAGAGGAGAAATGGTCGTGCCCAATTGAGCCTGGTTTCTCTCAAGGTTTTTTAATTCTTCACTTTCACCAGTTGGTGAAGTTTTTTCCTCACTGCTGTCGCCACTAGCTTGCATGGTTCGGGATCTGTAGAGCTGTGCATCGATGGATTTGCTCTTCAGTGTTTGGACTCTCAGTAGTGATTATTAAACCACACTGAACTGAGCTAAACTGAACTTAAACTCTGAAAACTGAACTACACTGTTTCAATTCACTATGATCTTCTATGTGAAGCTGCTTTGACACAATCTACATTGTAAAAGCGCTATACAAATAAAGGTGAATTGAATTGAATGTGCAGCCGGGAAATCTGCAGCAACTGTGTGATGTTATCATGTCAATATGGACCAAAATCTCTGAGGAATACTTCCAGTACCTTGTTGAATCTATGCCATGAAGGATTAAGGCAGATCTGAAGGCAAAAGTGGGTCCAACCCGGAACCAGTAAGGTGTACCTATAGAAAATAAACATTTAAATGAGAGATTTGTGAGGGGTGTTCTCGTATAGGGCTGAGCATTGTATATCGAAAACCCTTCATACGAACACTCTGAAATATATGAAGATCGTCTAAGTGAGTATAAAAATATTACTAAAGCTTCTGCATGGAAAACCAACAAAATAAGATAAATCTGAAAGCTGTGGTGAGTTTATAGAGGTAAAAATGAGGACAACTGACCTTGATGTTCATTTACGAGATCTGCTGCCATCCTGTCTGGGGAAAACAAAAGCTTTCTGCACATTACGACTGTGAATAAGGGGAAATGGAGTTTAGCGGTTCACGAAAACATCATCAGGGGATTTACTGACAAAGCAAAATATTCCTCAACATTTCTCAACACCGTTACAAAAATCCAACACCATGTCCAAAAATAATCAACACAAGACTTTCGTGGTTTATCTGAATTTATTGTCTATAATAATACAGACTGCATAATATATTCTGTTAGTGTATTAGCAGAGTATTCAGAAGCCTGGATACATCTTTAAGTACACACGAACACACACACTCATATAGTGTTTGATATAATCCTCATTCATAGCTCATCTTCTCTCCTCTGTGAATGCGGGATCCGTCATGCATACAAAGGCAGTGATATTACTGTAGTGTAGTATTAATTAATGTTAATTTGGGTGCAATATTCCCATTTGATGATCTTCATGCTCAAGAGAAAAGTTTATTTACAGTAGTGTTAACATGGTATTTACATTAACGCCTCATACTTGTGTGAATCCACATCTTGTTTGCATATGAAAGCTGCTCATATTTATACAATGGGGGAAAGTAAGTATTGACCACGTCATGTTTTTTCCTGGGAATAATGTTTCTAGAGGAGCTGTTGACATGGAATTGAACTAGATTTTGGTAAAAAAACAAACAATACAAAGATAAAAATAAGACAAAACAAATAAATCTGAAAACGTTGTGTTTAATAACATTGAAATGACACAAGGAGAAAGTCCTGAACTACTGAAATGCGTTTAATACTTTATATATAAGGCTTTTTTGGTGATGGCAGCTTTAAAGACACCTCTCATATGTAGAATGAAGTCACATGCATTGCTCAGGTGTGAGCTTTTCACAGACTTCAACAGAGTGTAAAAATCTTGATGGTTCTGTGGGTCTCGTCTATCAAATCTGAGCTTTAATTTGTATTTTCAATTGGGTTTAAGTCAGGTGATTGGCTGGGCCATTCTACAGCTTGATTTTCTTTCTCTGAGAGCATTTGAGGGTTTCCTTGGCTGTGTTTTGGATCATTGTCTTGCTGAAATGTCCACCCTGGTTTCATCTTCATCCTCCTGCTTATGTAAATGTTGGACTGAAGCAGCTGATATTCATTTACACAGATGAAGGGCAGACGCTTGCTGAATAACTAATGAGAGATTTCAGCTGCTGTCTGGGCTTTCACTGCCTTTCTACACCACCCTTCATGTGTTCAATACTTTTTTCCTGGGTCATTTCATTTTATTACACAGAACTTAACTTGTAAACTAATTAGATTTGTTTTCTTTTCATATTTGTATTTCTTCGGTTGCTATCAACATCTGGTGAAAATTTCAAGTCAACAGCACCTTCAGAGACATGTTTTCTGAGAAAAATGGTGACGTGTTAAATACTTATTACCCATACTGTATATATAGCTGTGGGGTAAAAACAAGAGACTTTATATGGAAGAGAATTCATATACTTGGGTGTGTGATTTAACTATTTTCTGTATATATCTTTGAGAATTTAGAGCTTTTTATAGAATAAGAAAGATTTTGAGAATTTAGAGCTGTTTATAGAATTAACTTTGCATAAAATAACTAAAAAGGTCCCATGTTTATATTTATTTTTAAAATTGCCCAAGTAAAAAAAAAAGTTAAAAGTTATAAACTTGATATTTTTTGGTGGAATAACCCTGATTTTCAATTACAACAAATGAAAACATTTGTTTGTCTGAACAACTGCATTTTTGGGAATAAATGCTTTTAAATCACATTATTTTTATTTAAGATGTGAAATAAAAATAATGAGACCATAAATAGATGATACAGAGATCATAAATAAACAAATAAACCTACACTCAAAAAATTACGCTTGTTGTTTGTTCAGACTACTTATTTAAAATAAGCGGAAACAACAAAATTCTTGAGTTTGTTTTAGCACAACCGAACTGGTTAATGCTTAATAAACTTAAATTTGTAACAAATAGTAAGTTAACTTAATTCCTTTAAGTTGTCTGAACACAAATCGATTGTGTGGTACACTCAGTGTACACTGACAAAAAATTACTTTTGTTCAAGCTACTTATTTAAAATAAGCTGAAGCAACAATTCTTACGTTTCTTTTTGCAACAACTTGTTTATATTCAATCCACTTAAATTTGTAAAAACGATAAAGTTAACAATCGATTTGTGTTGGGACAACATGAAGGAATTGTGTAGAAGCCAGCATTTTTTACATTGTTTTAGTTTCAACAGTTATAAACTTGATATTTTTTGGTGGAATAACCCTGATGTTTAATTACAGCAAATGAAAACATTTGTTTGTCTGAACAACTGTAATGGGGAATAAATGCTATAAATGACATTACATTTATTCCACATTTCAAATAAAAATAATGAGACAATCATAAAAAAAAAATAGGTTTGTTGTTTGTTCAGATTACTTTAAAATTTAAAATGAGCTGAACCAACACAAATATTGAGTTCGTTTTGGGACAACTTTTGTCGCTTTATGTTTAATACACTTAAATTGGAAACAAATAATAAGCTAACTTGCTTTAAGTTGTCCCAACACACATCGATTGTGTGGCATCTAGTGTACACTCAAAATGTGAATTTTGCTGCTTGTTTAAAATAAAATGAAACAATTCTTAAGTTATTTTGGGACAACTTAATTGTCTAATGGTTAATTCACTTAAATTTGTATAATCGATTTATGTTGGGACAACAAATTGTGTGGAACAGCATTTTTTTACAGTGTAATTTAAAAATTATACTCAAACCAATGCATAATAATCCTGTAAATCTAGAAAAATTTTCAAGCAGTCCCTAATTTTTCCCCCATAGCTGTATATAAGATTTGCCTAACTTTCTCCCTGTACTGAGAATGTACACTTTGAGATGATTTTGATAGCCTGCATATCGAACATTAGCTCATTTTCCATTTGTACTGCAAATAACACGCTCATCTTGGCTACAAAATACGCAGCTAAAGCTTTCTGAACACATTTCCTTCAACACTTAAAAAACACCAACAAAAAAATACATCTGTGCATTTCACATTCATACAAGCAAATAAAAAAATAAACATTAGTAGGCTTTTGAAAAAGATCTCAGTAACTGCAAAGGTTACATATTAGTAACTAAATCATCCCGACATAATAAAATCGTTCACAGTAGTGTTTTAAAGCTTAAGCAACAGTAGACACCGACCTCGCTCATAATATTTAATCTCACTGCTAATAAAGATCATTATCTAATGCCCTTTCAATCCCAAGCCACAATAAGAGTTTAATGGCCACTAATCTGATGCTCTGCAAAGTCAACAACAAATGGCATCGCAACCCGTTTGACTTCCATACTATAATGAGAGTATATGAACACATTCAGTGTGAAAGAAATATGGCGTTTAGAGTTTGACTTTTTATCTTAAAACTAAGGGGTGACGTTGACAAAGTATTAAATCTCAATATTTTGGGAGATTATTCTGATAATGATAGTTAAATAACAACCTTTTAGAATGAATAAATCAGCCCAGGCTCAATAAAAACGCATACCTCAGCCTACATTATTGTGTAAAACCTAAAATACATTGCTTAGAGTACGTTTCGTTGCACATTTCAGATGACAAATCCACTAGAGGGCGCTGTTTACATTTATTGGCGAATCTGAAATGTGGTACACTGGGTACGATTTTTTGTTCGTTTCCGATAAACGGCCATTCAAGACCCACCACCAGATCTAATTGATACTTTTAACGTGTCACTCTATTCACCTTATTCTCCGCGTACGAGTGGGCGCAGCTATTAGAATCATTTTGGCTCGAAACTTCCGGTCTCATTCACTTCCATTCATTTTTAAACGTTAAAAACAGCTCGTTTTGCTGCTTGGTGTTGCAAACTGATATTTTCTTATTATATTATTCTACTTTTTCTGTATTGTCATGCAAACATTTGTTTGTAGAGTAAGGGGTTTGACCGTTTTCTGCCATTTATTATTCCTAGTCATTTCTCCCATAGGCAGCTGAATCGGAAGTTTTAAAACAATCGCAAAAACGCGCGCACTTCCCCATTGAAGAATAAGGTCAATAAGGGGAACGCCCCCCAGGCAGGCAAAACATTACTATCTCCGTGCTGACTTCCAACTCATAGAATGAGTGCATTTGTACAACTCAATACGATTTTATGTTCATGTAACCCATCAGTCCTACAGCACCAAACTCGTTCTGACCTGGGATTGAACCGGCGATTCTTTGCATGGGAGTCTGTTGCTCTAACAGGGAGGTTAAAGACCATGGCTTCTAGCGTCTGTCGCTAGAGCACCTTTTGAGGTCCAGAGGAGTGAGGTTTAGTTGCACAGCACTTCGCTAGCTGGCCTCCTTTAAACTCACCCCCCTAAACCTCACTCCCATCCCGGACGAGCCCCCAAGTGCAACCCACTGGTCCTACCGCACCAAACTCATTCTGAGCAGGGATCGAACCAGCGATTTTTTTTTGCATGGAAGTTGGTTGCTCTAACAAGGAGGCTAAAGACCATGGCCTCTAGCGTCTGTCGCTAGAGCACCTTTTGAGGTCAGAGGAGTAAGCTTTACCTACATAGCATTTCGCTAGCTGGCCTTTGTTACATTTAGTTGTTTGTTGACGTTTAGTTGCTTAATTAACTACACAAATGATTCAACGTCAGCTTGCAAATCTTAATTTATTTTAATAGATCGAACGAAAAGATTAAGAAAGGCACAACAGCACCAGCAATGTTTATAAGAGAAGTAAAATGGGTTGCTTTTGATTTAATGTTGACTTTCTCCATTCAGGCTCAGTGTTGTTCTGATGTAACCAATCTGTTAATCTGACTGCTGCAGAAATGTTTGGAGGACTAGCGAAATGCACAGTGGCTTTCACAGTATAGCCTTAAATCTGAACAATGGCCCAATGAAGTCTTGAGAACAGCAGGAACAGATGCGAGTAAGGCCAGTTAGAGTGATTTACCCTGTTCTCCATGTGAGCCCAATAATCCTAATGACAAGAAAGCAGCTCTGAGAAAAGGTGTCGCTGTTTTGATGACATTTAACTAATCTCCTGAGGCACGGCAGTCGTTTTAAACCCCGTGACAATCTCTTGAAGATATTCTCATTCTAGACAGATGCATCTAATATTAGATATTCAATAACACGAGTTGATACTGGGGGGTGCTACGCTTGTATGAAAGCTGAATTGAGAAAGACTTCAAGGAGTGAAAAGACTTAATCATAAAACTGAAAAGGTGCTTCACATATTTAACAGATAATGCCGGATTTCATTTTATCTTACTGACCATTCGGAAAGGACAAATGAAATGAGTCTAACGCCCTACAAAGTAGATTTTTAGATCAACAGTACACAGCTTTCTTTGGAAAAATGTTGCGGAGAATAAGGCTGCACGATTTACTATAAATCAAACTGACAACATGAAGGAATTGTGTAGAAGCCAGCATTTTTTACATTGACTGTTTTAGTTTCAAAAGTTATAAACTTGATATTTTTTGGTGGAATAACCCTGATGTTTAATTACAGCAAATGAAAACATTTGTTTGTCTGAACAACTGTAATGGGGAATGAATGCTTTAAATGACATTACATTTATTCCACATTTCAAATAAAAATAATGAGACTGTCATTGAAAAATATAGGCTTGTTGTTTGTTCAGATTACTTATTTAAAATGAGCTGAACCAACACAAATATTGAGTTCGTTTTGGGACAACTTTTGTCGCTTTATGTTTAATACACTTAAATTGGAAACAAATAATAAGCTAACTTAATTGCTTTTATTTCAATAAATTTTCTACATTTTTGAAAGTGTGATCTGCTTAATTAAACTACAAATGATGGAAAGTCTTTAATGTTTTTTCCTCAACATATGTTCGGTGCTTTAACATTTATAAGTGAAGAAATAAACAGCAAGACTTTTTTATTTCTTAGTAACTTTTCTTTGCAACTACAATTTTACGGTCCAATAATATAATTTTTTTTATCTTTTATGTTTATTTATTTAATGGTACAACCACTCAAAATAATATATTAATAATTTATTATTATTATTATTATTACTACTCTTAATAATAATGATGCATTAATAATTTGTCATTAAAAATTGTTGAATTCTTATAATATTAGTAGTAATATTACTAATAATAGTAGTAGAGTTTCCACCTTTAAATTGCGGAGTGTTCAAATATCCTCTGATCTATCATGAGTTAAGTACATGATTTCGAAGGTGCATCACAGAATATACTATCTTTGTGAAGATCATTGCTTGTGATGTTTTAATGCAAGTGTACTTGACCTTTATATGGCCAGTTCTTGAGCATGCCAGTCTGTGGCAGACTACCAAAAGGCCTCTCTGAGGAGTTAGAGAGAATCAAAGAGCGATGCTGTCGGATAATAGGTATTCCGACTTCAACTTTTCCAACACTGAGTGAAAGGCGTAAGGAAGCCACCATACATATGCTCACAAAAATACTCAATGACAGTTTATCACCACTGTGTTCTGCTCCTGTTTTCAAGGCTCCAGTGTCATCCTACCTTCTTCGGCGACATAAGACATTTGCTTTACCCAGGAGTAAAACTAAACGTCATGAACTCTCCTTTGTTCTTCGTGCATTAAAATTATTAATAGATAACTTATAATTTATAGTGTTTGATGTTTGTTTAATGATAGTTTTTACTTTATCATGTTATACATCAGTATTTTTATCAGTCAAGTGTGTGTTTGACGCATTTCAGGGAATTGTGCTGCAATACACTGACCTGTCGAATTTTAAATAAAGTAAATTAATAAACTAATAATAATAATAATAATTAATAATAATATTAATAATATTAGTTCTACTACTACTGCTACTAATTCCTATTATTAACATTACTAATTATTATTATCATTATTAATTATAAATACATTATTAATAATAGTGGCAATAATAATAATGATGATGATAATAAATAATTTTGAGTGATTGTAATATTAAATAAATAAATATAAAACATAAAAACATATTATTAATTTTATATTAATAATTGTAAATAATTAATAAAAGTCATATTGCTATGATATACCTTGGTAAAAAACTGCAAATCTGAATATTTTAGTTGCAATCCCAATGAATCTTTCAGAAAAATAAATAAATAAATCGTGCAGCCTTAGCGAAGTAAAGTTTTTACAATGCAATACGGTGTAGCATGATCCGTTAAACAAAAACACGCACAACTAACTAGCTGCACCCCATCATGAAGCCACAGTGTGTTTACGCGCATCTTACTCAGATTAATCTGGCAATGCAGGATCATGTAAACACTTTAACAACTGTGTTCAGTAAACAGTGGACATTCATGAACGATATAAGCTAAATCCGGGAGGCACGTCTCCCTCCATTCTGCTTTTCCTTTTGTTCTGTCAGCTTATTACATGTGCAAGTGTGTATACATTAACACTGGAAGAAAAACAAGCTTGAGGCTACATCAAATATTTAAAATCACCTGAAACTAGCGTAGATTTGAGAACAAATGGTCTTTTGAAATGAAAATCAGCCAATTCAGCAAACCAAGCATGGATTTGAGCGCTACGTAAATGTAGAACTTAAAAAAAATGACTGAAATGTTGCTATGAGGGTTAGTTCACCCCAAAACTGAACATTCTGTCACCCTTACTAACCCTTTGCCTTTATGAGTTTCCCTCTTCTGTTGAACACAAAAGAAGATACTTAAAAAAATGTTGGAAACCTGTAACCATTGATTTCTATAGTATTTGTTTTAATATGTTATGTGTTCAACAGAAAAAAGAAACTCAAAGGTTTGTAACCATCTGAGGGCGAGCAAATAGAGCGTAAACATTCATTTTTGTGTGAACTATCCCTTTAAATGCATAAAATACTCTATAATGGTGTCGACCTTACCGTAATCACTGCAGAAAGAGACACAAACACTGTTAAATGAACAAAAGCAGTGTTTCTATGGGGGCAAACGTCATACTGTTCAGGGCGAGAGCATGAAAAACAGCCATCTTTCAGCTCTTCAGTAGTAATTTACCTCTCTGGTCAGTAACACTAACAGTAGTGACAATAATAGTGAAGGATTTCCAGGAAGTGCACAAACCATCCTCTCACACATCTGCGTTTTCAGGATTTCCCAGAGAGAAAACTGTGGAACCAGCTGCTGGATGACTGCGGTTTCTCCTCGGAGGATTCTGGGATGAGAAACTGGGATGATGTTATGGATGTAGGGCTGCCAAGCGAACCGCTGAAGTTTTCCGCCTCTGGAGAGTCCATCTGCCAGGAACACTGGGGCTTATATCCTGTGTTCAAGCCATCATCATCCAGCTGGTCTTGGGGCTCATCTGGATCCTCAGAGGGCTGCATTTGAGGCCTGTATCCTCCACTGTGGGCTCCTTGTGAAGATGTCGGGCTCTGGATGCCGGCGTAGGTGATTTCGGTCTGTGTGGAGTCAACCGATGCCGTGGAGGAGCCGGAGGAGTCGGAGATCTGGTTGCTGTGAGAGCCGTGTCCCACCACCTGATTGTAGTATTTTAGAAGAGCCGGTTCATCGGAGTCAGTGTCCACCTCCATGTTTTCGTTCTCCTCTTCTTCTGGTACTGATACCAGACTTTCTTTGGTGATATCCCACTCCGGACTCTCCACGATCTGGACCAGACTGTGAGGAGACTGCTTTACATCCAGAGGACCCTAAACACAAACACAAAATGAATCGTTCAGGTTTGTCAGTAGGGTTGTAGGATCTTGGACAAATTTGATATTGCGATATTTAGCTTTTCAGCAATATATATGCGATATAAATAAAATTTCAACACGTTCAATGCTTTCAACTTCATCTTCTAATGCATTAGTGATGTATTATATGAGGAACAAAGGCCCCCAGTTCTCTTACTGCAGCAAATTCCATTGCGATATTTAGCTTTTCTATAATATTTATTTCGATATAAATAAAATTTCAACACACATTTATTGCATTCGTCTTCATCTTCTGATGAGCAAATAATTTATTATATAAGAAAAAAGTCCTACTCCTAACAACAGCAAATTCTATTGCGATATTTAGCTTTTCTACGATATTTATTACAATAGGGTATATGCCGAAGCATGCTAATAGGACTTTGAATTTGCCAGTAACCTGGGTTAACCTGGGTCAATTGTATGCCAATGCAAAAATCGGCGCATTTAAGGTCAGTTTTCTTTAAAAATCAGCGACCTCCACTAGGTGAGTGATATCTGATATAAAGTGGGTCTCAGATTGTACAAGAAACACTGCACTACATTTCCCCCGCCATGTCTTTATAATATGAGCATTTATTTTTCCCCAATATATTCAATGGAGCTTCTGCGCTAGCCTGCCGATTCTGACAGTCGCGTGCGAGTAAATGGCTTTTTGTCTCGTTTTACGCTTGAACAATGAAATGAATGCCAAAGTTTATTTAACTGATTGTATTTTAATTACATTACAACATCAATGCTGTAAAAGGAATCGTATAAAATGGAAAAAAAACTCACAATAACAGGTCACCGGAAGTTTATCAGTATGGGAAAAACACTAGCTCGGCATATACCCTATACGAATACACCGGATGTCTTTAACCCTTGTGTGGTGTTCCTATTTTTGTTACTCAGCCAGTGTTCATGGGTCTGGTGGACCCGCTAGAGTTTTGGCTTTCCAAATTAACACTATCAAACTATTTTATGTTAAATTAACAAATGTTTACTTCATCCCAATAACAAGCCATATGAACAGCAAACATGGTTAATTTCCCCCCTTTACCTTTGTTAGATCATATTGATGAATTAATGTGCTTCTCGTTTTTTTTTTTTTTCTCGTATTGATCCCACCATGGTCATGGACATCATCATCAGAAGCTCTTCTCTCTTCCACAATCAATTGCAAGGCCCTCGCAGCAGATAATCTTTTGGCCATCTTGATCAGTTGTATAAGGAACAACACTGGCATAGTCTTATTTATAGTATTATGCCCCTAATGCGCAGATGGGGCAGGGTATGAGAAAATAAAGCTTGGTTCCCGCAAGAGAGAGGGTAAAATGTGCGGGAATGTAAGAGCAGACAGTGTTGATAGTTGAATTTTCAACAATTTTGCAACTGTGTGGGAGCAGGAGGGGAAGAAAACCCGAGGAGGAGGAAAGCAGAGTGTAGGAACACTGGACCTACACTTTCAAGACTTTTATTAGACCTGAGGAGGTACATTATCCGGTCATTGAAAATTTGTTCGGATTTATGTTCTGCACAGAAAATAAGCCAAAGCCAATGAATTTCAGGTTGAAAAAATAATTTATTGTTTAATTTTTCTTTTGAAAAATACTGAAAACAGGTCTCACAGACCCGAACACCATACAAGTGTTAATAGTTCTATTTGTAAAGTATTATTTCATTTATACCTATTTAAGTGGGATGATAAGACTATTAATAAGAAGGCCCACAGTTGATTCTCCTACCATCGTAAATTCCATTGCGATATTTTTTTCTACGAAATCTATTGTGATATAAATACAATTTTAAGGCACATTTGTTGCTTTCGTCTTCATCTTTTGATGCGCAAATAAATTATTATACAGGAAAAACAGCCCAGAGTGATTTCTCTTACCGCAGCAAATTCCATTGCGATATTTTTCTTTTCTACAATATTTATTGCAACATGAATACAATTTCACTGCACGTTCATTGCTTTCGTCTTCACCTTCTGATGAGCAAGTAATTTACTATATAACAAAAAAGGCCCCGAGTGGCTTCTCCTACAGCAGCAAATTCCATTGCGATATTTAGCTTTTCTACAATATTTAATGCGATTTGAATACAAATTCACCTTAATAGTTCTATTTGTAAAGTTTTATTACATTTAGATTGACTGGGATGTTAAGAATATTAATAAAAAGGCCCACTGTGAATTCTCCTACCGTCGCAAATTCCATTGCAATGTAAATATAATTTTAACGCACATTTGTTGCTTTCGTCCTCATCTTTTGATGCGCAAGTAAATTATTATACAGGTAAAAAAGCCCCAAAAAATTATTATACAGGTAAAAAAGCCCACAGTGGCTTCCCTTACCCTTCATTGCAATACATTTCTTTTCTAGAAAATATTTATTGCAATATGAATACAATTTCACGACTCGTTCATTGCTTTCGTCTTCACCTTCTGATGAGCAAGTCATTTATTACATAAGAAAAAAGGCCCACTCCTACAACTGTGGACTTCTACCATCGCAAATTCCATTGCTGTCTTTCTTTTCTATGATATTTATTGCGATATAAATACAATTTTAACGCACATTTGTTGCTTTCGTCTTCCTCTTTTGATGCACAAGTAATTTATTATACAAGAATAAAGGCCCATGGTGGATTCTCCTACAGCATTGCGATATTTTTATTTTCTACTATATTTATTGTGATATGAATACAATTTCACCGCAGGTTCATTGCTTTCGTCTTCATCTTTTGATGCGCAAGTTATTTATTACATAACAAAAAAGGCCCACAGTGGATTCTCCTACCACAGCAAGCTTGATTCGATTACAATTTTAATCAAAATTTCACAAGATGTCTTGAATAGTTTTCTATTTGTCAATTATTAATACATTTAGATTGACATAGATGATAAGAATATAAGAAAAAAGGCCTACAGGGGGTTTTCCTAGCGCAGCAAATTCCATTGCGATATTTTTCTTTTCTACGATATTTATTGCGTCATGAATACAATTTCAACGCACGTTCATAGCTTTCATCTTCATCTTCTGATGCGCAAATAATAATTATTATTATCAAAATCTTACACACACAACTGAGAAGGATAAACTTTTTATCCTACAAGAAGTAACGTGTATAAACTACAATGGAAACACGTTCACCGAAAAAAATTCCAACATGTCATTTTTTCAAAAAAGCCAATTTTTTAACAGGCGCACATCAGCAATCTGATTTTGAATCACCGTTGGATCACATTAATTGACACCACACGATCACTGCATTTCAACTTCTGAGGTGCAAGTTATTTATCATATTTAAAAAAAAGGCCCACAGTGGCTTTTCCCAACCAGAAAATTCCATTTTCCTTTTTAATTTTTGCCACCAATTTATCAGGAAGTGACGATTTTGTTCTCTTTGACTCATTGGATGGAAACTGTGCTTAAATTTACCAATGTTTTATGCAATATAGCAGTTGTGCACATAAGTCTAAGCTGCAACTTTGAATAGAAACATAGCTAATCACATGCACGTAAACGAAGAAATAAAGGATTTCAACTTTCAAATACAGGAATTAACTTCCTTCCAGACACATGAGGTTTTCAATTTCCCACCCCTTGTTCCAGAATGCATAATGAAGGCAATCCCTTCCACAGAAAGACAGTTTTCATATTACTAAAGAGCTTTTTGTTGACAAATATTAATCTACACAATCAGGAATGTCTCCAAAATAATCTATTATTGTAGCAATTATTAATATTAATTCCTGCCTTAGCAAACACCACTAAGGTTTTACCTGTGGAGACGACCAGTTGCCAGGTACTTTAGGTCCAGGGATTTCAGGATAGAAAGCTTTCTTTACCCTGGAATTCAATAATAGGTAATCATCAAAGCAATGCATTAATAACAGATTTAGATCAGTGCTGTTCTTGTCAACTAAAAGTAAAAATATGAAAATGAATCGTAGTCAAATTTAACTGAAAGCAACGAAAAAAAACTTAAATATAAAAAATTAAACAAATAAACATTTTATTAAAGCATATAACCTATTATAACTTATTTTTTGGTTAAAATATATACTATTATATCTATCTATCTATCTATCTATCTATCTATCTATCTATCTATCTATCTATCTATCTATCTATCTATCTATCTATCTATCTATCTATCTATCTATCATAAGATAATTATATATAATTAATATATAGTTAATATAATTGTATATATATATATATATATATATATATATATATATATATATATATATATATATATATATATATATATATATATATATATATATATATATATATATATATAATCATTTGTATTAAATTGTTAATATTAAAATATATGCTAAAGCACACTGAAAGATTAATCAGTTTTAAATAAAACAGTTAATTAGAATGATACAATAAAATACTTTTATTTTTTAGACCTTTTTCAGCGTTTTAAGATCAATCTGATGTTACAATTATCAATGCTATCAACGTAAAATTCTTTAAAATTGCCCACAAAGTTTTCACAGCAAAAATGCTTTTGCACACCAAAATGTTCCACAGTTGATCTAAAGCTACTGAAAACATCAACACAACAAAATGACTACAAATGAAATAAAAAACATAAAATGCTGATATCAATAACTAATTTTGGCTTAATAATGATAACAATGAAGCACAACTTTAAGATAAAATAAAATAAATAAAATAAATAAAATGAAATTATTTACATTTATAGGTACTATATACTATACTATATATACTATACTGTATATACGCTATACTATATATAGGTACCATATTTATAAGACTGAAAAAAGATTGTCTGTTGTAACACACCATTTACATTGAATATATTTGAATGGAATCACTATAGCAATGCCATTAAAGCTGATTAAGTCTTACCACACTCTCTTCTTGTAGCAGCAGATGCTAATGAGGATGATGCAGGAGGACATGGATACCAGCGGCACAAGGATGCCAACAAACAACATGTCGGCAGCTTGAATGAACAGAGAAAGTGAATATAAGCAAAAGCTGACATGAACAATGTAAGGCTACAGATCAGTGGAAGAATCATCATAGCGTCTTACTGTCCATCTCCATTTTTATGGACACCATCGCTCCTGCATCCTCCCCAGCTGATGTGTAGGCCTTCACTATGAACTTATACGAGCTCAGAGACAAACGCTTCACCCTATACGAGCGCACCTCAGGGTCAGACAGATTAGCTAGAAACAAAACACAAAACACAAGAGATGACTGATCAAATATATTTTCTCACAGACTTCAACAGAGTGTCAAAATCTTGATGGTTCTGTGGGTCTCGTTTATCAAATCTGATCTTTAATTGGAATTTTTTTATTGGATTCAAGTCAGGTGATTGGCTAGGCCGTTCTAAAGCTTGATTTTCTTTCTCTGAAAGCATTTGAGAGTTTCCTTGGCTGTGTTTTGGACCATTGTCTTGCTGAAATGCCCACCCTGGTATCATCATTATCATCAAGCTAATGTAGAATTTGGACTGAAGCAGCTGATATTCATTTACACTTATGAAGGGCACAGGGTTCCTGAAAAACTACTGAGAGATTTCAGCTGCTGCCTGGGCTTTCACTGCCTTTCTACACCTCCATTTCTTCATGTGCGTCATTTCATTTGATCACCCAGAACTTTATTTCTAAACTAACTAGTTTTGTTTTCTTTGCCTATATGGGTTTCTTTTGTTTGTAAACAACATCCGGTAAAAATTTTGAGTCAAGTGCACCTTTACAAAGGTTTTGTGAGAAAAATGGTGACGTGTTCAATACTTCTTTCCCCCACAATATATTTGATTATAAAAAATATTTATGTGCGTATTTATAAATAGTGTAATTTTTTTTATACTTATGGGGTGGGATTCACCAGAGTTATCACACTACAGTATCATAATGATACTGTACTTGAGTCATGATATTTATTAACATTTTTGCTATTGTCAATAGTTCAAGTTGAAAGTTATATACATCTACATTTAGTCATTTAGCAGACGCTTTTATCCAAATCGATTTACAAATGAGGAAAAGAAAGCAATTTACACAACTATAAGAGCTATAGACAAGTTTCAGGTGTGTAAAGTCTAAGAAGCAAAGCATTAGTATTGTTTTTTTTGTAGTTATATAATATATATTTGATTATAAAAATATTTATACCAGTATTTATTAGTAATAGTGCAATTCTTTTTATAAATATAGAGGTGGGATTCTCCCACAATCCCACCAAACTACGGTATCATCACAATAATTGTGTCACGATACATATTATTGCGATTTTAAATATATCGCTATATTCCGCGATAAAATTTAAATATATTACAATGATAAAATATTGTGTTGTCCTTATTTATGATTTAAATAATAGTTTTTTATTAACTTTTTTTGGCTATTGTAATAATAGTTGAAGTTGTATAACACTTATTTGATCATTCAAAAGATTTAAATAAATATTTACTAATAGCGTAATTGGTTTTATGCATAAAAGGGTGGGATTCAGAGTCCCCACACTATGGTATTGTCACAATACATATTATTGCAATTTTAAATATATTGCTACATTCTGCAATGAGCTGCTATTTACCACCTTATTCCAAGTTATGCTTTATGAATGAATGATTAATACTTTTAGGACAACTTAGCTTAAACTTGTCTCAAATGTTGATTCTTAACATTTTTCTCTTCTTATAAGTGATTGGCTGTTTCTGTGTGCTTACCTATAAGATCCAGATGTGCAGCGTTTGCCATATAGATGTTGTATCCAAGAATAAATCCTCGCTGATGCTCCATTGCTGCAGGTTTCCAAGACAACAGCACATTCGAGCCAGTCTGATTGGCTGATAGTTCACGAACAGACTGTGAAGGAACTATGGAAATAAAGAGAGAAGCGCAAAGAATAGATTGTGTAATGGTTAATATTATTTTCAGATAATGAATAAGCGTCAAATTCCAAGAAAAGTCAGTATAAGAAGTTCCTATAAGAAGTAGGCATGAAACAGAAATTGTTGAGTTTTTTTTTCTTAGTCATTGTCATAGATATATACACTAGATATTGCATACGGACGCTGAGCATGCGTCAATAGCGCTGCCACATTTGTACAGTGCTCCCAAGACAAAGTCATTCAACCGCACTAGTCAAGACTAAAGCCAATGTGAAGATGCTGGACTTTAGCACTGTGTAGGGGTGTAGTAATGAGCAAACAAAGAAAACAAAGCATAAAGGTAGAACATTTCATAGGTAAGATTTAGTTTTTTACGTTTTTGTATGTTACGAACTTTTGTGCTAAACAAGTATTGATGATAATACAGTCTCTTACTGCGCTGACCATACGTAGCACCAACTCGTACTAAATTCTAGGCTTATGCTAGTTTTGTTAAATAAAATAAGCGAAATATGACAATTATAATATAAAATGAAATATGACAAGATGCTGCAGTGCTAGAAACTAGTATTAGACAAAACAAGTAGGGAGCGTAATACATTTTCATGCACACAAACCCATGCTCTTTGTCGGCAATGCACATGCATTCACTTATCCATCGATGTAGAAAAGTGATGTCATATTATAATTATAATTTTTGTAATTTAAAAAAATATTATATATATATATATATATACATATATATATATATATATATATATATATATATATATATATATATATATATATATATATATATATATATATATATATATATGTGTGTGTGTGTGTGTGTTTATATATCTGGCTCTGGATGGCCAGTCCTCCACTGCACCAACATCCCACATTCATTTCAAAGGAGCGCTACCCTGTACTAAAATGGCAGCTCTATTGACGCATTCCTTCCAATAGACAACAATAGCGTAGGCGACATCTAATGTAAATATTCATTAGTCATTGTGACAAAATTAGCATGAACTGGCCTCTTAAACAAGATAAAAAAACGTAGGGAGAAACTTGATTTTTTTCTGTGGGGAATTTATTGAAAGGTTGTATTGTGCTATAATGCTATGAATGACAAAACTAATTTATTTAATGTTGACTTTATTATTTGTGTATAACCAATGTTGCATCATACTTAGTTTCTGATCAAATCTTCTGACCAATCAAATGCTCTTTAGTATCTGACATGCCCCGCCCCTTCAAGACACTTCTCATTTGATTGGCTTGAGCTCAACCACTCTCACTGGCAGAGCTGTGATAAAAAACGTAACAATACAGGCTGTTTTTTAAAAAGGGGAGGAGCTACTCTATGTCCCGCCCATTCTTCGTACTTCAGTTGAGATTACGCCAAACATCGAATAAAAATAAAAAATGCACATTTCAAAGCACTTCACAGAACCTTTAAAAAACAAACAAATATATCTACATACAACAGACAAACAAACCACTTCCAGACAATGCGACTAGCATAAATCAATACATCCCATTAGCAGCAATGGCTAATGTAATTTAAGTGCCTGCGAAATCCAAATTGAGCTTTTGCGGCTTTTAAATCAATGTCTATCCACTATCAGAGGCCTTGCAACCATAATTGACCAAATAAATGTTGCAGATTCATGTTTAAATACAAGCATGTCCAATAAAATGCGCTCTAAAACTAAACGTAGCCTCCATCTATGCTATAAATATCCTGATTCATCAGTGTTTTGAGTTGACCAACAGATAGTGGATGAAATTGATTTGCTTGATTCCTTATCTTCATTGCTGTTGTCCATGAAGCATGTGAAGTTTGAGTCATAAGTAAACTTAATAAATAGGGTAAAAAAATATAATAATAATAATAATAATAATAATAATATAATACAATAATGAGTATAAATAAAAAGGGTCAGGCTCTCATATATGTTCTCCACAAACTTAATGAAGAGTAAAACATGAGCTCTTTAAATCCGTGGTTAATTCATTCATTCATTTTCCTTAGACTTATTCGCTAATTTATCAGGGGTCGTCACAGTGGAATGAACTGCCAACTATTCCAACATATGTTTTACGCAGCAGATGCCCTTCCAGCCACAACCCAGTACTGGAAATCACCCATACACTCATACACTAGGGCCAATTTAGTTTATTCAATTCACCTATACCAGATGTGTTTGGGCTGTGGGGGAAACCGGAGCACCCGGAGGAAAGCAACGCTAACACGAGGAGAACATGCAAACTCCACACTGAAATGCCAACTGGGCCAGACGGGACTCAATCCAGCGACCTTACTGCTGTGAGGCAACAGTGCTACCCACTGAGCCAATCAAGACCAATCTTATAGTAGAAAGCACGCATCACACATTTAATGACCATTCTTAACACTGTTAATTATACACATAAAGTGTGAAAAACCTCAAACATTATTATTATAAATATTACTACTACTAATAATAAAAATGTACATCAGTTCCCCCAAACTGCATGAACAACACTAACAAAACATAATTCTTCAATGTCAATGGCGCATGTCTATTATTCAATTAAATATAACAATATTTTATACATGTATAGCTTGTTGTTGCTGTTTTATAGATATTTATTACCTGATTTTGTTTGATCTTTTTCTGGTAAAGCATTTGCTGACAACTTCGACAATTGAGACTGATGTCTACTAGGCATGTGCCGGTATCACATTTTCATGCTGCGATTAATTGATTGAGCTTTTATCACGGTATACGGTATTATCACGATATTGCATTTTTACTAGAGAAACAGGTAAAAAAAACACAAAAAAACTTCAGTTTCGTCAACTTAGTAACTTTAAAAACTTTTTAATTAACTAAAAGTACTTCAAACATTTAAATATAAATAAAACAATACACAATATAAAAGTAAACTTGAGCAATTATATCAAAGTGAATGTGCAACGGGAAACCGTCTTCGATCAGCAATCCCTCTGCATTATTTTGGAACCCAAAATATTTCCAAACCTCTGACTTTACCCTTTTTGAAGGGGGATAAATTGTCGGCAGCATTCCTCCTTCCGCCATGCTTCTTCTTCGTGTGAGGATTAGAGAGCGGTGGCAGCGGCGGCGCGCACTGTGTGCACACAGTGCTTCTACATGCGGGGATTGTTTACATCAGAGTGCGCATCAGTTCTGCGCAGCATATACGCAGTGTTTCTTCAAGCGGTTGATGGAAAATAAGCTAAGGCGCGTTCTAAGAATATAAATTCGGATCTATTATTTTTCACGGTATTTTGAAGTGCTCGCGATAACAATATCGTGCATATTCATTACCGTGATTTATCGCATTACCGAATACCGGCACAAGCCTAATGTCTACCAAAATTTTTCTACCAGAATAACTCTGGTATAGCAGAGGGGTACTGCACAAAAATGGAATCAAGAAAGCCATGATAACAGAAAAAGAGCGGCTTGACCTGGTTTAATTGGATCCTACTGGCTTAGTCCGCTGTACACTTGTTGACGCCTGGAGTTTCCAACATTTCCGCACCATCCTTATACATAAACTGCCGATTTGACTTTAAAATAACTATATTCTCACTTGAAAAAGTCTTAAAACTTGATTTTGTGGCATAATTCATGAGTATTTTCCTAATTTTGCAGATTCCCGTCCGCTATTTACAGTCCTCATCGGTTTCTTGTGCAGCACATGCGAGTTTCTATAGTAATTATAAACATTCGGGAGAAGCGCATTTATTTCGAACTGTAATCAAAGCCGACTGGAACTACCTGTGTGTTTCAATGAAAATAATGTGCACCCTCCAGCCAATCAGAATCAAGAATTTCAACAGACCATAGAATAAATGTAAATAACCAAGAGCATGGAGTGACTGTAAAACACACTCATTTATTGCAGCATTGACAACAAAACTAACATATAGATTATTAGGATTAATCTTAGCCTAGTTTGTTAGCGGCAAATAATAAATCTCTAAAGTAACTTAATTTAGCCTGCTTTCATGCAACTGACTCGAGGCCAAATTCAGCCAGGATAGCCTCAAAACCCCAACTTAATCCCTTATCTTACTTTTGTGAAACACCCCTCAGATGTCTACCTGTCTTACCTACATGTCACTATATATTAAAAATATTCCACAGTAATGATATATCCTGCCACATCCCCAGCCCTACCAATCAACCAGAAATAGTTTCCACATATAAACTCTGAAAAGTATTTCCATTGGCTGTCTGTGTGTCATATAATGCTTCCATTCACATCGCACTACCACAGAGTGTTTAATAGTTTCACTGAACATTCACACTTAATTTATAGCTGGAAAAAATGTTGTGTTTACAGTAAAGTCTCCATGTGTGAGGTGTCTATAAAGGTGACGGTTGTCTTACTCATCTCCTGCGAGTATCCCTGCCATCTCTGCAGCAGTGAAGGAGATCCGGCTGACAGAGCAAACACGGACACGGTGAACTTCACTCCTTCCTCCAGAGACTCTGAAATCAGCAGAGACGCAGAAATCACTGAGGCGCATGGAGAACACATGCAGTCAACAGTGTAAACAAAAGCATTGAGAAATTCACATTCCAGTAGATTTTTCCAACTGTGTGTGGGATAAAGTGATCTCTGAGGTATTTGGAAACTGGAATAGTTTGAATCTGAAAATTTACTCAGCGTTTAACTTTTTACGAGCTTCTTTTTTACGTTGAACACAAAAGAAGATATTTTGAAAACTTCTGAACACTGGTAATCATTGGTATGCATTAGGGCTGCACGATAACAGAAAAAATGATAATCATGGCTATTTTGGTCAAAATGTTAATCACAATTAATAATGACGGCTACTCTTTTGTATATATAATATAATATAATATAAAAGAATATAATATAATATAATATAATATAATATAATATAATATAATATAATATAATATAATATAATATAATATAATATAAAAGAATATAATATAATATAATATAATATAATATAATATAATATAATATAATATAATATAATATAATATAAAATAATATAAAATAATATATTATAAATTAATATAATATAAAATATTATAAAATAATATAATATAAAATAATATAATATAAAATAATATGAAATAATATATTATAAAATAATATAATATAATATAATATATATAATATAATATAATATAATATAATATAATATAATATAAAATAATATAATATAATATAATATAATATAATATAATATAATATAATATAATATAATATAATATAATATAACATAATATAAAATAATATAATATAATATAAAAGAATATAAAATAATATAATATAATATAACATAATATAAAATAATATAATATAATATAAAAGAATATAAAATAATATGAAATAATATAAATTAATATAAAATAATATAATATAATATAAAAGAATATAAAATAATATAATATGAAATAATATAAATTAATATAAAATAATATAATATAATATAAAAGAATATAATATAATATAATATAATATAAAATAATATAATATAATATAATATAATATAATATAATATAATATAATATAATATAATATAATATAATATAATATAATATAATATAACTAAACAATATCTAAACATTTGTTTAAAGATGGACCGCAAGATGTGCTCAAAAGAGTGGCTACATGTTGTAAAGAACGATGGCAATTCTAATTATTAATTATTATCTAATTATTAATTATATGTCATTTTTAATAAGTAATTATTGTTATAAACTAATACGTTTTAAAGCAAAGTGTCACAACCAACATGACAAAGCATCTGCGTTTGGTTCACGTTCTTCACGAATATCGCATTAAAAGAATGACGTGTTATGTTCATTGAGCATCCTGCGGCTGCAACCGTAGTTGTGCATTTTAGTTTAACTTTTTGAGCGTGACGAGCAGTTCGGTGTTTAAATACCTTGAGGTGAAACTAAACAGTGCATTCTCTCCGCCTCCTCATTCAGAAACAGCAGGACGTGCTGCTGAAGCACGCAGGAGAGATGGCGTTACACTTCGTTATTCAAAATCTTAGCTGTTGTATTTGAGTCGAAAGAATATATTAAAGTAGAATGTTCTTTTAACAGCCCCGATATGTTTAATCTTTTTCTTTTGCAAAATTCCTGTCATTTCTCTTCTGCAATCTGCTTGATTCTTTTAAAACCGAAAGCAGCGCCCGTTTTTGGTGTTTTTCTATAAGATACACGTTTGTGAAAGTTTTATTTTGTGTGTATAGTCTTTAATGTGCTTTGCATCATTTTATTCTATTTAAGGCAGCACTCAGACGCAAATTTATCCTCGAAAACATGGCATGATAGAGATGAATGTGTTGGATGTTTGCTTTTTTTTCAATTCCTGATCCTTTTGCATAAAGGTTTTAATTCAATTCAATTCAATTCAATTCACCTTTATTTGTATAGCGCTTATACAATGTAGATTGTGTCAAAGCAGCTTCACATAAAAGGTCACAGTAAATAGGAACAGTGTAGTTCAGTTTGTAGTGTTTAAGTTCAGTTCAGTTTAGCTCAGTTCAGTGTGGTTTAATAATCACTACTGAGAGTCCAAATACTGAAGAGCAAATCTATCGATGCGCAGCTCTACAGATCCTGAACCATGCAAGCCAGTGGCGACAGCGGAGAGGGAAAAAAAACTTCACTAAAGGCGGAAGTGAAGAAAAAAAACCTTGAGAGAAACCAGACTCAGTTGGGCACGACCATTTTAATTTCTCCGCTGGCCAAACGTCTTGTGCAGAGCTGCAGTCTCAGTGGCGGAGGTTTTAATCAAACGACAGGTAATTTAATTACTTTCGATGTGCTACAATATTTTTAAACGAATGTTATTTTTTTTAAAAAAGCATATATACATATTAAAACTGTAAAACAGAATAAAGTACACAGTTTAATCGGAAAATAAAGGAAATTAGTTATGTATTTCATTATTTAATGCAGAAAACAGGCTAGTCTTTTTATAAATTGAGTTTAATTGATCTGAACTTTTAATTACATTTTCTTTTCTTGTAAATAATAAAAGTTGCATCAGATTGATGAAAACAAACCTGAATACCTGTGTGAACAGGGCCACAATGACTTTTTTTTACATTGAAACAATTGGATACAGTGTCAAAAAACTGCTTAATCTCCACGAATATTTGATTAACTTCTAAAACAAATGTTGTCTGGTTTAGTGATGTTAGTAATGCATAGAAAAACGCAAAGCAGAATTCCTGAGCTCAATAATCCACTAATGACAGACACTTTGTGATGGCTTTCAAGATGGTTATTGAGGTTTGTTGTGTTACCTTGAGAAGTTTGTACTGAACAGGAGCAAAGGCTACCTGATCAACATTGCATTCCTTGAAAAAAACACTTGCAATCTAGACGCAGTCACCTCATGCTTGTGATGTGGTACAATCTGTAAACGCCCCCCATTAAAATAACGGCTTAGTCTTTATACTGTAAAATCGTGATGATAATTATTGACCGTGAGCCACAAATATCTTTATCGTGATAATAATATGATTAATCGTGCAGCCCTAGTATGCATAGTGGGGGGAGGGGGGTACAATATAAGTCAACGGTTACTGGTTTCCAGCTTTTGTTAAATAACCTTTTCATTCAGACTTTTTTCCCCAGAAGATGCGCCTGAAATGTCATCTATGCGACCTTAAAATATATTTAGTGCGAGTGCATTAAACTGTGACCAGTTTTTACTGCAAATAAAACTAATATTGCAGCTCATGAAAAGACTATTGCTATTAAGATGACGTATGCAAATAATAAGTTATAAGTTAAGTCAATATCATCCATGAAATATCAGACACCACCCTTAAGGACAGCACAGTTATTATTGTTAACTCCGTTCACCTCATTCACCTCAAGTAGTGCGTGCAGGGTTAGTGAGCGCATGCAGATTTTTATTGTTTGTTAGTTAGTTTCTGTTAAATATGTTAATATAAAACTTATAATTTTTGGTGGGTGCGCCTAAATTTTGGCTAGTGCGCCTGAATTTTTGAAGTTTGGAGCACCAGTGTTACCAAGCAAAGAGGTTCATTTCGAGCTCTGACATGGTTTTAAAAAATTGCTCCTCGTTTACACACCCTTTATTTTTATTTTATCTACTGTTACAGTTAATAATTAAAACAGGCCGTTTTTGGTTATAACAGATCCTAGATTTACTAAACTGAAAAAGACTTGTGTCCAACAGATTCATGATTTACAGATGAAGTTTAATAACTGACCTCTCTCTATAGTGAAACTGTTATTTGTTTTTAGAACTTTCCCCCACTGGACGTGGCACAGTCCACTGCAGCCGCTCGGAACCCACTCCACCACATACCCTCTGCTGGCATTGGCACTCGGCTGCCAGGACAGATCAAATCTTCCATCGGTGCCAAGCAGCTTAGACACAGACAGCTGAGAATCTAAAGCAAAGAAGGTCACACAGATACACATACAATGTAGATTAGTTAACATTTGCTTTTTTACCTTGTGACTACAGCATTCAGAACATTAAAGCAAATAAATTATTGCCATGTAAATTGTATATATATATATATATATATATATATATATATATATATATATATATATATATATATATATATATATATTTATTTAATAATAATAGTTAATATATATTATTATTATTATTATTTTAAATAAATGTTCAAATTAATTATTAACCTAATTATAATATATCAAGGTCTTGATAATATAAATATGGAAATATGGATAATTTTAATCATCTACTCATTAAAATGAAAAGGAAATATTAAGTAAGAAACTTAAAGGTTTTAATAACTGAATCTATGATATCTAGAAATCGAGAAACTGGTTTTGTTGAATATTAATTATTTAATAAAAAGAGTTAATATTTAAACTTTAGCTGCTATTTTAATGATATATAAAATTACCTAACAATATTCATAAAAACATTCCTAAATACATTACCTATTGTTGATTTTTTCTATTTTTCATCATCTATTACTATAAATAAGGTGAAATATTAAATAAGCAACTTAAAGGACAATTGTGCCTATGATTTCCAGAAATCACAGAAAACACGGAAGCTATCTTAATGTCATACTAGTTGTATTGAATATTAACTATGAAAAGGAAACTAAAATGTTATTAAAAACCAGAACTAAAGGATTAACTTTAGCTGCCCCTGCTCTACCTACAGTAGAATATATAACATAACTTACTGAATAACAACAATATTAACAAAAACATTAAACAAATGACTATTTTACATATAAATGTACATATTTATATAAAGCTACTGGGAAAAAATGAGCAGAAAATGACAATTGCTCAGTAAAACAACTGTATTTATATCTGTTTTGACTGAAAATCTGAATTATTCCAGGTTAAAATACGGAGATTGCGATGTTATAAATGAACTTAAACACATCTGAAAATATGGCCTTTTTGTTATTATGAATGATTGTCATTCAGGCTCTAAATGACAACATTTTTATTTTAAATAAGTAATAAATGTTCACAATTTGCAAAACAAACAATAAAAAAAACACAAATAACATTAAATATTTGACATTATTTATATATTCATATGTAAAACGGTTTTATTCAAACATATTTAAGAATCATAAATTCAGTCTCTTGTTTTCCCCCATAACTATATCCAGTTAAAGTCAGAATTATTAGCCCTCCTGAATTATTAGCCCCCCGTATACTTTTCCCCAATTTCTGTTTAACTGAGAGAAGACAGAGAGATTTCTAAACATAACAGTTTTAATAACTCATCTCTTATAACTGATTTATTTGATCTTTGTCATGATGACAGTAAATAATATTTGACTAGATATTTTTCAAGACACTTCTATACAGCTTAAAGTGACATTTAAAGGCTTAACTAGGTTAATTAGGCAAGTCACTGCATAACAGTGGTTTGTTCTGTAGACAATCAAAAACATATATTGCTTAAGGCGCTAAAAATATTGACCTTAAAATAGTTTTTAAAAATTAAAAACTGCTTTTATTCTAGCTGAAATAAAACAAATAAGAGTTTCTGTAGAAGAAAAAATATTATAGGAAATACTGTGAAAAATTCCTTGCTCTGTTAAACATCATTTAGGAAATATTCGAAATACTGTGTGTGACTGCTCCTGATTTCCTCTACCTGCTCGATATGCTGGTGCGGTCACACTCGATGCCTGAGAGAGTCCTTTTGGGTTGCGTGCTGCCACGGAAACGGTGATGTCACTGTCGTTGTCAGGCATGATGGGATAACTAATGTTCCCAGGAGATAGAACTACTGGTGTCGGGCCGCTTTGGAAAAATTCATAGCTGATCAGTGCACCGTGACTTTCCCTAACAGACAGAGGCTGAAGGGCAGAAAACACATACCAGGTTTACTGATAACAACAACAACAACATGATGTTCAGATTAATGACAATAGAGTCATTTTGTATGTGGACCCTTTTCACATTTCCAGGTTTCTCAGCAGCAGAAGTCTTCATAGTTGGGTAAACTTAGAGCGCAGTGAATGGGAGAGTACAACAAAAAATTGTCTTACAATCCTATTAGCCAAAATAATAAAAGAAAAACTCCATGATGGTGTTATCAAGACTTTCAGAAGAAGGAAACATCTAGTGTGAGACTGATGACAACAGCTAGAAGAGAGAACAAATACAAATGTACTGTCCTGCCTCATAGATGCTGCATTAGAAATGTCTCACATAAGCAGTTCTTAGTTTATTTATTTTTTTTGTAAATTGATGCGAAGATGATATAATACATACATAGATATAAATGTACGAATATTAAAAAAACAACTAAATATTAAAAACTTTCAAGGGTTAAAGATAATGATGACCCCTAAGCGCATCATAACAGTCTTGTGAAAAGGGTCCATCATTAATGTTGGTTAACAATATTTAATAAAACCTACTTTCCAAAACACACGTCCTGTGTTACTGCTGTCCATCCAGATCCACACATCAGGAGCATCGGGAACTGCAAAAAAAATAAAAAATTATAATAATAATTGTCTGAAATTTGTTTAATTTTCATGTATTTGAAACAGTGAAATATTATTAATAACTAAAATAACTTTATATTTGTATTCGTAATCAATTGTCATTTAATGCTGTGATTCAGTCTTCAGTGTCACATGATCCTACTGAAATCATCCTTATACAAGTGCTCAATAATGATCTATTATTATAAACACACACCGGCCACTTTATTAGGTACACCTTACTAGTACCAGGTTGGACCCGCTTTTGCCTTCAGAACTGCCTTAATCCTTCGAGCCATAGATTCAACAAGGTACTGAAAATATTCCTCAGAGATTTTTGTACATACTAGCATGATAGTATCATGCAGTCGCTGCCATCTGAGTACAGTGAACTCATTGTCATGTTCAAGAAACCAGTCTGATGTGATCCTCGATTTATGACATGGCGCGTTATCCCGCTGGAAGTAGCCATCAGAAGATGGGTACACTGTGGTCATAAAGGGATGGGCATGGTCAGCAACAATACTGAGGTAGGCTGTGACGTTGACATGATGCTTAGTTGGTACTAATGGGACCAAAGTGTGCCAAGAAAATATCCCCCACATCATTGCACCACCACCACCAGCCTGAACCATTGATAGAAGGCAGGACGGATCCATGCTTTCATGTTGTTGATGCTCATCAGAGACTCATCAGACCAGGCAACATTTTTCCAATCTTCTATTGTGCAATTTTGGTGAGCCTGTGTGAATTGTAGCCTCAGTTTCCTGTTCTTAGCTGACAGGAGTGGCACCCGGTGTGGACTTCGGCTGTTATAACCCATCTGTCTCAAGATTGGACGTGTTGTGCTTTCAGAGATGCTCTTCGACAGACCTCGGTTGTAACGAGTGGTTATTTGAGTCACTGTTGCCTTTCTATAAGCTGGAACCAGTCTGTCCATTCTCCTCTGACATCAACAAGGCATTTGTGCCCACAGAACTGCCTCTCACTGGATATTTTCTTTTTCGGACCATTCTCTGTAAACCCTAGAGATGGTTGTGCATAAAAATCCCAGTAGAACAGCAGTTTCTGAAATACTCAGACAAATTTGCGTCAATGAGCAGTTGGACAGGTGTACCTAATAAAGTGGCCAGTTAGTGTACTTTATAGTAAGTTATTATTAATGAAGAAAAAAAAATTGTGAAAATATAATTTTTTTTAGAACTTTGACTAACAAAATGTTGAAACTTTCTAGTAATCAAAGAATCCTTAAAAAGTATCAGTTTCAGTATCAAAAGTATTAGTATCACACACAGACACACACAGATGTTTGCATGCACATACTCAATTCATATGTATCTCCTTGTCTGTTATGTTTTATGACTGTTTGGCACCATCTTGTGACTAAAGAATGCACAGGTTAGTGTATACTCTGTCAGCTGTTTTCATTTCGGTCAGCTTTGCGTTTCTGACTGTTTGGTGCCATCTTGTGACTCAATGCACAGGTTGACACAGAACAATGTTTTGTGTCTAATTTTTATGTTTTGTGGCAAGTAGTCATGTAATAAGCAGGATAAAGAACATCCAGTTGGTTGTTTTCGCAGAATAAAGCCCTTCAGTCTTAGATAACAGTTCTCCGTTTTGCGTCAATCTGGTGATAAACCTGTCTGGCTTTATTCTATGATAACAACCACCTGGATGTACTTTATCCCTGACTTAATATATTTAAAAATGTGCACTCACAATTAGGTTAAAGCTAAAATTGTATCATATAAGTACTAGGTCAAAATGTCATATGCCATTAAAATAGCAGACAAATCAAACAGATTCATTTCATTTTCTGTGTTATTTTTTTAAGCACTCACAGTCCATTTTGGTGTGTATCCTGCAGGGGGCGCTCTCATCTCCCCACTTCCAGAAACTTTGTTTAGAGGCGCAGCGTACAGTCACAGTGTAGTCCACATCAGGCCACAAATCCTCCAGGACGACAGTAGATAAACCTGTGCCACTGTAGTTCCGCTGAAAACAGAGAAACTAACATCAGCTCAATGACTGTAAAACCAGTAGGCATTAAAAAAAAACAACAACAACGAACACTTTCCTATCTGCCTGTTAAGTGTGACGTCACGCAAAGTGGCTTCCGGGTCCAAGCGCTCTATCAAACTGTATGGGGAGGCTCAACAAATGGTAATAATAAACGTTTACAAAGATACTTTCGAAAAATTTCGTTTATTTTTTATAAACTGTTAAAATATTGGTGTTTGTGATGCAGCAAGTCCAGAGACTGATGTGTTCACCATGATTTTATATAAAATTCACTTTAATGTGTGATATTACTAAAAAGTGGTCATAAACAAATATTTTCTCAATTCAAATGAGTAGCGGCTTGGACCTGGAAACAGTATTTCATATGTCACCAGCGAATATTCAATTTGTTATATGACAAATTGATTATTGATAAATGTACAACCATTACAAAACATCATTGGGAAGGTGGAATTAGTAATAGCTGCAATCATAATAAAGCATCCTGACCAACTGCGTCACAGTCTGGTATGGAAGCTGCTTTGTTGCTGAGCGTAAGGCACTGCAGCGGGTGGTGAAAACTGCCCAACGCATCACAGGGACTACACTGCCAGCCATAGAGGACATCCAGAAGAAACGCTGTCTGCGCCGAGCACGCAGTATTCTTAAGGACGCCTCTCACCCTGCTCACAGACTGTTTTCTCTCCTGCCTTCCGGCAGGCGCTTCAGGCTCCCCCGGACAAAAACCAGCAGACTGACGAACAGCTTTTTCCCCAGAGCTGTCTTCCTTTTGAACTCTGCCCCTCACTGACTCTTTTGCCCCTCCAATACACCTCCCACATTCCTCTAACTTATACTCCTCACAATCACTGCACTATTTAACATTTGCACATTTAAATTTGCACATATTCATTGCACTGATTCATTTATCTGAACTGGACATACCCACAGCACATGGACATTTCTAATTATGTTTATCTATCTGCACACTTCTGCTATTAATAGTATCCTGTACATATATTCATTTATTGTAAATCTGTTCATATTTAATACAACCTGTATATAGTGTTCATAGTACATCCATCTGTAAATATCACCATAGTTTTTCCATAACTGCACTTTATAACTTATACCTGTATCCTGCACTTGCTGCTGTTGCACTGCTGGTTAGACCTAAACTGCATTTCGTTGCCTTGTACGTGTACATGTGTAATGACAATAAAGTTGAATCTAATCTAATCTAATGATAAAGCTTTATTCGCTTTTCACACATTTTTTTGAGCGAGAAAACAATGTCAATTGTACATCTTTACTATTATTTAGAGAAGACACGCACTAAAATGTAATTTAGTATTACAGTAGTTTAAGTTTAAATGCCAAACTTGCAGAGTCACATGATGGACGGGGCTTCTGCCTGCCCGGTGACTCTAGCTTTGTTGTTAAATGGCTAACATGGATTTTATTGAGAGCTGTGTTTATGTTTAAGGAAGGCTGAAAAACAATGTAGATTCGTTAGGCACCGTGTCTGAGTCCACTAAATTCTTTCTGAGGTGCACCCAGCTCAGTGAGCTCATAAACTCCACCAGAAACTATACCTGGATGATGGAGGCTTTCAGTGATGCTTCAGACTGAGCTGAGCCCAGTTTGATGAGCTGTTATCCGGTGTCGGCAAGAGGATTTCCCCTCGGGACACCATCAACAGGCACTACGTCATAATCACGCCCCTACAAGAGCAAGCTCATGATTGGTTAACGCAGCGCAAATGTCCGCTAAAATTCAGATTTTTCAACTCGAGCGATTCAAATGTGCAAAACGTTCAACTCGCGCCGTGTCATTTGCACCACCTCATTTGTGCCGCAGGATGCCTATTCAAGTCTTTGCATTGACTTAACATGTAAATCACTCACGCTTGATGCTTCATCTGCATCTTGTGAACGCAGCATTACGTGTTTGACGTGTGAATCGCTCAAGATGGAAAATCTAAACTTCAGTGGAAATTCCCACCATGTTAACCAATCAGAAGCTTTCTCTTGAAGGGGCTTGATTATGTCGTAGTGCTCGTTGTTGGTGTCCTGAAGGGAAATCCTCTTGCTGATACCGGACAACAGCTCATCACACTCGGGTCTCGGCTCAGTCTGAATCACTGCTGAAAGCCTCCATCATCCAGGTATAGTTTCTGGAGGAGTTGATGAACTCACAGAGCTGGGTGCACCTCTAAATGGATCTAGTGGATTCAGACATGGTGCCAAACAATTATACGCCGTTTTTCAGCCTTCCTAAAGCACATAAACACAGCTACTCTCTCAATACAATCCATTTTAGCTATTCAGCAACGAAGCTAGAGTCACCAGGCAGACTGAAGCACCTCCCAATGAACCAAATCTGCATCCATTGTGAAGTGAATTCGACACGCGAATGAAGTGAATAAACTCAAAATATTCGTGCATCTATTTACATGCGAAAAAAAAGAGCTATTCGCGCTTAAATAGACGAGTGAATAGTTTACTCGCTTCATTTGTGCGTGCTTCATCTGGAGTGAACACAGCATTAAAAATTTCACCACATTTTCTTGTAGACAAGAGAGGGGGAAACTCTGTTTATAAAAACTACCCATGTACAACCTTCAAACAGGGCTCTGGGAGTCTGAAAGCTGATGGAAACTCACTGTGCTGGAAAGCTGACGACTGATGAGCTTCATCTGGCAGATCATCTCCAGCTTTTTATATGCCTCCACAGTCCAGTTCCAGCGCAGTGTGGCATTCCAGGCCATTGGATCCGCCATCACATTCACTGGAGCCAGCAGATGCACTGGATGAGAAACAAAAACAACAGCAGAACGTGAGAATGGGAATATTGAGCACACTTTCTCAGACTCACTTAATAATATACACTTCTGGATAAAAGCCTTGGGACCAGTAAGATTATTAATGCTTTTAAAGAAGCCTGTTCTGCTCACCAAGACTGCATTTATTCAATCATTCAATTTCTTTTCGGCTTAGTCCCTTTATTAATCAGGGGTCTCCACAGCGGAATGAACCGCCAACTTATCCAGCATATGTTTTATGCAGCGGATGCCTTTCCATAATGATATGGAAGGGCATAATCCTGAAATGCAAAGTTTCTTTCAGGAAATCAGTGGAATTTTTGATACTTTGCTTGTGATACTGTAGCTACATAAGAGACATTTCCATAAATGAATCCTGAACAGAGACTGGCAGTACATGAAAGATTTCGACAAACAAGTATACACACACATACATACACGCCAAATGACCTCATGGGAAAGGTGTGCGCCAAGCGTTGAAACAGCATACAATAGTCAACAGCAGTGTTTCTCAATCATCCACTATATTCTGTCTTTTTATTTTGCACTTTGCCATAAATTTTGCTTGCATGGTGGCCCTGACCGGTCAAAACATCGCTCAAAATAAGATCGCAGTGTCTAAATAAGACTGACACAATAACCTTCAGATTGTGAAATATTGTTACAATTTAAAAACAAACTATTTACTTTTTGTATTTTGCACACAGACATACAATTTACAGGGCACAAGACAAACAAAGTCAACACAAGACAGCTAAACAAGATTTGTGTATGACCTACAACAACTACATCAACTATTATTACTACTACAATTATTACTACAACAACAACAACAACAACAACAACAACAACAACAACTACTACAACTACAACAACAACAACAACTACAATTACTACTACTACTACTACAACATCTACAATTACTACTCTTCCTACTACAATTACTACTACAACAAGAACTACTACTACTACAAGAACTACTACTCCAACAACCACAATTACTACTACTACTTCTACTACTACTACAACAACATCAGCTACAATTATTACAACAACAACAACAACAACAACTACTACTACTACTAATACTATTTCTACGACAACAAGATCTACTACAATTACTACTACTACTACTACTCTTACTACTGTATATGTTAGATGTTGTTTAAAATTTTATTGTCAAAGAAAGGTTAACTGTATCACAGCTTCCACAAAACGAAATGCTGAATTTTGTTTTCCAACACTAATAATTATATGAAACGCTATAAACTCAGAACCAACAAAAATGTATCTTAATAAAACAACTACTACTACTTCAACTACTACAACAACTACTACTACTACAATTACAACATCTACTACAATTACTACTACTACAACATCAACAACTACAATTACTACTGCTACAATTACAACTACAGCAACTACAATTACTACTACAACATCAACAACTACTACTACTTCTACTATAATTACTACTACAACAACAACAACTACTACAACATCAACAACAACTACTACTACTACTACTACTACTACTACTACAATTAATACTACAACAACAACAACAACAACAACTACTACTACTACTACAATTACTGCTTCAACTACTACCACAACTACAATAATTACTACAACTACAACAACTATTACAATTACTACTACTACTACTTCTACTATAATTACTACTACAACAACAACAACAACAACAACAACAACAACTATTACTACTACTTCAACAATTATTACTACAACAACAACAACAACTACTACTACTACTACTACAATTACTACTTCAACTACTACCACAACTACAACAATTACTACAACTACAACAACTATTACAATTACTACTACTACAACGACAACTACAACAACAATTACTACTACTACAACAACTACAATAACTACTACTACAACAACAACTACTACTACAACAACAACAACAATAACTACTACTACAACAACTACTACAATTACTACTACTACTACTACTACTACTACTACTACTTCTACTACAATTACTACATACCACGGTCAGTAATTTGAGCAGAGTCTGTGAGCTGGACTGTTCCAATAGGATTTCGAGCAACCATAGTCCAGTTTTTTTCCCAGACCTCGGAGCTGCACTCCCAGCTCTTCCCTTCATTAGCCTCACCACAGACCCTGTGGACAGAAAATCAGAGGAAAAAAAAAAACAGATGTTTATTTATCCACACAAGAAACAGTGTGATAATAATATTAGAATACTAATCAAAGTATTGAATTTGCATACACAGTTTATAACATAATATTTAGAAATGCTTGAATAATATATATTTGCACTGTTAAATCTGCCATCTATCGCAGCTGCAGAAAAAGCTAGTTCATGTTTTATGACCTCTAGACATGATTACTGTAAATTTCCGCTTGCAAACTAAATGTTTGAAACACCCTTCTTTCATCTCAGATATATTGCTAAGCTAAGAAGCATGCCATCTATCTTAGCTGCAGAAATGCTAGTTATTATTTTTATGATCTCTAGACTGTATTATTGTAAATCTCTGCTTACAACTAAACATTTGAAACAGCCTTCTTTTATCTCAGAAATTTTGCTAAGCTAATAAACATGCCATCTATGTCAGCTGCAGAAAAGCTAGTTCAAGTTTTTATGACGTCTAGATTGGATTACTGAATCTCTGCTTGCAAATGAACATGACACAGCCTTCTTTCATCTCAGACATTCTGCTGCTGAAAATGCGAAGAAACAAAACTTGAATTTGCTCTTTTGTTTTAATTGTAATACTATAACAATACTACTGATTAATCACAACTGCAGCGCTGGGGAGCATGTTTCTCTTTCAAAAACATTATATAACTCCCCCCAAAAAAACAGTATAATAAATGCATTAGAATGCTGATGGAATTCTTGGATCAGTAAAAATATACATGACACAAGTATCCTTTTCCATCCCATTTAATGTGGTCTGCTGTTTAGTGATCTTTTTATGTACCAAGGACGTTACGGTCATGAATGCCAAATGGTACAGTGTGTGGTCAGTGGTTCTTGTGTTGTGTTTTCTTGCCTTCCATTAAGGGTGTAGTTGGTGCGACTGTTCCTCTTTTTCAAGCGAGTGTCTCGACCTTTCTTCCAAGAACACTTAGCGGATGCCAGATCCCGCGTCTCACAGACCAGCTCCTTGTCGCCCGGCGGATCTGCAGAAATTACATACAGCAAAGCCACTTAAAAGTCTCTGCACATCAATCGTCCAGCAGCACAGTCAATCACAGACAAAGATTTAATTTATAGAGCTCACAGTCTCAGCTTGGCACTACTTAATTTTCTTTTTGCGTGTGTGTAAACATGACTGAAATCCTGTTTTGTGACTTTTCTCTCACAGTTCTGACTGTTTTTAACAGGAAGGACGGACAGACGGACTAATGGATGGAGAGACATAGTAACAGGCAGGCAGATAAAGAGAAAAAAATGGATGGATGAATGGACTGACATGGGTGGGTGGGTGGATGGAAAACAAACAGACAGACACAGATATTAGACATTAGATGAATGATGGACAGACAGAATGATGGATCGATGGACAGAGAGAACAAATCAATGATTAATAGACAGACATATAGACTGGATGGATGGATGGATGGATGGATGGATGGATGGATGGATGGATGGATGGATGGATGGACGGACGGATGGATGGACGGATAGATGGATGGATGGACAGACGGACTGACGGATGGTTAGACAGACCGGACGGACGGACAGACGGCTGGTGGTTAGACAGACTGAATAAATAGATGGATGGTTGATGATTAGACAGACTGAAAGAACGGATGGATGGATGATGGTTAGAGAGACTGAAAGGACGGATGGATGGATGGATGGATGGATGATGGTTAGAGAGACTGAAAGGACGGATGGATGGATGGATGAATGATGGTTAGAGAGACAAAGGACGGATAGATGGATGGATGATGGTTAGAGAGACTGAAAGGACGGATGGATGGATGGATGGATGAATGATGGTTAGAGAGACAAAGGACGGATAGATGGATGGATGATGGTTAGAGAGACTGAAAGGACGGATGGATCGATGGATGATGGTTAAAGTGACTAAAAGGACGAATGGATGGATGATGGTTAGAGAGACTGAAAGGATGGACGGATGGATGGACGGATGGTTAGACAGACTGAAGGAATTGGGTGGATGGATGGTTAAACAGGCTGACAGAGAAATGGATGAATGGATGATGGTTAGACAGGCTGACAGAGAAATAAAAGGAGAAATGGATAGATGAATGGTTAGGCTGACAGAGAAATAAAAGGATGAATGATTGGATGGACGGATGGATGAATGGATGGATGGATGGATGGATGGATGGATGGACAATGGTTAGAAAGGCTGACAGAGAAATAAAAGCATGGATGGATGATGGTTAGACAGGCTGACAGAGAAATAAAAGGATGGATGGATGGATGGTTAGACAGGCTGACAGAGAAATAAAAGGATGGATGATGTTAGAAAGGCTGACAGAGAAACAAATGCATGGATGGATGGATGGTTAGGCTGACAGAGAAATAAAACCATGGATGGATGGATGATGGTTAGACAGGCTGACAAAGAAATAAAAGGATGGATGGATTGATGGATGGATGGTTAGGCTGACAGAGAAATAAAAGGATGAATGGATGGATGGATTGTTAGGCAGGATGACAGAGAAATAACAGGATGGATGGATAAATGGATGGAGAAAAGTTAGAATTGTGGACAGATGGTGAACAGTCAGAATTATGGATGGATGAAAAGATGGACTGAAAATGGAGAGACATAATAACAAGCAGGCAGATAAAGAGAAAAAAATAGATGGATGAATGAATTGACATAGATGGATGAATGGATGGAAAACAAACAAACAGACACAGATATTAGACATTAAATGAATGATGGACAGACAGAATGATGGGCGGATGGACAGAAGGACAGACAGAAAAATGAATCAATGACAAATAGGCAAACAGATAGACAGACTGAAAGAATAGATGGATTGAAAGATGAATGGATGATGGTTAAACAGGTTGACGGAGGGATGGATGGACAATAGTTAGAACGGTCAAAAACAAAACCGAACTTCCAACTTTTCTACCCATAATTCCACCTTTCTTCCTCAGAATTAAGAAATGCAAAACATTTGCAAGTTATAAGGTCTAATACTGAAGGGAATAGACTGACATTCTCACATTTGAGTAGAAGTAAAAACAAGTAAAGCTTTATAACAGACAAATTTAAATTGGAAGGCTCGTTTCACATTTAGAGACACTTGGTAAATCAACTTTATTTGTTTCAAATGTGTGAGGTCTGCAGTCATAATCAATATATAATCAATAGTAATATAGTATAGTATAATTATATTATACTCACAGCCTACAAACACCACAGCTCCTGTGATCAGCTCATCCACTGCTGTCAACCTCTGGCCGATGCAGAAGACGTTTGTGCCCGTGGTGTTGGATGACGGCTGGTTGTTTACTGTAATGGCGTAAGTTCTTCGGCTCAAACGTGTGGCGCTCATTTCCCGATCACCGTACTTGATACTTTTGAAAGAGTCCTTCTCCTTCACAATACAGCAGAAGGTCATGTTACTGCCCACTGGAACCACCTTATCCTGGGGATACATATTAGGGCCGGACCTCTCAGGAATATCTGACCCTACAGACACAAGATGAGGTGTGAGATGCCAAGTTTGATAAATGACTTGAATAATAACTCCAAAGGGGTTTCAGAATGACTAGTCACCATTAGGATTATGATGGTTTCATATTTTCCTGCTATGATAAATTGCTGAAGCTTTCATCACAATATAGAGTATTTATCATAAAACTGCCCTAAGCTATATATATATATAAAGATTACGTTAAGAGGAATAACAACCCAAAAACACTTGATGTATTGCTTTATTGTATATACATGTTCAGAGTAAACAAATCTCTCACCCTAATTAAATTAAAAAGCATTATAAAGTACAACAGGTAACACTTGGTAAACTACCAGAATTCTATAACTACTAGAATCGTTCTGACCGTTCTCATATAAGATGTCATATTGTAATGTCATATTTACATTCAAAGCTTCTATTGAGATATTAAAATTAAACTTTGAATGTCTGTCGTCATATTTAATTAAGTCATGACTAGGACCAGATGGAATCTGCGGATGTTTTTTGCTATTTCTGCTGAGAATTTTGTTAAAAATCTGCTGATTTCTGCGGATTATTTTGAGAGCATCATAATTAAAACCTTAATATGCGATATAAAAATGATATCTTTTTAGCTTTTATTTAATGATTAAAATGCAAATACAATTAGATCCACTTTATTTGGTAAATAAAGCAAGTCTCTCATATATCTACTAAAAGACAGAAAATATTACTGTACAAACTGCATTGTACATAAATCAGATGAACATTTTCATATTAGTCAATAATATTACTGAAATTAATTTAAAAACTGAATAAATATAGATTTACACACATTTACTCAAGTAAATAAACAGAATTATTGATGGGCAAAAAATCTGCGCGCGCATATTCCGTGTGGGTCTAGACATCACCCTAGTTCTAATGCAGTTCATGCATTCGCTGGGAAAATACTGACTCTTTATTACTCATTGTAAAAACGTGATTTCTGAAAACTTTTAAAAAAATTTATTTGCTTGTGCAAATAAACCCCTGCTCCTACTGCATAACCTGTCAAGAGTTTTTCATTATTAAAGGGGTTTCACATGTTGAGTCACTTTGACATCTTTCCTCTTCATTAAATATACAGCGCACCTGCTTTTCAGCTACTGGCATTTGAAAAAGCCAATCAAATATTGTGGGAATTGTCACAGTATGACATATTTTTATATTGTTTGTTTTAACGACAAACATTTGACATCAGCAATCCAAAACTACTATTATTTGTACAGTATACTCTTTCTCCAAATTTTTTTTCACTTATTCTTTAAATGGAAAAGTCAGTAATATGCAAAGCACCACTCAGAGGGTGCATATTATGATGTTATCATGTAGACTTCTTACAGTATTCTTAAAAATACAAGACACTAATACAAATTACAAAATACTATTACTGTTTGTATTTGAAATACATGTAATACATCATAAATACTGCCTATCCCTGGTTCTATCCACCTGCCTTTAATTTACTTTCCGTCTCTTTGAAACGTCGACCGCGCACGGCAGCGTCCAGGTCTTATTTCTCAAAATATCTTCTTCTGTGTCATCAACGTCATACAGGTTTGGAAGAACTTGACGGTGAGTAAATTCTGAGAAATGTTCATTCTGGAAGTGAACTATTTCATTTTTCAAGTGCATCCACAGAGCAACACCCAGCAAGATAACACCCTTACCAAGCGTAGCCTTCAAAACAACAACTCCAAAAGTGAAAAGAAAACTATGCATATATTTTCAGATGAATCAAAGAACATATCTATTTTTAAAGGCAACGTTCTTCATACTGCAGTTACAAATCTGTATGAAAGCATATTTAGATGCTAAATATCATATATGTGAATGAATTACCAAATAAAACTGACTGACTGTTGCAGTCGAGACAGCTCAAGCTGGATTGAACTGCTCTGGATCCTAAAATAAACTCTCAAAACAAAGACCACAAAGTGCTAAGTATGTTTGCGGGTTGGTTTTCAGAATAGACTGCAGATCCTCAGGCTTGACACAGGCTTCAGAACCAGGACGAATTCTAGTAATTTTGGTAGTACCTGGAATGGTCTCTAGGGGGCTCCACGGGCTGATCGACTGCTGGTTTCGTGCTCTGATCTGCACAGAATGAGAAGTGCACTGTAGTGGTAAAGGTGAGAGCCAGGTCCAACTATGCTGTCCTGTTACTGGATCGGTATTGACTGCCACCGTCTCCTAAAAACAGATGAGAAAATGTATGTTTATGCATTCGGCAACAGCAAATACTTTGATCCAAAACAGCATCCACTGCACTCACATTTTACCAGTTCATGCATTCCCTGGGAATCAAACTCAGGATTTTCAGGCAGATTTATATTTGCAACCTAACATGAATGACTTTGTAATGGCATTTGTAATGTTTTTCTTATTTTTGTTCTCAAAATAGACTAGACTCACAAAGTTCTGAAGGGACCAGTTATTTTGTCATGTAATATTGGAAGTCCGAAAGTTCAGCCTATTTCAAAACATTGCTGTGGTTTGGTTTCTTTGCTGTAGGCCAATGGGTAAAAGACTACACAATTTAGTTCCTTGTACTGCCACACTTACTGCTTTCATTAGAACCAGTTGAAATAACAAAAATTCAGTCATGTGACATCCAAATCACTCATTGGCTAGATGTGTCTTTGATCAAATGTCCTAAACTGCATTTTGATTGGTCAAAATTAACATGAAGGAAAAATGAGTGCATTTCACACCATTCACACCTGCCCAAATGAACCACACCAAAACGGAAAACAAATTCTAGTGCAGTTCAACCAAACTAAATAAAAGCAACCTAAAGTACTAATGCTGCGCTCACACCAGATGTGGAAGAAGCGTCAATCGCGAGTGATTTACATGTTAAGGCAATGCAAAGACGCAAATAGACATCCTGCGGCGCGATACTGAAACGGCACGAATGACGCGATTTGTGAGTTGAGCGTTTTGCACAAATCGCTCAAGTTGGAAAATCTGAACTTCAGCGGACATTCGTGCCACGTTAACCAATCAGGAGCTTTGTCTTGTAGAGGTGTGATTATGACGTAGCGCCTGTTGTTGGTGTCCTGGAGGAAAATCCTCCTGCCGACACCGAACAACAGTTCATCAAACTGGGCTCGGCTCAGTCGGAAGCACAGTTAAAAGCTTCAACATGATGGAAGCGGCGCCAATGGATCCACAATGCAGTTCGGCAACGCCTGACATCACCCATTCAAAGTGAATGGGAAGCATTGACGCTGACGCCCCATGTGAATGGGGCGTAATGGACTCAGACACGGCTCCAAACAAATTGACGATGTTTTTCAGCCATCATAAAGCACATAAACACAGCTATTCTCTCAATAAAATCCATGTTCACGGGGCAGTGTGTATGTGTGTAGTGTATGTGTGTGTGACTGAGATTGTATAGGTGTTTCCCAATGATGGGTTGCAGCTGGAAGGGCATCCATTACGTAAAACATATGCTGGATAAGTTGGCGGTTCATTCCGCTGTGGTAACCCCTGGTTAATAAAGAGACTAAGCCGAAAAGAAAATGAATGAATGAATGAATGAACTGAAGTCTGAAATTTGCAACCCAATTAAACTAATGTAATTTCAAAGTGAAACTAACTTATTAATGGATTCTTTAATAAATGAATTCATTAATATCATTAATCAGTGATATCTGATCGATAAAACTGGAATTAGAATTACTTTCTATTTGATTATAACTATAACGTACAAGTCTTCTTTTTGTGGACATATTTTTTAATGGAAACTTATTTGCTAAATAATTGTCTAATAGATTTCCTGGTGGAAAAAAACACATTACTCATGTCATGATCCAGATAATTGTTTTATTCATTTAATTTTCTAGGCATAATCATCATCAGATTGTTTTCATGAATTTTACCTAAACACTGACATATAACGTTTTCTAAAACAAATCTAAAATGGCTAAAGTGGTAAAATAAGGTTTAATTAGTTAATTAATTAACTAATAATCAACAATAATTGTACATGCATTTATTAATAATAGTTCAACAATTACTAACGCATTTTTAAAATCCATAGTTATGCTTCTTAAGGCATGGGGCGGTATAAGAGTTATGATAACCCTGGATAAAAATATCCTGGTTTCACAGTATGACGGTATTGTGATCATTACTCTAAAATATAGTCTTTTTAAATCTCTGGGTAAAAAACTAAAACTTTTTCCCCTTTGAACACAATATATTTTATTTTTTGAAAGATTTATAATATTTTGGAGCAGTAAACATGCCAGGCTAAATAATTCAAATAAATCATTGACTTCTGCTGTCTTTATTTGTTTCAAAAACACAGATTTCTTTACAATTTAAAACAACATCTTTGGATATTTTTTTTCTGCTGGAGATACTGTTGTGCTAAAAAAAATAAAATTAAAAAAGTAAATAAAAATCTTACACATACCTTAGGAATGGTTTTACAGAAAATTTTGGCTGTTTTAAAACCTTGACTTTTCCAAACCGTGGTATACCTTGAAAACGGCTATCGTCCCATGCCTATTCTTAAGGTTAACAAATATCAATATATACTGAAATAAATGTATTGTTCATCGCTTTTTTATTTTAGTACATACATTAACAAACATTAACTAATGCAACCGTATTGTAAAGTGTAACCAGTAATACTTATTTTAATAACTGGTTCATTTATTTTGAAGCTTTAAGCACATCAACATAACAGCAAAGATTCGATATTGAGTTTAAAAGTTCCATATCAGTATAAATAATTAATTTTGATCAACCCAGCCACACTTTCAATGTTAAATGGTTTATGGTTTATAATTGAAGACCTTCTTTGAAATCTTTATAGGAAAAAGGCACTGGAAAAATACATGCTGAAAAAAAATGGGCACTACTCCAGTCTTTGAAGCTAAATGTGCGTTTGCAGTGGATTGTGGGTGACCTACTCCCTTTCACTTTTCAGCAGACGGTTTGACTGGGACGTGGAGGCTGAAGGTCAAATCACTCTAGAAATATCCATTTTCTAAAGATTGTTATTCGCTACATTAGCCAAAAGGAAGTGAAACAAATGATTGCTTTTTGAAGAAAGATGCTGAATAGCGTGCACTGATAAAATGTACACAAGAGTACTACAAGTACATGAACAACGCAAGAAAATAGCTACATGAATTCAGATTTGATGTTGACTGCTGAATATCCTGCATCAAACACATCTACAGTCTGCGGCAAGCTGTCGATTACCACAGGAAGTCATTTCGACTCGTCCCTCAGTTAAAAAGCATCAGTAATGCAATTACAATAAAAGGCCAGAAGACATTATTCTCTGTGGTAATCAAGACACTGTCGACAGAGCTGCTTTTAACCCTGAATATTCCATTACGAGTTGACGCAATAACAGTCCAAGTAATGATCAGACGTGCTCCAACATTAGGCACATTCAAACCAAGAGTTAAAACACATCTGTTAAGCTGTGCCTTTACCGAATGAGTACTGTGCTACATCTGACAGATCGCACTAATAATGGCCGGTCCTGAAGGGCCGGTGTTTTGCATATTTTAGTTCCAACTTCAATTAAACACACCTGAACCTGCTAATCAAGCTCTTTCTAGGTATACTAGAAACCTCCAGCAAGGTGTGTTGAAGGAAGTTGGAGCTAAACTATGTAGGACACCGGCCCTCCAGGACCGAGTTTGGACATCCCTGGACTATAACTCAGATCAGAGTTTCAGCAGTCATGTCAAAGCAGTAACTAAATCAGCATACTAGCATCTCAAAAACATTGCAAGAATTAGATGCTTTGTTTCCAGTGAGGACTTGTCCAGGGAGGACTTTCCAGGGAGAAACTTGTTCATGCATTTATCAGCAGCAGAGTGGATTACTGTAACGGCCTCCTCACTGGCCTCCCCAAAAAGACAGTCAGACAGTTGCAGCTTATCCAGAACGCTGCGGCCAGGATTCTGACCATAAACAGAAAATCAGAGCACATCACACCTCTCCTTTACACTGGCTTCCAGTTACATTCAGAATAGATTTTAAAGATTTATTGTTAGTCTATAAATCACTAAATGGTCTAGGACCTCAATACATTACAGATATGCTCACTGAATACAAACATAACAGATCACTCAGATCTTTAGGATCAAGTAGATCAGAAATCCCAAGGGTTCAGTCAAAGCAGGGTGAATCGGCCTTCAGCTACTAACAGCACCCCCTCGCTCAGCTTCCAGAAATGATCAGATGTGCTCTAACATTAGGCACATTCAAATCAAGACTTAAACACATCAGTTTAGTTGAGCCTTTACTGAATGAGCACTGTGCTACGTCTGACAGGTCGCACTATTATGTCTTTCTTTTCTTTTTCCTTCCTTTAAAACTCATTTTAACACATTTTAAATCACATTTTACAATATTTTTAATTGTTTGTTGTGTTTAATTTTTATACGTTTCTTTTATTCTTGTTTTTGCAAAAGCACTTTGGATTACCATTGTGTATGAAATGTGCTATATAAATAAACTTGCCTTGCCAACCCAATAATAAAGAGATTTTGCAATTAAATATAATAACTTTAATAGTTAAAAGCTATTAGTTACAAGTCAATTAGTTAAAGTTGTTAGTAACTTTAGTCAAAAACATTGCAAGAACTAGATGCTTTTTTCCAGTGAGGACTTCCAGTGAGGACTTTGTTTCCAGTGAGGACAGTGCTACTGAATGAGCACTGTGCTAAGTCCCACATATCGCACTATTATGTCTTTCTTTTCTTTTTCCTTCCTTTAAAACCCGTTTTAACACATTTTAATCTGTTTTAATCCTTTTTTATTCTTTATTGTTTTTATTTCTTATACTTGTTTGTTTTATTGTTATTTAAGTAAAGCACTTTGAATAACCAGTGTATGATATGTGCTATATAAATAAACTTGCCTTGCCGACCCAATAATAAAGAGGAGATTTTGCAATTCGGAAAAACTAACATTGGCCGATGAATTTCAAAACATGTTAGACGTGAATGTAACAGCAGTCATAACATGCATCTTTGAGCTCTTTAAGTCACAGAAGGTGATTCATAGGAGATGGGAAAACATTAAGTGGAGAAACAGGTTTGAGTTATTTTCTGTATTGAATTTCATTATTTACATATTACAGTTATTGAAATGAAGGTGGAACCACTTAATGTCACAATAAATCAATCAAACAAAACAAGATGTTCCAGGTTTGATTCCCAGTTATTGATTTTTTTTTTTTTGCATACAACCAAATGTACAGTTCAACACTGACTAACAACAACCAAAGACTATAGAACATACAAGATATATCGCTGGTATTAAGGCTGCAAGATAGTGGAAAAATTTGACATTGCAATATTTTGTTTTGCCCTGATATGAATATAATTTCATCGGATGATTTGAATAGCTCTATTTGAAAATATTTGATTTAAGATTGAATTAATTTACATTAATTTAGATTAATGGGATAATCATGTCTTTTTCTATGCAGTGCATCTGCATACATTTGAATAAATTACAAGCAAAAATAAACAAATAAACAAACGGTGCTTTATGGTTTTTTGGGGAGTCGAACAGTATTCAAGTGCCAAAATTTAACGATATCATGGCCATCACTGTATAAATAAAAAATAATAATATTAAATAATATCTTTATCTTTTAATCTTTAATAAATAATCTAATCCATGCAAATACAAAATCGATGCTCAAACAATATATTGTTCAGCCGTAACTGGTATAGTTTGAAATTCTAGGTCAGTTCTATTAAAGGAAGCCCTGCCTTCTATTAAAGGAGCCAATCATCAATCACTATAGATTGACTATCTTCTGGGGGAGGGGCTTGGTTAAGACGTGTGTTTTTAAGACAGTTTCTGCTGCTTCATTTTACGGGGTTCTCTGGGGTCGGCAAATGCGCTGAATCTCATCATAGGCTTGCCTCACATGCATGAGAAATAGATAAAGTTTGAAATCTCTACTTTTAAATAAACCAACTACCGTTGAAAATAAATGTTCTTGGATTTTGTAATGCGTCACAATGTTTTGTGTGCTACCTCATAATGGTAAAGCAATTGCCGCCTCCGTTATTCAAATGCAAATCACATGACATCAGCATCTTAAGCTAATAAACAAAGCAGTTGCCGTCATTTTGGAAGGAAATTTTCAGGCAGGAACAATTTACGAAAATTACCTCAGAGGACTAGTATGATTGGACATGATGTTATTCAAAGGATTATATACTTAACGTAAGTAACAGATTTTTACCGCAGTCTTAACATTAGCTTGGGCAACCTATATGTATTTTTTCTGTCATGATTTGAACATTTAGAAACCACATTTCTGAGAGAGCCATTATAAAACGTCATTGTTGACTGCAAATATGACATTTATTCATAAGTTTTGGAAAGAGTTCAAAAAATTCTTATGTTTCCCCATTCAAAGAGATAACAGCTGCACTTAAATGCCCAAGAGGCATTAGAAAAGATGGCTGTCAAGCCAAGCAAACAATTTTTGCTTTGAAAAGAAGTCTAATAAACATCTAAACATAGTTAAAATTAGTCTAAATATGGGCTGTCAGAGAAAATCTAATAGAATCTATGATTCACTCAAAAGTAGACTAGTCATCAAATACACAGGGATGAATGACTAACGCAAGTCTCATTAATCTGTATTAGTCTACTTTTGGGCTAATTTTAGATATACATTTATGATTTTCACTGACAGATCAAATTTTGCCTTGTTTTAGCTAATACATCTACATTTAGATGTCTATTAGACGTCTATAAAACCCAAAACTGCTTGGTGAGTCCCTTAAATTCAAACCTTATTTATAGAGCACTAAAAAACACAGCAGTGAGCCAAAGTGCTGAACAGAAATTTACAACAAAATGAGCCTAATAGTATATAAAAGCCATAAAATATGGGGTAAAATATTGCTAAAATACCTAAAAAGGTTTATAAATTGAACTAGGACTTTGCTACAACACAACTATTGCTACAACACAACTGTCAGTATCACATCTACTGGCAAAGATATCAGAGCACTTACATTTAGCACCACATTCATGAACTCGGTGTGGAAAATCTGGATGTCAAAAAGCGATGAGTCACTCTGCCAGGTCAAAGTGAGAGTCTGCGCAGGTAAATCAGGCTGTAGGGTTAAAACACGGGGCACTGGAAGTTCACCCAGACCTGCAATATTACAAAGAGAGAGAAGGAAAAATGCATCAATTGTTAAATTCCGATTTCAGTATCTTTCATTACTGCTAGTAAAATACAAAGTAATCTTTTAAGTTAAGTTTTAAAAACAACTTCCATTGTTCAAAACTTTGGGGTCAGTATTATTTAAGAAATGAATACTGTCCAGCAGAGACATAACTAACACATTACAAGAGATTTCTATTTCACCAAATATTAAATTTATCACAACCAATTTCAACATTGATAGCAATTAAAATGTTTCTTAAGAAGGGACCATGAGATGCTGAAAAGCCACAGGAATAAATTACATTTATGAATTGAAAAAAAATATATATTTACAATGGTGAAACAGCAAAGCAGAAAATTGAGAACAAAAAAAAAAACACTCAAATTTTCTGGATTTACAATTTACTGATATTGTATTTATACAGTTAAACAAATTAACCTTGGGTTATTGTGTAAACTACAAAATTCTAGGGGTGTAATGGATCATGGCTGATCCGTGATTTGTACGCATAACAACCCACGGTTCGGAACACACGTGGCCCACGGATTAATACATTTTTTTTACTTGCAGATTAATTTGTAACGATTGCAGAGAGATTGCCTCTCACATCATTCAAATCACATATATGAAAGCATTTAAGCTCTCTTGTAAAATATAATGATGATGGAAGTAGTGGTGGGTTATTCAGGATGTGGTGGGTTTCTTAGGTTATTAAAAGTGTTTTCTGTCACTACTTGTTTAGCCTGCATTAATGCATTCAGTGTAAGCTGCATGATTAATCATTAAAGATTGGGTTCTCCACACCCACGCAACATAAATTATAAATTAAGGTGATTTGCACATGTTTATTAATCCTTCGAATCGCTGCAAATTTGAATACGCAAATCAAGAAAGAGATTCAGTCTTTAGTCTTTTGAGTTAGTTATGAAGTTACAAATAGTCAAATAACACTGACGTACTTGGAGAACAGTTTATAATTTAGATAAAACCACTGATGCTAATGGAAAAGATTATAATCACTGTTATATGCATTTAACTTGATACTCAAAAATGAAAGTTGTAGGCAGCAATTACTTTAACCAATAGGTGGCGACAACCAGCCATAAAAAATATGCCACTGAATAAATCTTTAAAAATAATCATCTAGCAATGAAACATGATGTTTTATGCGTGAATAACTGAAGCATTTATTGAAAATGAGACTAAAAATAAATATGGGTTGTACAAATTATAATGTTAGATTTCTACATTTAGCGTCATCAGCAACAGTAGTAGTAACAGTGAATTTTTCACAGTACTGAATATTTTACAGTTTATTTTTATTCAAATTATTATTTATTCATTTTATTAGTAATAAAATTACAGGTTCTAAGTTCTGTTTGTTAAAACTAAAAGTGTCCCGCAGTACTGTTTTGTAATAAATGGAATGCAAATTACATTGGTCTCCACTTGGCTGATTTGAAAAATGGTCCGATACGTGACAAAAAAAACCCATAAAGTGACCCGAACCGTGAAATTTGAGATCCGTTACACCACTACAAATTCCGTACTACTGATTTCTTCCTAATGTAAAAATCAACACATTTTTGATTATTTTCTTTGCATAAAATTAGAAAAAAGTTTCTAAAAAAGTTTTTTTTTTTCTAAGAAATGTTTGTATAAATTCCTCCACAGCACAATAGCAACTTAGCAACGTTTTAACTTCAGAAGATATATGAACAAAATTATTAGCCAAGCAATATTTATTATTTTTCAAATATTTTTCAAATAATGTTCAACACAAAGGAAATTTTCACCGTATTTCCTACAATATTTTTGTTCTGGGGAAAGCCTTACTTGTTTTATTTTGGCTTGAATAAAATGTTTAAATAAATAAAAATAAATAAATAAAAAAACTTTAAGGTCAATTTTATTGGTGATTTCCAAAAATCTCATATATGTTATTAAACCATTAGAATTACCAGATTTTATCCATAACCTAAAGAAGATAAAAATAGTATTTAATAGTTACATAAAAAATAACTTGCAAATAAAAAAAAAGCCTCCAGCCTTTCAATTTTTTCCATTGAATTGTGACCCCTGGGGTGATTATGCTAGATTAACGACACAGCAATAGCGTTAGTTGCAGCAGATTGATTTTATGGCATAATGTTAAACTTTGACACCTTCTTTCTGACACCATCATTATACAATGATTTGCCTAATTACACTAACTTGCCTAATTAACCTAGTTAAGCCTTTCAATGTCACTTTAAGCTGAATACTATTATCTTGAAAAACATCTAGTAAAATATTATGTGCTGTCATCAATGCAAAGATAAAAGAAATGAGTTATTAAAACTGTTATGTTTAGAAATGTGTTGAAAAAAAAAATTCTGTTAAACAAAATCAGGGGGAAAATATAAAAGAATTTAAATTAGCCATTTAGCTAATAAAATAAATAATATAAATACATTATAAACATTAGTAAAATTGTGAAATAGGCTCTTATTTTTTCCATAGCAGAATTTCACAATATTTACTACACAAATGCTTTTGCAACTTAAAAACCAGCCCCTCTGTATAAAATAAATGCACTGATAAATGTTATTCTGGGGGACAGTTAAACCTAGCATGACTCAGCAGAATCCTCCAACATGGCCTGATCAATCTGGCTGAGGAATAAATGAAACTCACCGTTCTGTCCATGAGAGCGTTCGACCCCGAGGCTCAGCAACAGAGCCAGAGTCACCCAGCCCTGCATACTGACCAGAGAAAGAGCAGGAGAACACAACTCACACCTACAACAAGACACAAAGATCACACATCAGATTAAAAGGTAAAGAGGATAAACCTTACCATTGCATTGGTGTGCAGTGAGTGCACTTTTCTGTGCTTCTGAATGGCTGAGTTTAAATTTCTGTCGTGTTTTGTATAGTGCAAACAGCCAAATTGCTTATCACTGCTAATTAATAATCACCTTATGTGGAACTCTGAATCTGCGTCTCATTTCGGAGACTGCTACTGCCCACCTTCCTAAATGAATGAATGAAATACGCTATTTTCCACCAAGGCAACACGGGGTGCTGAAATATAATTGGCTAAATTGGCACTGGGCGGGTTAGAAGAACCAAAAAAACAAAGACAGACGTTCCGGCACGATATGCACATTTTCAAAGCAGAATATCTGACTTCAGCACTGTTTTCAGATAAACTAGTATGTTCACTTAGCATGTTTATTAAATATCTGTAAACATATTATAGTATTTTCAGGGTTTAGAAAAGTCAAAAACTCACATACAGCACCTTTAATATATGTTTGGTGTTTAACAGGGCTTTACAAAATAAACAGATTTCTTTATCATTTCATATTAATGACATTTTTCCAAATTTAAAATTGTTATTTGTTTGCATTCAATATTAATAAAACAGTGCCTTGTTTTCATTTAAGACAGCCTTTTTGAATTAATCCTGAATTCAAACACATGAAAAAATGTGGCGTTCTGACCAATTTTCTGAGTGATTTGAGGAGAACATGCTGTAAACAATGTTTTTATTTGAATTTTATTAGAACAATAATAAGACCTTAATTTTAAAATCTAATAATTTTACCCAAAACCATCCCTACACTGAAAAAAATTATTCAGAGATGATTCCTTGGATTTACTAATTTTTTTTACGTTAAGTGGTTGTAAACAATTTATTTTGGCTGAATTTAAACAATCAAATTAAGTTGAACATTGCTCAATTTAATTTGTTTGTTTAAATTCAACACAAATAAATTGTTGGCAACAGTTTTGCATGCAACACTTTTTTTCAGTGTAATAAATCCAAATAATTTAAAGAAATGTTGAATATTCAAGTGATTTTTCCCACAGCGGTATAAATCAAGATCAAATATTTTAACAGAATCTAAAAAAAGAGCTTGCAAATCAAAATCAGGACATCTGAGTATTATATTAAAGCAGTTTTAAAGGTTTCATTTCATGCAGACACAAAAGAAATCTTGGGTTTGATCCACACACACTCACCCGCACAGTAAAAAACGCTGGGTTTCACACAATCAATTTGTGTTAGGACAACATGGAGGAATTAAATTAACTACTTAGTTTTTACAAACGTAAGTGAATTGAGCATTAAAAAACTTAAGTTGTCCCCCAAAAGCTGAAAGATAGTGTCGTTTCAGCTCATTTTAAAGAAGCAGTTTGAACAAGCAGCAAAAGTCATTTTTTGAGAGTACCTTTAAATCAAAAGGAGTCACAATATTACATTTTTCAACCTTATTGCAAAATATCAACCTTATTGCAACCCCAGAGTTCAGTTTATTCCCTGGAAATCCTGAATATCCAGCCCTCATCTGCTTTCATCATCAAACAATAAATCAGAAACAAAACAAAACACTTTTAGCAATGCAAATCAGACAAGCCCTGTCTTGTTTACAACATTTTCGGTTGCCTTTGTGAATAGAACTAACCGGTGTTGGCAAGACATTCATGATCCATTTGATAGGTTACACTCAAAAATGACTTTTGCTGCTTGTTCAAACTACTTATTTAAAATCAGCTGAATTTGGACCACCCAATTGTATTATGTTCAATACACTAAAACTTGTAAAAAAAAAAAAAGATTAAAGTTAACTTAATCGATTTGTGTTGGGACAACAAGAAGGAATTGTGTGGAAGCCAACATTTTTACAGTGCATCTGATCAACAGTGTTGTTGGTACACATCATGAGCTTCTTATCACCTTAACATGTCAAAGTAATATCACGAGGACGCAAACAAACATCACATTCCTGCAAAAGATTAAACTGCCACAGAGTTACAGCTTCATTTTTGGATCATAAAAATGAAAGAAATGTATGAAAACAGTAACTAAATAAGCTTTTCAACATTGCAAAAAATGCTACACATTGTGTTTAGTAAGAGATATGAAGTCTAAAGTCTCGAAATGGCTTACAGCACATTTAAGGTAGGTCCAAATCAAGCATGTTTGAGGAATCATTTACAGTTTATCTGTGGCACAACTGCAGAAGAGTAAGTTAATGCAATTATTTACTAGGCATGGAATATTTAAACAGAAATAAGCAAACGAGAGCATAAACAGGGGCCGTGTAATGTGACAGATCTGGTCTTGGGTTCCGATGCCAGATTACAAGTTTAAACAAGCCTCCAAAGTCTCTCCGGTAAGAAAATCCCCAAACACCACCTCAAACTGAAACTGAAGCCATTTCACATTTCCAGTAAACTCAAGCTTGGGAACAAATATTTTATGCAGAAAAATAAACGGTTTAGAAGCCAGGAGAGAAGAAGGAGAAAAAGAAAATAAACCTTTTTAGAAGAAAAGCAAATTTTGGCCATGTAAAAAAGCGACCAATTCAGCCAGTGCAACCGATAAACATTCAGTGGTGGTTCTTGCCTCTGCAAACATCTCAAACTTTCAGAAATAATTGTAAATATATCCTTAAACACTAGGATTTGTTTACCTTTAGCATGAAACCACTCCAGCAATATTCCAAACAATAGGTCTCAGTGTTTCCCCTTGGTTTACATTTTATTGGGGGGGTCAAAGTCGATACGGAGTACCTATTCTAATGCTTCAAGCTTTATAATGCATTAGTAAATTCTTTACTAAAAAGAAATAATCCTATAAACTACTGTTTATAGCAATGTGTGTATTACAAGAAGTTATATTATTAAATAATTCATATTTATTTAATAATTCCAGCCAGCTTTTAGTGAACTGGCAATATCGTCAAAAACACAGAACATTCAGTTGTTGTATGTAAAAAGGGCTAAATACATTCAAGACCATTTAAATATATTGCTCGTCTCCGACTACTGAACTCCACCATGCGCAATTCAGAGAGCAGAAATTTGTAACCGTGCGACCATGTAAAGGCAGAAATGATATGCCGTTGAGTAAATAAGATGTTAAATATGGCTATTGTTTATTAAAAGAAGTTGTAAGCTGGCACTCTTTGGAAAATACAGTTAACTTGACTTCAAAGGGGGCGGGGAAAACCGTTGGGAGGGCTTGTATATTAGAATAATTGTATATTAGAATAAAACCACTAATTTTGATTAATTACTTTGAGTGAATAATCCCTTAAACAGATCATGTTATGCTCTTTTACAAGATTTAATATAAAACTCAGGCATTCCTTAAAATTGCTCTATAAGTTTCAGGTAAAACACCTCACAGCGCATTTATTATACTTTCTGTAAATGTCTCTTTTTGAGTGAAAGCAAAACCACTCTATTTATGTCTCTTTAAATGCAAATGAGCTGATGATCCCAGCCCAACAAGCCATCCCATTCCAGCGGAGCTTGTCTCAATTACTCAATAACAATCACATTACTCATATTTTAACACATCTCAAAAAGGCCCCATCCCTCTGGACAAAGATTGGGAAGGAATTATTTAAATATGAATATTGAGCTATATACATTTCTAGGACTGATGCACAATTTATTGATATGAAATTAGAAAAAAAATAATAATAATAAAAAAATTTGCGATTCAGCTGCAATTTAAAACACAGGCTCATTGGAAAAATGTGTCCTGGTGTACATTTTAAGAACTGATAAGTATGTGGGCTAGACCAGGTTTTGAGTCCTACAAAAGGATGGTTCGAGAAACCAGGAAAAACAAAACCCAATAAAGCAGCATGACTTTGCAGTAGAAGCATGCAGCCGCGATGGTCTTTCTCTTTTATTTTGCTTTTGAAAACACTATAGGTTGGGTTTTAAGGGTGTGTGTGGGTAGGCATGGGTCGGTATAAGATTCTGACGGTATGATAACCTTGGATAAAAATATCACGGTTTCACGGCATTGTGATTACCGCCCTAAAATATGTGGTTTTTAAATGTCTGGGTAAAAAAGAACAACATTTTACCCCGCTAAACACACTATATATTTTTTAAGAAACATTCAATATTTTGGAACAGTAGCTTTTGATGTCGATGGTCCTTTCCCGCTGGAAATACTGTTGCCTTAAACTATATAAATTAGCTGTAAAAAAAAACACGCAAGTAATAATAATAAAAAAGCTTACATATACTGTAGGAACGGTATAACAAGGTTTTAGCGGTTTTAAAACCTTGATTTTCAAATAGCGGTAAACCTTGAAAACGGTTATCATCCCATATCTATGTGTTGGTCAGTCAATATTAAGCTGATCTATTATGCACGATGCAAACCCACCGGCTTCTCTCACGGTGGTGCATGAAAAGGAAGTTAATATGCATAGCGATGTATACAGTGGCCTCTCGTGGGTTTACGAGAAATGGCACATTTGAGAAAACGTGCCCCAGTAATGTATTTGAGGAAGTCAAAAATGTACAAGCGCCCTCTAGTGGATTTGAAAAAATAAAAACTGTAAGAAAACACAGTCATATTTGTCAGTTCTCAAAAAAAATTTAGTCCTTGGCATATATTTCCAATGAGTCTGGGTTGGTAATTTATTTACATCTTGTCAGGGAAACACAGCTCTGAGAATGGCAGTAATTTTCCTCCTATAGGGCTAGAGGGCGCTCTCATAAAAATACTTTAAATACTTTGCTCTACCCCTCTGTATCGTCTCTATGTATTAAATGCAAGACCAATGAAGGTACACTGGCTCACATATTTTGGTTCTGCCCAAAAATATCTAAATTTTGGACGGAGGTGTTCTCTTTCTACGCTGAAGTACTAAGGATTAATTTTCCTCCTGACCCACTTATTGCAATATTGGGCTCCTTACTTTGAAAATTGTAGCTTGGATCAAATCCCGACAGTTCAATATGGAATGACTATGGCAAAAAAGTTAATATTATTGATGTGGAACACAGAGTGTACACCTAAATTTGAAACATGGCTCACAGAGTTTTGTAATGTACTACACATGGAAAAAAGATTAGATATGAGATTGCAGGTAAACCAAAGAAATTTTCTAAAATTTGGAAGCCCTTTTTTGAATGTCTACAGACTGACTAATGAAAACTGAGTGGTGTGGAAGATTTCAGGAAACATAGCAATGTGTACAAAATACAAATTTTCAATAATCAGGTATGTATAGGTGTTCATATATCTGAAACCTTTTTCTGAATCTGAAATTTTATTTTATTTTTATTATTTTGTTTTTTATTTTATTTAATTTTATTTCTTATTTATCTCCTTTCCTTTTTCATTTTTTTCCCTCTTCTTTTGTTATCTGTATTGATTTGTACTCTCATATGTGTATATGCTCTATATGTAATGTACATATGCAGATATTTGACTGGACTTGTGAATATGTGCAGGTATAGATTTCTCATGGAGGAATATGATTAAGTATCTGTACAGTTGTGGACGTGTATGTGCATATGTATTTACATTTCAAATATGTTTACTTATTTTTATTTGCTGGCATGGGAGGGATTTGTTCTTTAAAATGTGAAATACTCTAAATAAAATAATAATTAAAAAAAATAATACTTTGTTTGATTTCCTGTGTCTTTTCTTTGCAGAGGATTTACCAGTCTTTATTGATTAAATGTGACTAATAATCAGTTGATTACAGCATCATCTCGCAGAATAATTGATTTCGAAGTCTTGACTGAAGTTGTGAGGCCAGTTTGAAGTACAAACATGTTATTAATGTGATATTTTCACATGCTTTCTGATATTGCATTTACACAGAAACGTAAGTTACAGCGAAGGGCAGCAAATATCTGTCAAATCACAGATAGATCATCTGCAGGATCATGTCAATTAAATCATCTGCAATTTTTCTGCATAGCATGTCAGTGAAATTTGGCTCTGTGTAGCAATACTGAATACATAACTGGCTTTACTGTCAAAATGTGCAAGAAAATCGACTTTGGTTAATCGTGCAGCCCTACACATTCCTGGAAGAAATTTCTGGACTAATCAAGGCACTTGAGTGAATTCAGAAACAGTGCTGACATAGAAAAATAACAATATTTCAATATAGAGAATATATTCTGCTGGAATAACTCTTTTCATGCTGAAAGGAATCTAGCAGTGTAAAACATACCCACATCGCCACTAGAATTCAATTATTATCTATGATTAAAAAAAATCATGTTTTCGAATCAACAAACATCCTCTAGAAACAGGATTCTCAATATTGACTTGATATCAGATCAGTGCTGCATACGCTGCAGGGTTACGGTAAAAAAAAAGACCATCACATGTGTGTTTGCAGACCTTGTTTGCAAGCTCACAAAGATCTTGATGACAGATCTCTTCAATATTGCACCAGGCTGTGAAGTGCCAGAGGGCAATGAACAGGAAAACACACAATGTCTTTTTTTTGTTTGTTTCTGGAAAGCTGCACCACTTCACCTAAAAAAAAAAAAAAAAACTAGTTTCTGAGCCAGTATCCTTGCATCACTAACATAAAGTCTTCACGACGTCTGAGATAACGGTTACTGTAATTGAAGGGAAACCGTATTTTTCATTGATTCCTCATTTAACTCTAATCATCTAAATATAACAGCCCAACACATTCCCAGTCTTCAGCAGAGTGAAGGAATCCAGTGTTTATTTTGGCAGCCTGTACGGTGGGTCTTCCGCGAAGTGAAAAACTGCAGTGTACAATGGGAATGTTGTATCTAATGTTTGAGGAGTTAAAGTCAAATAGAGAAAATAGAGATGCAATGAATGAAACTCACAGTAATGATCTTAATATGTTTTTTTTTTTTAATCACCGCCTATTGAATTAGCAATGGATCAATCAATCAATCAATAAGAGGAAGAAATACAACTTCACTGTTTAGATACCAATATCATTTTACAATTCTTAATTCCGCAGTAAACAACTATTGAGCAACTCCAGCGTAATGGATGTGACATTTGCTGTTAAAATTCAAAACATAAATTCACAGAGATATTAAAACATTATATTAAAACATCTGCTTATATTTTCCAAGACAACTAGCCACAGAGTTATGGGAGCAGAAAAATATCAATCTGTAAACATTTTTTAGATTTTAAATGAGGGAAATGAACATGTTAAGTCTGTGAGTTTACAGTAGGGTTGGGCGATGTCGATCAATTTGGCATCACGATGTTTCACATTAGACATCGTACGATGGACGAAGGTCTTTACCTAAATGACTAAGTACAAGAGTGAAAGCGAAAGACTGAAGCAGTGTACTGATGCTGTGACACGTTACCTGATAGATTCAAAAGACCGAAGAGTCATTAGATAGAGACAAGATTAATTAAATATCACGTTTACCAACTATAGTGAGAGGCGATCCAGCGGTACATCCTTCATAAACTGTCCGACGTGCACTGCTCTCTGGGATTTTGTGCTCAAAGCACTGGAGCTCAGACGTGTGCATTTGCTGCACCGCATGCCTGTGTGTGTGGTCACATGATGTGCGTTTTTAGCAGTATAGTGTGGAGGGAGATCTTTTCAGAAATGCTAGGTGAAACACCAGTGTGAACGTGGATCGTTTTCGTATTAAAATGCAATTTTAAAACTAAGACGTATTAGTGTAAACGGGGCCTGAGTGTGTATTTTTCACGAGCGGAGTGGTTTGATTTGATTTATTGGTTTGAGAGCCACTCTGAATTAATGAAAGTGAAGGTGGTGTTACACCAAATTCTGTGATCATTGCATTCTGTGACACTAGTAGGCGCTGTTCTCATTGTTTGGCTTGAGCTCGCTCCCACAGGCACCGGCGCGCACATCATTTAAATCAGGGGTCACCAAACTTGTTCCTGGAGGGCCGGTGTCCTGCAGATTTTAGCTCCAACCCTAATCAAACACACCTGAAGAAGCTAATGAAGGTCTTACTAAGTATACTTGAAACACCCAGGCAAGTGTCTTGAGGCAAGTTGGAGCTAAATCATGCAGGAACACCAGCCCTCCAGGACCGAGATTGGTGACCCCTGATTTAAATGATCAAAACGCATTTTACAGTTATGATTACCACAGGCATTTGATATGTTTTTTCTTTCATAGCTAACACGAAGTGTTGTCCATGAAAATAAATGTTTACAGTGTCAGTATAACTAGCCTATATAATGCTGAATATAATGCAAGAAGGAACTGATAATGGCAAATGTCTCATTTTACCAGTGAAAACAAATGGTCTAATAAGGCTGTCAATGACAAATGACAAGCACAAGTCTCAAACATAATAATTCAACTTCAGAATTATGAAGTTATATTCTGATGTCGTAATTTTACTGTGAATTAACAAAGAGCACATATTTAGTCTAAGTCCACCATGATGACTATACAAAACTTTGCATTTTAACCAAGAAACCAAGAGTAGAGCTACACACAGGCCTATTATTATTCTTTTGTTTTACCATATGTTTGAGAATTAACAATAATAATAGCCTACTAATATTAACCTTTATTTTACATCAACAGAGTCGTGAGAAAATCGTGATCTTGATTAAGCAAAAAAAAAATCGTGGTTCACATTTTAGCCAGAATCGTGCAGCCCTACTTGTATGATATTATAGCACTTGTGCTTATAAGATATAGCAATATTACACAATTTATGCTGCAATATCTTGAATTTTAGGAGCATTTAACTGCATTCATGCTCCATCGTGTAGTGAGTTGGCCTTCATCATCCTCACCAAAAATACTAAACATGTAGGTTTGGTGCAGGTGTGTAAAAACAGTATTTAAAGTAGGACTGGGCCGATAAACAAGTTCCTATTGAATGGCAATAAAAATGTTGATAATCTATGGACATTTTTACTCGATATTGATTCTAATAGCTAATCACACAGCAGAAATATGTAACAACAGGAATCTATAATAGTTTTGATATTAGAGATATTATCGGCTGAAAATAGGTCATACTGTCACGTTTCAGTTTCCCGCCAGCAGTATTCGTCTTCAGTCATGGTTGGGATACTCTTTTAAAAAGTAGAAGCAGTTTTGCCATATCACTCAGCCCTAATCTAAAGGTCCTGTGAAGTGCTTTGAAATGTGCATTTTTATCCACTGTTTAAGGTCCTTTAACTGAAAAATGAAAAGAGGGTGGGACAGAGTAGCTCCTTCCCTTAAAAAAAAAAACAGCCAATAGAGTTTTGTTTTTAATCACAACACTGTCAGTGAAAGTGGTTTCAAGCGCATCAATTGAAGAGCGTCTTGAAGGGGGCGGAGCATGTCAGATACTAGAAAGCATTTGATTGGTCAGAAGATTTGATAAGAAACTGAAGTATGAGGAGATGTGGGGAAAAAATTATCTTTTTAGGCGGAACTGACAAACTGCAAACTTTGGATGTTTATATAATGTTAATTTATTCTAAACGCAAATTTTGTCACTGTTTTGGAGGACACTGGCTTTTGCTTAAAAGTAACAGACTGAAACTAACATCTAAAAAATTAATATTTGAATTTCATGGGAATTTTACGTATTGCAAAAAGGCATGGGACGATAACTGTTTTTAAGGTATACCGCGGTTTTGAAATGTCAAGGTTTTAAAACTGCCAAAATTTTCTGTAATACCATTCCTAAGGTAGGAGTAAGATTTCTTTATCTGATTTTTTTTTTAGGACAACAGTATCTCCAGCATAAAAGATTTCCAAAGACGCTGTTTTAAATTGTAAAGAAATCTGTGTTTTTGAAACAAACAAAAGCAGAAGTCAATGAATACGTTTACATGGACATCAGTAATCGAATTATTTACTATAATCTAATTTAGAGAATAATAAGATTAAGGTATTTACAGTTGCTTTTTGAACGTTCCTTTCATGATCCCGTTTTACATGTTATAGCACATAAACGTCATTGCGTCACCGTGCTATCCCCATATCCTCAGAAGTTTCATGTAATTTCGGGTGTTTAATTATTTTATTTGTCGACTTTAACTGCAGTTTGGCACTTTCACTTTCATTCCGGCATGCCCCCCGTGACAAACAAGATACTGGATGCAACTATGAACTGCTGGAAGAGTGTTGTTTTAATGGAAGTTCATACCGCATGCTGAATGGGAAAAAAGAAACCTCCGCATTTCACGATGCAGGTGTCTGTGGTCTGCACTGACTCGGTAGGTGCAAAGAGTGTCATACAGCCGTGTGTGTGACTATCCTGTCGCAAAACGCGGCGAAAAGCCCTACATGACAGTCATAGTTCAGTTCATTTAAGGTGTCTACATGTCTGTAATGCACTTCAATAATGCGACTAAAATCGGCATACTCCACATGTCTTCATACGATTTCTCTTTAATTCGATTATGACCTTAATCTGATTAAATTAATCAAAAATTGCTGTTTACATGGTAGACTCTTAATCAGAGTATTGTCTTAATCGCATTAAAATCTAATTATTGGTGTCCATGTAAACGTATTCAATGATTCATTTTCATTATTTAGCCTGGCATGTTTACTGCTTCAAAATATTTTAATTATAAATATATTAATAATAGTGTTTAAAGGGGGAAAAGTATTAGTTTTTTTTTATCCAGACATTTAAAAATAATTTTTAGAGCAGTAATCACAATACCGTCAAACCGTGATATTTTTATCCAAGGTTATCATAACGCCAGAATCTTATTCCGGCCCACGCCTAATTACAACATAAAATTAACATTAAAAACATCAAAAAAAACACAAAAATGACTAAAATAACACTAAATACCAAACACTGGCACAAAATACGCCAAAAGTGTAAGTGGGGCTCGAGCTGGTGGAAAAACTAGGAAAATAATACAGCTGAGTTTCCAATATCTCACAGGAAGTGCTGCGTCTCAGCACTAAATGTTTCTTTGGAACCCGTGAAAGCTCAGCTCACAGACTTCTTGTGACCTCATCACTTTCGTTTTTTTCCCTTCAGAGCCATGAATAGAAACAAATTCCTCTCTTTCCCACCCAGCACATTCACACATGCTGCAAACAATGACAATCTGTCCAGAGCAGCGATATAATGGCTTCCTTTTTCTTGCTGTATCGCTCAACTCCTTGCATCTAATCAGTCCTTCAGTCTTCTAAACCTCTAGCTGCTGTAACTCCAATGTTTTACACTTTTAATTGAAACAAACAAACAAACAAACAAACAAACAAACAAAAAAGTAAAAAAAAAGGCTGTTAAAAAAGTTTTAAAAATGCTATCGTAGTTAGATACAAAAAAAACTCTTAATTAAAATAAAAAATATATACATTTCAATACCACCAAGTGTGTGTGAAAAATAATTGTTCAAATATAGGGGGAAATGGGCATTTCAGTATTGATTGGCAGTGTTGGGGGTAACGATTTACAGGTAATGCGGGTTACATAATAATATCACTTTTCTAAGTAACGAGTAAAGTGCAACATTTGAAAAAAAAAAAAGAAATAATATTTGAGTTACTTTTTTGAAAATGTAACGCAAATTATTTTTTAGTTTAATTAAAAGCTTTTAAAACATAAAACTGCTGAATGAAAGTTAAAGTAATGAATCGCGCAGTCGATGAGAGAATGAGTTCATTATTTTAAAAGCATCGAAGGAAAAGGGCATAATAGTCTCAATGGACAGCGATTCTACTAAAGACAAATAGTACAAAAGCAGCAAACACATTGCTTTAAACTTTCAATAGTTTGTATATCCGACATGTATAGCTTTGGGGTTAGGAAGTTCTCAGATGACATTATCCTAAAATATGTTTTTGATGTGTTCTTTTAAAGATAAATGTAGGTGTTTACAGTGCATTGGTAATTGGAGAGCTTCTCTATCAAAAAAAAAGAAAAAAAAAAACACTACTTCTGAATAGGCATTAGAAAATAACCGTTTTCAAGGTATACCGCGGCTTAGAAAAGTCAAGGCTTTAAAACCGTCAAATTTTTCTGCTATACTGTTCCTAAGGTATGTGTATGGTTTTTTATCTGTTTTTTTTTTAGCTTATGACAAAAGTATCTCCAGCAGAAAATACATCCAATGATGCAATTTTAAATAGTTAAAGAAATCTGTGTTTTTGAAACAATTGAAGACAGCAGAAGTCAATAATTCATTTGATTTTTTCAGCCTGACATGTTTACTGTATACTTCCAAAATATTTTAAGTGTTTCTCAAAAAATAATGTATTGTGTTTAAAAATGGAAAAAAAGTTTTAGTTTTTTACCCAAACATTTAAAAAAATATATATTTTAAAGCAGTAATCATAATACTGTATTACCGTAAAATCATGAAACTGCGATGTTTTTATCCAAGGTTATCATACCATTAGAATCTTTTACCGGCCCATGCCTACTGTTGAAAGCAATCAAGCCTCAACCAGGTAATAAAAAAGTAAAGTAACAAAATCATTACTTACCATAAAAAGTAACTAAGTAACGCAACTAGTTACTTTTTTTGGGAGTAACTCAATATTGTAACGCATTACTTTCTAAAGTAACTTTCCCCAATACTGTTGATTATAACCGAACTTGATAGTTTTGACAATTCTACTATGTGCAGGGCATGTGGGTTTCGGTGATCACTTGATGCAGATGTAACTCAGCCTTTATGCCACTGTTCAATTCAGTTTAGTAATTTTTATGAATGTGCCTTAGAAAGAACTTTACTGAAGCCTGCACCATGAAGCCAGATTAACTGGTGAGCCACTTACGTTTGCACCAATTATGGATTTCAGGTACCATGAAGGTAGCTAAGCTCAAAGTTACCAAGTTTCATGTTACCTCAAACTCAATATTGGTTCAAAGTAGGACTGCACAATATATCGTTTCAGCATCGATATTAAAATTAATATCACAGGGTGTGATTTGGGTTTATAGGTGACCAGGAGCCATCTTTTTTTTTTTTTTTTTAATAAAGTGGAAGTCTGCCTTTATCTGCCTGTGTTTTTAAGGCCTGTGACAGTATGAACATTCCAAGAGAGGTTATAGCATTCAGGCACAAAAATTGTACCATTTGTAACTTCAATAAAGATACATTTTATTCATTATTTACTCAATGAAGATGATGCAGTGTTATTTTACATTTGATTTTTCCAATTTCTGTACTTGAATATTGTTCGACAAAACTGTTAAGCAACATTGCTTGTAATTTATTTATTATATTTATGTATGGTTCAATCTCCTATTGCAATCAATCTGTGTAATAGATATAAATGATGGCCACTTTCCAAATAGACGGAAGGCATCTGGTGAAGTTGTATTGATATCGCAATATTTAAATCACTGAAAAATTAAACATCGCAATGTCAGATTTTTCCAATATCGTTGCAGACCTAGTTCAAACTAAAATGAAGCTTAACAGCTAGCCAGCTAATCCAGCTTCATGGCTTCAGGTGTTAATCTTACCTAGACAAAACAAAGGCACTGGCATACAGTATTTTAAGGTAAGGTTAAAGGTTTCCTTAAACAGATTTGACTTACATTTTAGTCTAGGACTAGGCTCTTGATCAATATACAAAATTATGTCAATCATTAATTCATGTAATGATCACTTCATTGCAAAAAGTACAAACATAGATGTCACTACTTTGAAAAAGTACATTTTATTGAGATATCTGTGCAGATTTCCATCACCCTTTTAAAATATCGCTTGAAATGAGCACGAATTTGCACAAAAAGGTGTACACACACTTGAGGTGGTTTTGAACTTGTGTGAAAAAGTGATAATGTGAATAATGAAAGATGTAAATAAATTAGCCGAATAAACTCAGATATAATGAACATTATACACACATGACCAATCAGCTGTCTCTATAATGCTTGCCTTGTTTACTGTTGGGTACTATAGGTTACCACTATTACAATCAGATACTCTAACAAATTAAAGGTGCAGTAGATGGTTGTTTTCAGAAACATTTTTGTCGTGCTGGTTGAAAGTCTCTTCACATTGCAATAGTAATGATTAAAGTAAATGATCTAAATGTGTTTATATGTATTTTTATATTTTGGGTAAGGCATAAAACTAAAAAGTGTTCATCCAATTAAATATCATCAGGCCAATAATTCCCATAAATCTGATAAGTAGCCCAAACTGTCTGTCAGCAAATGTAGATTTGAACAACTGCAGCAGTTCACGCAGATCCGCCATTTGCGCAGACACGCTCGTTTACCTGCACATGAGAGACAGAGAGAGCAAAACAAATGCTCAATAAAAACTTGTTAAAATCCTGAATCAATATTGGAGTTACTTTTGCACGCTGGAGGAAGGACGACACCATGGCTGAAGGATTTCTTTTAGACGGGTAATGTTCTGTTTTAAAACTACTTTAGTCACGCAGAGCTTATGTAGATTGTGTTGTGTCACAAATGGGTTATATGCACAGAAGTGTTGTTCAGCCACTGAAATCTCCCGGTGAAAGATTGATGTGACTATTTTCAGTTTCATAAGGGTCTTTTACAGCATCGATAATGTAGATTTTATTTAGTTTAACAACAGAACATCAGTAAATAGCGCTATTCAGCCTAGATTGCATTACTGAGCTGAAGTTGGTTTTATATTCACATCACATTGGTTTATTTTTGAACAATGACAGCCTGTGACGCACTTCCTACATTGTTTACCATGCTACTTTGAATATTTGGTCTATAGAGTTCATCCCATACTCATCACCTTAATTTTTTAAATTGTTTAGTTAAACAATCAGTTCAAGTAAAGTTGAACTGAAACTTATAAAAGTGACAAAAAGCAAATAATTACTAAAGCCTAATCTACCAAGTGATTCTAAAATAAAGTAAAATAACAATGACGATGAGCCAAATTCTGAAGGTATTGGGAAAAATAACATTGCGATATTTTGTTAGTCTGCGATACATATTGCGATATGAATGTAATTTCGCATTTCAACAGATTACTTGAATATCTCCATTTAAAAAGAATTGATAATTTTAGATCGATTTGGTGGATTCTGTAGCAGAGTGCATCTACGTAAAATCTAATAAACAAATAAAAAGCATATATACAATAAATGTTACAATTGAAACAAATGGCGTTTTATTATTTTCCAAGTCTAACATTTGTTACGTTCGCTTGCAGAACGTATTTTGGATATGTGTGTGGGTTTGTTTGTATGTGGGTGTGTCGTTTCATGCGTGTGTTACAGGTACGAACGGCATTGGAGGATGCGCATTTCGTGCTGATGACGTTGGCCGCTGACGCTGGGTTTGCGCCACCAATCACTGGTCGGCGTAGAGTTTAAAAGCTGAGCCCAAAATGCAAAGGCGATCTCTCTATCACTTTCCATCTCTCGCTCCTTCTCGCTCTAACTCTTTCTGTGGGTCTCAGTGAGGACAGTCTCTCTTGCGAGGGCTAGTCTAAGAGAATGTGTTTTGCTTGTGTTTAATGCTCTTGTCTAAACTTTTGAGATTTGAAAGTGCAACGTGTTTGCTTGTGAACTTGTCCAGTTAACTGATGTGTTTGAGTGATACCTTGGAGAGGGTGTAAGAGTGAGTAAGTCGTGCGATATACATATACAACACCGAGATTCATCTTTGTATTAGTTCATTAGGTTCAGGAGAATGTGCTGCTTTGTAGTTAGAGTAGTTTAGTTAAGACATTTGGTACGTTGAAGATGTTTCTTTTCATATTTAGTTTAGTTTGTTGTTCTATTTATTTCTTTGATTTAAGCATATCTAACTACTTCCTCTCCCCCCAGGTAATTCATCATTTATTTATTGTAAATATTTTTCTTTCACTGTGTAATATAGTTTCACTGGAAGTATGGGCAAGAAACAATTGCAGTGATATTTGGTTCTTCAGTCGTTTCTTTCTCCCTCCATTTGTTACACACACACTCAACTATTATATGTTATGTCAAATAACCTTAGTTTAATAATAACATCTAAGGACGCAACACATTCATTCATTCATTTTCTTTTTTCGGCTTAGTCCCTTTAATAAATCTGGGGTCGCCACAGCGGAATGAATCGGCAACTTATCCGGCACATGTTTTACGCAGCGGATGCCCTTCCAGTCGCAACCCATCTCTGGGAAACATCCATACACACACACTACGGACAATTTAGCGTACCCAACTCTCCTATATGCATGTCTTTGGACTGTGGGGGAAACCGGAGCACCCGGAGAAAACCCACGCGAACGCAGGGAGAACATGCAAACTCCACACAGAAACGCCAATTAACCCAGCCGAGGCTCGAACCAGCGACCTTCTTGCTGTGAGGCGACAGCACTACATACTGCGCCACTGCGCCGCCCTAAGTCTAACAGTAATTGAATAATAAAAATAATTCAATAAAATCAATCGTTATTTAAGGTACTAATGGTACAATTTAGTATGGCTGCATGCTTTTAAATCTGTCACATGCCTCAAAAACACATTGCAAATCCTGACGATGTGACTATTGCGAATGATCACATTGTGATATCGATGCTGAAATGATATATATTGTGCAGCTCTACATCAAAACACATATTATCTGTGATAAATATCTGTGTGACCCGGTCATTTTTCTGTGAGGCATGACTCAACAGATCTGGAACACCGAGATCTCAGAAATCAGATTAACACACAGACAGTCCACCAGAAACTAAAATCCTGTCATCCATATTAACTCATTTCAAACCTGCAGAGATATTCAGCATAAAATGAGATTCACTAATCATCCACTTCCATCACATTAAAATATGCAACAAAACAGAACGGTGTAACTGTTTTTAGACAGTAACATTCTGCCTGACATCTCCATGAGTAAACAATACAACAACAGAAAAAAAATATGTCTCAAGGCCAAGACCGCAACATCCAGACTCCAATTCTGGTAATTATGGAGTGCTGGTTGTGTTTACTTACAGTTCAAAAGGGATCTCATAGGTACAAATCTGTTGTGTAATGCCTTACTCACTCATTCATAGAGTGAAATAGACAACACCACAAGCAATAGTACAAGGAGGTGTATCATCAGTGGAAATTGTCCTGTAATTGTTGACTCACAATGAAACCTTCTAATGTGTGGACTAATTCACAACAATGCAGCAAAATCATAACATTAATTGATGCATGTCATTTTCCTTCAGCTTAGTCCCTTATTTATTAGGGGTCATTACAACAGAATGAACCACCAACTATTCCAGCAAATGTTTTACACAGCGGATGCCCTTCCAGCCGCAACCCAGTACTGGGAAACACCCAAACACTTATTCATACACACCCAGAGCACAGTGTTTTTTTCTCTTCTGCAGTATAAAAGATACCATGATACTACCATGCACTATATGATCATTTATACCTTGACGTAGGATTGTCACAACACTGGAATGTGTTACCAATCGATACTGGAATTTTAAAAACATTTGAGCGCGTTCTTAAATACCGCTCATTCGCCATTGTGTTCACATGCTCAACAGAAATCACTGTAATTGGCCGTGAAGGTCATCAGTTCACCGAACTCACCGCAGGAGAGTTACGGAGTACGGAGTGTTACAACAGATACAGGGACACAAGAGTGTTTTAAAGCTAGGACTTATCAGCGGATCACTCAAATGTTCCAGGAAAAGGATGTTTTTAAAATTTCAGTTTCCATTAGTACTTAATTCCAGTATCGTGAAAACCCTATATCTTGACGTGCAACTTATTTCACCCAAAAATTAAATCCTGATCCTGATCAGAAATCCTGTTCAACGCTAAGGACATTTTCTACTGGCCCGACTAGACCAGCGGTTCAGATTTTTACTTGCCCTGCCAAAATTTTCACTGGCCCCATGAAATAAATAAAAAATAGCTATTTCTTAGCCACATATTTTAAATAATGTGTCAAAAATAATGTCTGTGAATCTAGAATTTAAATATTTTTAAAATGTTAAAATATTTAGCAGTAAAATATAACGGTATAAAAATGTGCAGGTATTTTATTGCAAAACAAAAGGTGGCTGATTAAAAGTTTCCTTTTAGCCTCATAATTTGATGTTGCCGTCATGTTGCCGTCTCTTCACTGTACTGGTTTTTAGCAGGTTGTCGAAAAAAAAAAAAAAAGAATGTGCTCTCAACATCCAATCAGATAAAAGGAACCAAGAAGCAATATGGTGTTTACGACTTCACAGAAAAGGTAGCATTTAAAGACCTTAAAGCACAAATTGTTTCTCGATTCTAAGACTGTATTTGAATGCAATTGACAAATAGTAGGAGGCAAATTAAAATTTTATGACAAGGCAGCACTTGCCTGATCGGGCCAGAAACGATTCTCTCTACTGTCCCGAACATCTCTCCTGCTGGCCCCGGGCCATCGGGCAGTCCTTATACTTGAGCCTTGCTGTTGTTAATTTACCCACACATAGCCCATGTTAACATAGGTGCCTTTTTCTTCAAAGTAACATTAAAGATGCTTATATATAAGGAGATTAAAAAATTAGTGCTGCACTATATTGGAAAAACATTGAAACATTTAGATGTTCTACAATAGTAGCCAACATTTGAAGTGGATCAAAAAAAAAGTTTATGAAAATTGTCTAAAAATATTAAACACCCAGTCTTGTTTAAAACAAATTTGATCAACTTTTTGATCTTATGTGACTGTGTGTGAAAAATGCACCAGATAACTCGAATTTAGATTTTGTGTGTACAGTGCTCAGCATATATGATACGAGAACACCAAATCTCTCATTTAAATTCTTTTTTTTTCTCTAGGATGCTTTACAATATTATTTTTGTGCATATACATTATATTAGTCAGTTCTGAAGCCAAATTTGGAACTAATCTAACAAAATAACGGTCCAAAATTAGCAGCTCAAGTTTATATGTTAGGCAAAAATAGTAAATAAACATTTTAAAAAGAGCGAAAAATAAAAAAAAACAAAATATGTAAGATTTTGTTGAAATTTGTAGTTTTGTTTGTAATATTTTGCATGAATTCAAATGTATTATATTTCTATTAAACAAAGATGTTCGAAAACTAAAATCTAATTTTAATATGTGCACCACAATATATTACATACATTCACTGAGAAATGGATAAAAAAATATTCATTTGCAAAATGGGGTGTGCTCATTTATGCAGAGCATTGTATATTTGCATAAAACAACAAATGACAAGCATAGAAAAATATAACACCCTTACAGAATAAATAAAGAGTTTTTACTTGAGATTACACATCCTGCGCTCCTGAGAGTGTTGCAAGATACACGCATTGCAATGTCGGTGCTGAAATCATATCTTTTGCAACACTTAGTAAATAAAATGTCAACAGCTACCAACACTAACAAAATGAATAGCCATGGAGGTTTCTGAGTGAAAATACAAACATATAATATTTAGCAGAATGATCAGTCTGTGCAAGAAACTGAACATTATTTACAACATAAATCCACAGCATCAACAAACAATTCTAAGCATGTTGACAACTGGAGCAGTTTCAGTAATTTAATAAGACCCCATTATATTTTCAGGAGCCATGGGCATTAATGTTGTTTTGCTTATTTGTTTTCAGGGTTTTTGACTCCCAAAGTGTCCTCAGTCTTTTTTGTATCTCACAGAACCTAGGTTTCAGCTGAAAGTCTAAAATAAAAGTCAGCCATATTTAGGGATAGCCTGAGGTTGAGATAACAAATTTACATTTTTAGGTGAAGAACCTCTCAAAACACCAATAAACAAGAACACAGCACTCATTCAGCACCATCATTCACATGAAAGCAACACTGTGCTAATGTTACATATGATAACTACATGAAAATTTGCATTGGTATTGTTTTTATTTGAGGAATTACTGCTGCACAAAACTAGGTAAACACGAATGATGCAAATTTTTCAGGGTTAAAATATACACTGATAAAGCAATGCCTCTAAAAAACTGCACACCATTACAGACCAGGGGGCAAAAAACAACAGAATTACATACAAATAGCTTTCATAAATTATGCAATATTATGCATGCAAGGATAGATAGATAGATAGATAGATAGATAGATAGATAGATAGATAGATAGATAGATAGATAGATAGATAGATAGATAGATAGACAGAGACTATACATAGATAGACGGAGAGAGGGAGAGATAGAGGGACGGACGGACAGATAGATAGATAAAAACGGTTTATAGATAGATAGATAGATAGATAGATAGATAGATAGATAGATAGATAGATAGATAGATAGATAGATAGATAGATAGATAGATAGATAGATAGATAGATAGATAGATAGATAGATAGATAGATAGATAGATAGATAGATAGATAGATAGATAGATAGATAGATAGATAGATAGATAGAAGAAACAAACAGCTAAATTCAGCAGATTTAAATGTAATGTCGTTGTTGAAAATGACCAGAACTCCTCTGATATCTTTAAAATCTCCCGGTTATATTCATGAAATGAACGGCTATCATTCGAATGGGTGCGTTTGGTTAAATTTTTACAAGTCATGGCCATTAATGTTGTTTTGCTTATTTGTTTTTGGGGTTTTTTGACTCTCAAAGTGTCTTCAGTCTTTTCTGCTCCACCCAGAATCTCAGATTCAGCTAAATGTCTTCTTTTATGCTTTTTCCAAGTCAAGTCAAGCCATATTTTGTGATAGCCTGAGGTTGAGAAAATTAACAACAAATTTTTATCTTTGAGTGAAGTATCTCTTTCAACACCATAAAACAAGAACCCAGCAGTCATTCAGCACTATGATTCACATAAACTGAGGTAAAGTTGGTTTTATATTTGCACATTCGTTCATTTCAATGGTCCCTATATTTGTTTACTGTGCTAATTTGAAAATTTGGTCTAAAATAGTATGCAAGTATGACTTCAAAACAATTAAATAGCACTATTTTACTGACTGTAAACAATGTTGTGCTTTAATAATTCAGTCATTGGCCGCTAATATGATCTCCCTATTAAGAATTTTCAAATAATTCTTATATTATTAGGGAGAAAGTCTCAATGTGCGAATATAAAACCAACTTTACTTCAATTTCACGTGAAAGCAACACTGCGCTAACGTTACATAGGATAATACATGAAAATTTGCATTGGTTTTGTTTTTATTTGAGGAATTACTGCAGCACATAACTAGATAAATAGAGGTAAAGTTGGTTTTATATTTGCACATTTCTTTATTTAGCAGTCTGTATTTTGTTTACCATGTTACTTTGAATATTCGGTCTGAATTAGCATGCAAGTATGACTTTAACAACAACATTAACACTATCTAATTCACTGTGAACAATGCAGTACTTTGATAGTCATTTGCTGCTAATATGATTACCCTACTTAGAATTTGCAAAAAATACTTTTCTGACATTTTTTTAAGGAGAATGTCTGAATATCCCAATATAAAACCGACTTTACCTCTATACTAGGTAAACATGAATAATGCAAAGTATTCAGGGTTAAAATATAAACCGACTCCTCTAAAGACTGCACACCATAACAGACCAGTAAAAACAACAAAATTATTTATGAAGAGCTTTCATAAATACCTGCATAGATAGATAGGTAGGTAGGTAGGTAGGTAGGTAGGTAGGTAGGTAGGTAGGTAGGTAGGTAGGTAGGTAGGTAGGTAGATAGATAGATAGATAGATAGATAGATAGATAGATAGATAGATAGATAGATAGATAGATAGATAGATAGATAGATAGATAGATAGATAGATAGATAGATAGATAGATAGATAGATAGACATATATACTAAGTAACGTTATGTAAACATATATAATCCCTTTAATCCCCCCGATTAGTTTAAACAAAACAAAACTAAAATAAAGATATTAAATTGTAATGACGTTGAAAATGACCAAAACTCCTCTGATAAATAAATAAAAGCCTAATGGTGAATTTCACCGCGAATCAAGTTAAATGCAGTCAATATGTAACGTTACTCATGAGACAAACAAACAAGACGTCACAAGTCTATACAGACAAACAGGGAGGACATCATCAACCCTTAAAAAACAACACAATACATATTCCCAAACTGTTAACGTTACCTTGAGGATTGTAGGATCCTGATATCTACGAAATCGGTCGGTTATATCCGAGAAATGAACGGTTACCATCCGAACGGATGTGTTTGGTTCAACGGCAGCACATGGCCTTCCAGACGGGGTGTTGAAAACTGGGGGACAGGACCAAATTCCCAGAATCGCTCCTGAATTTGGATCGGACGGATCTACTTTCGTTCATTATATGCGACAAACAAGTTTTCAGTCTCCAGGGGGCGACTGACGGCTCAAGACAGCAACCTCCGCATTCAAACTCCGTCATGTTTTTATATTATTGAAGGCATATTTATGCTAGTAAATATAACCGCTAAATCTATTCATTTCATTGTTTAATACATGACACATGTGTTAATAAACCCGCTTCGATTATGTCCATAAATGTATTAAATAAATCTCATTTCCCGATAATCACAAGCGACTGTGATTGGTTCGCGTCTTTCAGCGCTGAGAAATGTAACACGTACCATGTGACAGGGTTGTTCTTTAGTAGTAAAGCGGATTAATTTTGCACGAATAACAGTGTTATAGCCACTAATATTTATAATAATACTAATATTAATAATAATAATAATAGAGTAGTATTATTAAGTCGCTAAAAATTGCACAAATCAGACGCCATAGTCGGCTGCTAAGCCACGCCTATTTGTTCCTTTTTAAATGGTGATGCAGATTACTTATTTATTTCTGTGGATTTCTTGCTGGCCGGATGAAGGACTGGACTGCACTGGAGGTGATGGGACGGGCCTCATTGCGCAGCGGGGGCGGATTAGTGACGTGGGCGAAGGATCACTGAACCAAGACCCAAACTTGCGCACATGATTGAATCCATGGTTTTCATTATCAGTGAACAAAACTATGTTGACATTATACGATGACCACAGTCATAGTGACTAACAGCACATTAATATTTATTAGGTTTAACCGCAATTAATAACGTGGAAAATAATTAAGGGACAAGGTACTTCGTTCAAATGTAAAAGTATGTATATTGCTTATCGTTTTCAAGTATAAATTAGATATTAGGCCTAGATGTTTTAATAACAGCTACATTTACACTAAAATTATGTGAATCTATATATTAAATTGGCGGTTCATTCCGCTGTGGGACTAAGCCAAAAAGAAAATGAATGAATAAATACATATTAAATTAATTCAAACTAAATGTATTGAGTTTGTATATTTATCTAAAGGCTAAATAAATCCCAATTTATACAATTGTTTTTAAAATGTTTACTTTATTAAACGTGAATAAATGGAATTGAAGATGTCACAAATGTTTGAAATATAAACAAATGTGCAAGAATGCTAGTTTATGCAACCAGAATCAGAATCAGAATCAGTTTTATTGCCAAGTGTGCTTCACACACACAAGGAATTTGTTTTGGCTACAGAAGCTTCCAGTGTACATAAAGTGACAAGTGACAAAACAAAATAAATCTGAAAAAAAAAAGATGAACATTAAACAGATGCAGTTAGTCAAGAACCTGGATGTTGAGAGCCTGGATGTTGAGAACCAACTATTGATAATATACTGTATTTATACATTTTCTTTTTATAAAAATCTTTGAAAGTCAAAATAAATGTGATGTAATGTGAATGTAATAAATATTTTGCAAATAAATGGATAAATTAGACTGTAATGATATATTTTACAAATAAATACGCGTTTTATTAATCCCTAAATTAATTTGATATCTATCTATATATATATATATATATATATATATATATATATATATATATATATATATATATATATATATATATATACATACATACATACATACAGTTGAAGTCAGAATTATTAGCCCCCCTTTGAATTTATTTATGTTTTTATATTTCCCAAATTATAATTATCAGAGCAAGGAAATGTTCACAGTATGTCTGATAATATTTTTCCTTCTGGAGAAAGTCTTATTTGTTTTATTTAGGCTAGAATAAAAGCAGTTTTAATTTTTTTATATATATATATAATTACAAAATTAAATGTATTTTATAAATACATTTGTAATTTAACAAATATTTTTAAAATAACTATAACACAAGAATTTTAAGATTGTTTCATGTCAAAAGAGCTGTAGAGTGTATTCACAGACACTGACCATGCTTTATGTCTAAAATATATTTTAAAATATATTAATGTCGCTGTAAATTACTATAAAAAGCTGCTTTTATAGCAGAGATGCCCAAACTAAAAACGTTGGCCCATGCTAATCTTTGATTTGGCCCACCATCTCATTTGAGAAGAGAATGAGAATGATGGGGAAGTTCACTGAAAAAAAGTGTTGCATGCAAAACTGTTGCAAACAATTTATTTGTGTTGAATTTAAACAAACAAATTAAATTGAGCAATGTTCAACTTAATTTGTTTGTTTAAATTCAACACAAATAAATTGTTTACAACCACTTCACGTAAAAAAATTGTGTAAATTCAAGCAATCATCTTTGAATTATTTTTTTCAGTGTTGTTGGGACAGAGATCCTCATTTCCAATTTACTGTAACCTTTTGTTTCTTTTGTAATTTCTTTTGTTTTGTAAATTATTCAGATTTTTAAATACTGCCACCTGACAGATAGAGGGCGATGCACAAAACATCGGCAAGCAAATCAAGGTAAAGGCAGGTGCAGTAGTGTATTTAGCATTGAATTCCATTTTGTTATAGCATTATGTTTTTACTGCAATAAGTTCATTGTAAAAATGTTTAAAACATTTAAAACAAATGTAAAAAACATACTGCATTACCAAATTTATTGTCTTTTTAAATATTAGAAAATAAATTAGTTGTGGAAACTTTAAACTAATACAGTTTTGTATTTAACTTTGGGCCACAGCCCTCAAAAAAGTTTGGTTTTTGCCCCTTCAAAAGAAAGTGTGGGCACCCCTGCTTTACAGGAAGCTTAGGAAGCATTTCCATCAATGCTCTGTAGATGGAGCTCTGCTCATATTTATAAATGGTGCATTTTTTTTAATTAATCTTTAATTATTAAATGCAGTAGGTTACACCACGTTATAAATGCATATATGACTTATCACATTGAACCTTCTGTCCTTTCCTCAGTGATTTCTGGATTAATTAACATTAAGCACCTACATCTATGACTCAGGCTATAAATCTTGAGGTTTTATTTCTTTAACCTCAAACGGAAGGCAGCAGTAGGAGGAGAACTCTAACGGTTCATATATTCATAAAGCCTTCAACACATTGACAGAAACAGAGAAGACTTGAACATCCTCAAAATGATTATCTACTGGACGACGATGCTAACCATTTTCATCATGTCGGATAAAGTCAAAGGCTGGAATTCTTCAGGTCAGATATTCAAGGCTAAATAATCAGGAGGATGCTTTCAAATCCACTCCACATGAAGAAAATACTACAGTACTTTTTCTATTTTTTTAATCTACAAACGATAAACTGTAATAAATATTTAGTTTACTTCATATTTTTACTACACTTGTGTATTGTAGTATAGTGTAGTGTATTGTGTAGTGTCTATAGTTGTAGAAAACTACAGTATTAAGGACATTTTCAGTGCTGGGTAAAGTCATTTCTTAAAAGTAGCTCAGATATTACAATATTGACTCACTTTTTTAAGTAAACGTATAAAATTGTGTGCTGGGTAAAGTCATTTCTTAAAAGTAGCTCAGATATTACAATATTGACTCACTTTTTTAAGTAAACGTACTGTATAAAATTGTGTGCTGGGTAAAGTCATTTCTTAAAAGTAGCTCAGATATTACAATATTGACTCACTTTTTTAAGTAAACGTACTGTATAAAATTGTGTGCTGGGTAAAGTCATTTCTTAAAAGTAGCTCAGATATTACAATATTGACTCACTTTTTTAAGTAAACGTATAAAATTGTGTGCTGGGTAAAGTCATTTCTTAAAAGTAGCTCAGATATTACAATATTGACTCACTTTTATTTTAAGTAAACGTATAAAATTGTGTGCTGGGTAAAGTCTTTTTTTTTAAAGTAAAGCTAACATTGAGTCACTTTTTAAAATAAAGGTTAACTAAATGTGTGCATGCAGGGTAAAGTCATTTTTTTAAATATAATATATATAAATATAATATGTTATAATATAATATATTAGAATATGAGTCACTTTATTAAAGTAACGTTAACTAAATGTGGTTTGGGTGAAGTCTTTTTTTTAAGTATAGCTAATATATTTCAATATTATGTCTTCTTTTTAAAGTAAAGTTAATTAAATATGTGCTGGGTAAAGTCATTTTTAAAGTAGCTAATATATAACAGTATGAGTTGCTTTTTAAAGTAACGTTAATTAAATATGTGCTGGGTAAAGTCACTTTTTAAAGTAGCTAATATATAACAGTATGAGTTGCTTTTAAAAGTAACGTTAACTAAATATGTGCTGGGTTAAGTCATTTTTTAAAGTAGCTAATATATTACAATATAAGTCATTCTTTTTAAGTAACGTTAACTAATTATGTGCTGGGTAAAGTCACTTTTTAAAGTAGCTAATATATAACAGTATGAGTTGCTTTTAAAAGTAACGTTAACTAAATATGTGCTGGGTTAAGTCATTTTTTAAAGTAGCTAATATATTACAATATAAGTCATTCTTTTTAAAGTAACGTTAACTAAATATGTGCTGGGTAAAGACACTTTTTAAAGTAGCTAATATATAACAGTATGAGTTGCTTTTTTAAGTAACGTTAACTAAATATGTGCTGGGTAAAGTCATTTCTTAAAAGTAGCTCAGATATTACAATATTGACTCACTTTTTTAAGTAAACGTATAAAATTGTGTGCTGGGTAAAGTCATTTCTTAAAAGTAGCTCAGATATTACAATATTGACTCACTTTTTTAAGTAAACGTACTGTATAAAATTGTGTGCTGGGTAAAGTCATTTCTTAAAAGTAGCTCAGATATTACAATATTGACTCACTTTTTTAAGTAAACGTACTGTATAAAATTGTGTGCTGGGTAAAGTCATTTCTTAAAAGTAGCTCAGATATTACAATATTGACTCACTTTTTTAAGTAAACGTACTGTATAAAATTGTGTGCTGGGTAAAGTCATTTCTTAAAAGTAGCTCAGATATTACAATATTGACTCACTTTTTTAAGTAAACGTATAAAATTGTGTGCTGGGTAAAGTCATTTCTTAAAAGTAGCTCAGATATTACAATATTGACTCACTTTTATTTTAAGTAAACGTATAAAATTGTGTGCTGGGTAAAGTTTTTTTTTTTTAAAGTAAAGCTAATATTGAGTCACTTTTTAAAATAAAGGTTAACTAAATGTGTGCATGCAGGGTAAAGTCATTTTTTTAAATATAATATATATAAATATAATATGTTATAATATAATATATTAGAATATGAGTCACTTTATTAAAGTAACGTTAACTAAATGTGGTTTGGGTGAAGTCATTTTTTTAAGTAGCTAATATATTACAATATAACTCGCTTTTTAAAAGTAATGTTAACTAAATGTGTGTTGGGTAAAGTCATTTTTTTAAGTAGCTAATATTATTACAATATAACTCGCTTTTTAAAAGTAACGTTAACTAAATGTGTGTTGGGTAAAGTCATTTTTTATGTAGCTAATATTATTACAATATAACTCGCTTTTTAAAAGTAACGTTAACTAAATATGTGCTGGGTAAAGTCATTTTTTTAAGTAGCTAATATATTACAATATAACTCGCTTTTTAAAAATAACGTTAACTAAATTTGTGCTGGGTAAAGTAATTTTTAAAGTAGCTAATATATTACAATATGAGTCACTTTATTAAAGTAACGTTAACTAAATGTGTGCTGGGTAAAGTCTTTTTTTTAAGTAGCTCAGATGTTACAAAATTGACTCACTTTTTTTAAAAGTAAAGTTATATAATTGTGTGCTATAGGTAAAGTAATTTTTTAAAAAAGTATAGCTAATATAAGTCGCGTTTTTAAAGTAACAGTAACTAATTGTGTGCTGGGTAAAGTCATTTTTTAAAAAGTAGGTGATATATTACAATATGAGTTGTTTTTGTAAAGTAATGTTAACTAAATATGTGCTGGGTAAAGTCATTTTTTTAAGCAGCTAATATATTACAATATGAGTCACTTTATTAAAGTAACGTTAACTACTGTAAATGTTTGCTGGGTAAAGTCATTTTTTAAAAGTAGCTCAGATATTACAATATTGACTCACTTTTTTAAAAGTAAACTTATATAATTGTGTGTTAGATAAAGTAATTTTTTACAAAAAGATAGCTAATATAAGTCGCTTTTTAAAATAACAATAACTAAATAGGTAAATGGGTAAAGTAAATTTTTTTAAAGTAGCTAATATATTACAATACAGGTTTTTTTATTTTAAAGTAACTAACTAAATGTGTGCTGGGTAAAGTCATTTTTTAAAAGTAGCTAATATATTACAATACAAGTCATTTTTTATAAGTAACGTTAACTAAGTGTGTGCTCGGTAAAGTCACTTATTAAAAGTAGCTAATATATTACAATATAAGTCATTCTTCATAAGTAACGTTAACTAAGTGTGTGCTGGGTAAAGTCACTTTTTTTAAGTTTAGCTAATATATTACAGTATTGCGTTTTTTTTAAGTAACGTTAAATAAATGTGTGCTGGGTAAAGTCAATTTATAAAGTAGCTAATATATTACAATATTGCATCGCTTTTTTTAAAGTAACATTAACTAAACGTTTGCTGGGTAAAGTCATTTTTTAAAAATAGCTAATATATTACAATATAAGTCATTCTTTTTAAGTAACGTTAACTAAATATGTGCTGGGTAAAGTCATTTTTTATAGAAGCTAATATATTACAATATTATGTCTTCTTTTTAAAGTAACGTTAACTAAATGTGTGCTGGGTAAAGTCACTTTTTAAAGTAGCTAATATATTACAATACAAGTCATTCTTTTTAAGTAACGTTAACTAAATATGTGCTGGGTAAAGTCGTTTTTTAAAGTAGCTAATATATAACAGTATTAGTTGCCTTTTAAAGTAACGTTAATTAAATATGTGCTGAGTAAAGTCACTTTTTAAAGTAGCTAATATATAACAGTATGAGTTGTTTTTTAAAGTAATGTTAACTAAATATGTGCTGGGTAAAGTCTTTTTTTAAAGTAGCTAATATATAACAGTATTAGTTGCTTTTTAAAGTAATGTTAACTAAATATGTGCTGGGTAAAGTCATTTTTTAAAGTAGCTAATATATAACAGTATGAGTTGCTTTTTAAAGTAACGTTAATTAAATATGTGCTGGGTAAAGTCATTTTTTAAAGTAGCTAATATATTACAATATGAGTCACCTTTCTTAAAAGTAAATGTGCTGCTTAATTACTTTTTAAGGAAAGTAATGTGAAAGTATGTTGTGTTAAGATTACGATTACAGCTTTTATTGTGACAAATTACCTTTAAAAGTAATTTTCTAGCGCACTGGTCATTTTTGTGTCATCATAGAAATACCACATTTTATTAATTAGTAATAGTAAATAGTAAACTAATCCGTTTAAAAAACACAGCATTTACTATAAAATAATGTAGTATATCTTTCATATGGGACTGGTCAAACGTTTTGTTTTTTGTCTGGAATGCATGTACTGCATTTCTTCTAATATATAAGTTCATCTTAATATTTTCGACAGATATTACCTCTCCGCCAAACAATATCAAACTTCAAGCTTTGGACATGTGGAGACTTAAGATTGAGTGGACTATAAATCAAAACAAACAAAGCATTCAAGTGTATGAAATACAAGTTGGCCGCACAACAAACATGGATATTATCGACAGCGTGAGTGAACATTACTTTCACATTATGACTGAATTATTAATATCATTATTAATACACCATGAAGTAATTTGTGACTGTATATTGCCAGATGAATGTTAGCAGAGGATTAAACACAGTGATCTGGAGCTCTCAGCTGCCTCTGAACTGTGTAAATCACGCTGTCAGAATAAGACTCATCTCTGCAGCTTCAACATTCAGCTCCTGGAGTCCATGGAAAACCAACTATGGTAGGCATTTAAAGTTTAATCCAATTAAATAACAACAAAAATACTACAGAAATTAAAAGTAAATACTATTGTGTTTTTAACCATATTATACACTCTAATAAGGATTCCTTGAGGTTCCATAAACAACTGTGGTCGGTGGTCAGTTGGCCACGCTGCAAAAATTCTTTTCTTAGATTTGTTGTCTTGTTTATAGCCTAAATATCTCAAAATTCTTAAATTGAGAAGCATTTTCTAGACAAACAAAACATTTTGTCTTGTTTAAGAAATAATATGCTATTAGAGTAACTTTTTCCAAAATAATCAGAAAACACAATCTAAATAAAAGTAATCTTGTCAAAAGGAAAAACAAGATTATTTTGATAAAGTGTCTACTTTAACGTGTGGAAATGGTAAATGTCTATATATATATATATATATATATATATATATATATATATATATATATATATATATACACACACAGTTGAAGTCAGAATTATTAGCCCCCCTTTGAGTTTTCTTTTCTTTTTAAAACATTTCCCAAATGATGTTTAACAGAGCAAGGAAATTTTCACAGTATGTCTGATAATATTTTTTCTTCTGGAGAAAGTCTTAATTTTTTCATTTCGACTAGAATAAAAGCAGTTTTAAATTTTTTAAAAGCCATCTTTATACAATAACCATCGTTATACAATAACTTGCCTAATTACCCTAACCTGCCTAGTTAACCTAATTAAGATGTCTGCTCAGAAAACATAAACTAATATATGAAAAATACACTCATTTGACTTAAAAAATGACTAATTTACACAATCTTTCCTAAACAATTTTAGACAAAGTTTTAATATATTTGACTGAGTCATATTAATACATTTTCACTGAATGTGCCTCTTAATACGCAGTAAAATCTTATGATCACTAAATAATGACAACATACTTGTTAATATGTTAATCATGTTTCAGTTTTAGTTATGCAAGATTCAGTGATGTTTTTAAATAATTTTAAAATCAGAATCTTTTTTTTCAGACAAATTTTATGACATTTGGGCCTGTATGCATGCATGTATGTATGTATGTATGTATGTATGTATGTATGTATGTATGTATGTATGTATGCATGTTAAATATGCTGTTAAATATTTTATAAGCTATGCTGACAGTAACTTCCTCTTCTCATCCATGACGGTACTGGCTTTTCATGAGCCTGTTTCTGTGCCTCTTAACTGTCACTGATGAGTGTGCACTTCTGAGTATGTGTTGCTCAACCAATCTCACCATTTAAACAACATCAGGCCAACACGGACCTGTAAACGACCACTTAGACCATTGCAACACAACACAACTCAACTAATCACCTCAGCATAGCTTTGTGTAAAACACAAAAAATTACCAAATGTAATTTTTCCCAAGACAATCAAGAATGAATGATTATATAGTGTCATGGCTTTGCAATCAAAAAATGTGATTAGAATGAAAATCAATGGGGCAAAAACAGCCCCTAACATAACGAAAAGGTAGTCAATTTGCCTAAAGCGTATTGTTACATTTTTACATTTTTCGAAAGCATTTTTTCAAAATATGTGTCAAAATAAGGTTTGTTACCAAAAATCATTCCATTTGCTGAAACACAGAGAAAGTTGAGGCCAAATTAAGCCTCAAAATCAACCCAGAGTGGATCCCCAACAGCCCACACGGGGTTAATCGCAGTTGCCATAAGCATGCATAAAATCTTATTCATATTTATAGGAGCCATATTACTTTTCATTTAATTATAATGTTTATTTGTATACTGATTAGTTTGGGTTTCACAGTGACGTTTAATGTTTTAGTCACGTGAGCCTACCTGGCACCTGCTAGAGCAAATAAAGCGCGTGCACAATCACACAGGTGTTAGGAGGAGAGAAGGAGAGTGGGGTAGCTGTATTTTTTGTTGACCGCCACAGCACACGCAACAACGCCACAGCAACCGCAACAACCCTATACAATGCAATAATCAGCCCCACAGACAACAGGTATTTAACCCACAAATTGATGTTTTGTTTGTCATGTTTCAACTATATATATATAAAGTTTTGATAAAACATCTTGGACTCAGCGAGTCTGTCTAAGCCATCAGCGCGTCACAAATTAAAAGGATCCTCACTGCCTCTCTAACGACTTAAGGACAAATCAGGAAGTCGCAATAATATTCATGATGTTTCATATCATGATTATAAAGGTTTCATGACGCCCCCTTCAAGTAAAGTGTTACCATTTAGGGTACAGGACAACTGACAAATCAAATACTAATAGATTCAATCATTAATTTTCCTTCAGCTTAGTTCAATTCAATTCAAATTATTTATTTATTTTTTATTTTTACAATGTAGATCGTGTCAAATCAGCTTAACATAGAAGTTCTAGTAAACTGAAACTGCATCAGCCCAGTTTTCAGAGTTGAAGTTCAGTTTAGTTCAGTTCATTCATTTTCCTTTCGGCTTAGGGCCTACTCACACTATCTGAACCATGCCCAGGCCCGTTTCCCGGATCGTTTGAGAAGTGTGAGTGCTCTGAATCGGGCTCAGGCACGGTTCACTTGGCCGGCCCTGGCCCAGTTGGAAGAGGTGTGCCAGAGCGCGGTTTACTTGGGCTTTGGCGCGGTACGCTTGTGTGTGAGTGCAAAACGCACCAAAGCCCAAAACTGAAAGCGAGACTTGACTTTTAAGGGACTGTTTCATATGCGTTTATTAAACATTCTTACTGTTCAATGAATGCAAACTATCATAGTTTATTTAAGACGCAAACCCCTCACTGCACGAAAGCTCCGCAGCTTCAGCAAACCTCCTAATACCAGCAGCACGAGGACTTTATGATTGCTTATTAAGTGTCAAAAGTGGCGGATCTGTTCGGCGAAATATTTGACTGCGTGTCACTGCATGTCAAATGACTTAAACGACAATATAACTAAAGAAATGTCCACTGTGCTGAGTGAGAGCGCTTCTGACCAGCGCATCATCGATGTCGTAAGCGTGGCCAGGCCCGAATGTAATGTGAGTGCGGGCCGTCGGGGGAGACGGGAGGGAGGACAAGCGTGCTTTGGCCCGGTTCAAGGCAACTGTACATAGTGTGAGTGCGCCCTTAGTCCCTTTATTAATCTTGGGTCGCCACAGTGGAATGAAACGCCAATTTATCCAGCATATGTTTTACGCAGTGGATGCTCTTCCAGCTGCAACCGATCTCTGGGAAACATCCATACACACTCATTTACTATGGACAATTTAGCCTATCCAATTCACATACCACATGTCTTTGGCCTGTGGGGGAAACTGGAGCACTCGGAAACCCATGCGAACGTGGGGAAAACATGCAAACTTCACACAGAAATGCTGACACAGCTGAGGCTTGAACCAGCGACCTTCTTGCTGTGAGGTGACAGCTCTACCTACTGTGCCACCGTGTCGCCAACTAGTTCAGTTCAGTGTGGTTTAATTTTCACTGCTGAAAGTCCAAATACTGAAGAGCAAATTCATCCATGCGCAGCTCCACAAGTCCCAACCAAGCAAGCCAGTAGAGACAGTCCCTTATTTATCAGGGGTCACCTCAGTAGAATGAACCACCAACTATTCCAGCATTTTTTTATGCAGTGGATGTCCTTCCAGCCATAACCCAAATAGTGGGAAACACCCATACACAACACTTATGCACTACGGCCAATTTAGATTACCCAATTCACCTATAGCGCATGTGTTTGGACTTGTGGGGAAACCGGAGCACCCGGAGGAAACCCACACCCACACCAATACAGGGAGAATTAACACATCTCTTGACTCTGGTCTATTCCCTACTTCATTTAAGCAGGCTAGGGTAACCCCTCTGCTAAAGAAACCCAACCTGGATCAAACGCTACTTGAAAACTACCGACCGGTATCCCTGCTTCCATTCATGGCCAAGATTTTGGAGAAAGTAGTGTTCAATCAAGTCCTAGACTTTCTTACTCAAAACAACCTCATGGACAACAAGCAATCTGGCTTTAAGAAAGGCCACTCAACTGAGACTGCCCTGCTCTCGGTCGTGGAGGACCTCAGACTGGCTAAAGCAGACTCTAAATCATCTGTCCTCATCTTGCTGGATTTATCAGCTGCTTTTGACACTGTAAACCACCAGATCCTGCTATCTACGCTTGAGTCACTGGGCGTCACAGGCACTGTTATTCAATGGTTCAGTTCCTACCTCTCGGACAGGTCATTCAGGGTGTCGTGGAGGGGAGAGGTGTCCAACCTACAGCATCTATACACTGGGGTACCTCAGGGCTCTGTGCTTGGACCACTTCTCTTCTCTATCTACACGGCATCTTTAGGAACAGTCATCCAGAAACATGGTTTTTCCTACCACTGCTATGCTGATGACACCCAGCTATACCTCTCTTTCCACCCTGATGATCCCTCGGTTCCAGCTCGCATTTCAGCCTGCCTGTCAGACATTTCACTCTGGATGCAAGATCATCATCTCCAGCTTAACCTCATGAAAACGGAAATGCTTGAAGTCTCTGCCAACCCGACCCTTCACCATAACTTTTCAATCCAGATGGATGGAGCAACCATCACTGCATCCAAAATGGTAAAAAGCCTTGGAGTTACGATTGATGACCAACTGAACTTCTCTGACCACATTTCTAGAACTGCCCGATCTTGCAGATTCGCACTCTACAACATCAGAAAGGTCCGACCCTTCCTATCTGAACATACAGCTCAACTCATTGTTCAAGCTCTTGTCCTCTCCAAACTGGACTATTGCAACTCGCTGCTAGCCGGGCTACCAGCTAGTTCTATCAAACCTCTTCAGCTGCTTCAGAACGCAGCAGCACGAGTGGTCTTTGATGAACCCAAAAGAGCACATGTCACTCCGCTACTCACCCGTTTGCACTGGCTTCCAGTTGCTGCCCGCATCAAATTCAAAGCTCTGATGTTTGCTTACAAAGTGACCTCTAGCTGTGCTCCTTCGTATCTGCTCTCACTCCTGCAGATATATGTGCCCTCCAGAAACTTGCGTTCTGTGAATGAACGTCGCCTCGTTGTTCCATCCCAAAGAGGGAAGAAATCACTTTCCCGAACTCTCACATTCAATCTGCCCAGTTGGTGGAATGAACTCCCTAACTACATCAGAACAGCCGAGTCACTTGCTGTCTTCAAGAAACGACTAAAAACGCAACTGTTTAGTCTCCACTTTTCCTCCTAATCTGCAATTGCCTCTCTGGCTATACCACTAACTGAGCCCTCTTTCTCTCTCTCTCTCTCTCTCTCTCTCTCTATTAAAAAAAAAAAAAAAAAAAAAAAAAAATTCTACTAATGTTTTTGCTTCTTAGACTTTTACACGCCTGAAACTTGTCTATAGCGCTTGTTCACTGCTGCTCTTATAGTTGTGTAAATTGCTTCCTTGTCCTCATTTGTAAGTCGCTTTGGATAAAAGCGTCTGCTAAATGACTAAATGTAAATGTAAATGTAAACATGCAAATTCCACACAGAAATGACAACTGACCCAGCCGGGACTCGAACCAGCAACCTTCTTGCTGTGAGGAGATAGTACTTACCACTGAGCTACAGTGCCACCCATACTAATAGATTATATGACCAAACGATCACATTTTGACACCACTATCAGCAAACAAAAAGATTTATAAAGAAAGTCTTATAAACAGTTTATTTGCAATCCTGGGTTATCAAGTTTACTGTAAACACGGTTAATGGATGATCTCAATAAGCAGATTTTTCAGAGTTAATCTGCATATAGCTCAAGAAACATTTGTGTTACCTAAAATCAATGCAGATTCATTGTAAACAGAAGGTTAAGATGCATAAAATATATACAGTTGAAGTCAGAACTTTTGTACGATTGTATAGCGATGGTTTGTTCTGTAGACAATTGAAAAAAACTATAGATTAAGGGGCTAATAATATTGACTTAAAAATGCTTTAAAAAAATGTAAAACTGCTTTTATTCTAGCCGAAATAAAACAAATAAGACTTTCTCCAGAAGAAAAAATATTATAGGAAATACTGTGAAAATTTCCTTGCTCTGTTAAACATCATTTGGAAAATATATAAAAAAAGAAATTCACAGGAGGGCGAATAAGTTTGACTTCAATTGTACATAATTGATTTTTTACTGGTTTTCCTGCAGGCCAGGTGAGCTCGGATGAAATCCTGCTGTTTCCAGATGACCAGGTGTTACGTGAAGGCTCAACGGTAATGCTCTGCTGTGTTTATCCCAGAGACACTTCACACATCAGCTCAATGTTCTTCGGCAACACTCCCTACGAGGTCATCAACATCAGCCCCCGAGTCAAAGCCATTCGAGTGGACAACCTCAAAGCCACCAATGCATACGGCATCAACTTCTACTGCCATATGACCAGTGACGTAGCTTATAACTTTGTCACTTGTGAGTATTATAGATGATGCGCCTTTTCTTCCAGATCTTTTATATCCATTAATTATAAGGTATATAAAAATATCCGTTAATTAACAGTTGTTGTATTTTGAGATTTGCGGGTGTTTTTGTTTATGGTTATGAATTGCATTGTGGGATGTTGATCTCTGCTCTTTCGACTTTTTAAGTTGGAAATTAAACTCTGCACTTTAACAAAGTGACTTTTATTGACATTTTAGTAGTTTGAATCAATGAATTGTATAAGAAATACGTCTGTAAAGGAACAGAAAAGTTCTGGCAGTTTGTTCCCAGGATGTTGTACCGTAACTTACAGCACCAACAGTAACTTATGACTAGGGCCAGACAGAATCTGCGGACGTTTTTTGCTATTTCTGCAGAGAATTTTGGTAAAATCTAAGGATTTCTGCAGAATTATTTTGGGTTTATCATAACCTTAATAAAACCTTATCAAAACCTTAATATGTGAAATAAAAATATTATCTTTTTAACTTTTATTTAATGTTTAAAATGCTAATTAGATCCACTTTATTTGGTAAATAAAGCAAGACTCTCATATAATATATGTATATAATATCTCTATTAAAAGGCAGAAAATACTACTTTAAAACTGCATTGTACATTAATCAGATGAACATTTCCACATTAGTCAATAACATTACTGTGATTAATTTAAAAACTGAATATAGATGTACACACATTTACACATTTAGAAAATCTGCAGAATTTCAACACAATCTCATGACAATTCGTAACGTTTTGATTTAGTGGCTAATTCGTATGAATTCGTACGATCTAATTCATACAATTTAGTACTATTTGCTCATCCCCCAATGACGGTTGGGTTTAGGGGTGGGGTTAGGTGCCACGCCTCCTTTTTAAAATCATACAATTTCGTACGACTCGTACGACAATTTCATACGAATTCGTATGAATTAGCCACTAAACTGACAAAACGTAAAATACTTACGTTTTCTCGTGAGATCAGGGTGGGAAATCTGTGGAAAATCTGCAGAATTCTGGGAAGCACGGGGAGAACATGCAAACTCCATACAGAAATGCCAACTAACCCTGCCGAGGCTCGAACCAGCAACCTTCTTGCTGTGAGGCGAACGTGCTACCCACTGCGCCACCGCGTCGCCGGATTGTGTATTAATATACCTATATTATTTTATAATTCATTCATTCATCTTCTTTTCGGCTTAGTCCCTTTATTATTTTATAATATTAATTATAAATTAAATTGATTTATAATATGAACTATTATTATCAATTACACTGCATAGTTTGTGTATTAATTATAAATGAATGAATTATTATGAAGGCTACCAAAAAGCCTTCAGTCAACATTAGTGAGGTTTATTCTTTTATCGCTTCATTAATATTAATGATACAGATGGCAGAATCATAATGCTCGACACAATGTCCTTTTATTTATAATATTGGTATTTTATTGGCAATAAAAAAGTACATTAATATCTGTTTTATAAAAATTCAGTTTTAATGCATTAATTGTTCACAACAGTGTAAATAAGTAAATAATGTTTTTTTTTACAAATATTTTTTAAATGTAATAAAAATTTTAAATAATAATAATTATTAATTATTTAATTGTATTTTTTAAATTACTTATTTACATGACTATTATTTTATGACATTATTTACTTGTTTACATTGTGTACATTTACTTGATATTGTTACATTAATTTACGTATTAAGTTGTCTATTTACTTCTTTACATTATGTTAGTTACTCATTTACATTTTCTTTATTTACTTATTTACATTACAGTATTTACATTCTTCATTTACACATTTATTTTATTTATTTATTATTTATCGTCATTTATTTATCGTCATCAATTATTTGTTGTCATTTACATATTTAAATTAAATTATTTACTTATTTACATTATTTTATTTACTTGATTTACCTTCTCTTCATTTACTTATTTACATTGCGTTATTTACTTATTTACATTACGTTAATTACTTATTTACATTCTCTTCATTTACTTATTTACATTACGTTATTTACTTATTTACATTACGTTATTTACTTATTTACATTACATTATTTACTTATTTACATTACATTATTTACTTATTTACATTACATTATTTACTTATTTACATTCTTTTCATTTACTTATTTACATTCTCTTCATTTACTTATTTACATTACGTTATTTACTTATTTACATTCTCTTCATTTACTTATTTACATTCTCTTCATTTACTTATTTACATTACGTTATTTACTTATTTACATTCTCTTCATTTACTTATTTACATTCTCTTTATTTACTTATTTACATTACGTTATTTACTTATTTACATTCTCTTCATTTACTTATTTACATTACGTTATTTACTTATTTACATTACGTTATTTACTTATTTACCTTCTCTTAATTTACTTATTTACATTACGTTATTTACTTATTTACATTACATTATTTACTTATTTACATTACATTATTTACATTCTCTTCATTTACACAATTACTTAAAATTATTTATCGTCATTTATTATGTGTTGTCATTTACATATTTAAATTAATTCATTTACTTATTTACATAATTTTATTTACTCAATTTACATTCTCTTCATTTACTTATTTACATGATATTATTTATTTATTTACATTCTCTTAATTTACTTATTTACATGATATTATTTATTTATTTACATTTTCTTCATTTACTTATTTACATGATATTATTTACTTATTTACATGATATTATTTATTTATTTACATTTTCTTCATTTACTTATTTACATGATATTATTTACTTATTTACATGATATTATTTATTTATTTACATGATATTATTTACTTATTTACATGATATTATTTACTTATTTACATGATATTATTTATTTATTTACATGATATTATTTACTTATTTACATGATATTATTTACTTATTTACATTCCCTTCATTTACTTATTTACATAATTTTATTTACTCAATTTACATTCTCTTCATTTACTTATTTACATGATATTATTTACTTATTTACATTCCCTTCATTTACTTATTTACATGATATTATTTACTTATTTACATTACATCATTTACTTATTTACATTCTCTTCATTTACTTTACATGATATTATTTACTTATTTACCTTCTATTCATTTATATATTTACATTAAATTTACCTTTACATTATTTTATTTACTTAATATTCTTTATTTATTTACATGACATTATTTACATGACATTATTTACATGACATTATGTACTGTTTACATTGCCATAACATTTGTTACTTAATTTGCTAATTAGCTTTTTTTGTAATTAGCATATCTATTGAATTAGCAACAAATGATGTGTAATTGCAGTGGTTTCAGTACTAGGATTATTATTAGTTTTAAACAATGCATTAAAAAAAGAAACAGCAAAAAAATAAATAAATAAAACCATAACCATATATTTTTTTTAAAGTTATTTAGGGGACTACTGCTAATTAAAAATATAAATCATTTATATAAAACATTAATAAAAAAAATACTTTAATAAAATAACAAAATTTCTGCAAAGCATTTTTCTGTAAAGCCTTGAAACACGAAGACAAAATTAGTAGTTGTAAAAGTGAACTGTTATTTTTCTTCCATGCATGATGAGAGATTTCTGATAAGGTTTTAATTTCTGCTTAACTTTGATCAGTTCCTCCTGAGAAACCTCAGCACTTCAGATGTGAGACTGCAGACATGCGTAACATCAACTGCTCATGGCAAATACTCAGAGCTCCAAACCTAAACGGCAGTTATAGAAGGACGTACACATTACTCATCAGGTCAGTCTGATTTTATCACCACTGAAGAAGAACACACTATCTGCCCTGCTCAAGTTATCTGTGATTTCTACTGGAAATGACATTTAAAAATGCATTTAAACAGCATGCATAATGCTTTCAGTAGAATAAAACAGAATACACAGTACAAACAGAAATTTAAGACTACAAGATATTACATGAGCGATATCACACAAGTAGCAGTGGGATATGGCTGTATACTGGCACTGGTGGGAGGCGTGTGTTGGCTTGAGTGCCTTAGTGTCTCACCAGTGACAATATACAGCCACATCGCACTGCTACAAGTGTGATATTGCGTTTATACAACAGTTTGACAGCATAATCATGTATATAAAAAAAGAAAATCAAACACAGAGAGTCTCAGAAACCCTTTTGCAAGAGGGACTACTTTCTTCCGCCGTTCACTCACATCTGCTGCTGATATCAGAACAGCAGAAACTGTTGCTACTTCACCAACGTCACTTTACAGCTAGTATTTGAATGATTTTCTAGCGTAATGTCTAAAGTGAAGACAAAACAGGCCGTTTTGCTGACATTTTAAGATTATAAGGCTGAACGACATAAAATGCCATCAGTCTACAGAGATTTCTCAATATTTTTCTGTTGCAATCGGGAGATCACAATAATTAACCCTGAAAAAAAAACAGAGCAACTCAAGCACTACCAGATTACTATGGTATACATACAGCACTACAAACTACCAAATAGAGAGATCGGCTTATAACGTATTTGTCAAACTGTCCTCTGCTTGCCACTTCTGTGGGTGAAGTAATACACAAAGGTGAAGAGGCTTTACGAGTGCTGATATTACTTTAATATATCACGGCAATCAGCCAATCAGATTCGAGAACCAGACAGAACTGTTGTATAAATAATATTGAATCATGAATATTAATCACTGACCTTTAAAGGAAAGTTCACCCAAATTCTATCATCTGTGGAAGATAATCTCCTGTGAAATTGTGATTCGTTTTCAAATATTTCCCAAGTGCTGCTTGGTTTAAAACTAAATTTTAATAGGTAATCTCTAATACCTCATTTTTGTACATAATATTTGATTAATTAGTTTGCAAGGTGGTAAATATTCTGAGTAATGTGCGATTTAAAGGCTTAATTTGGATAAAGCTGATCATTTTGCAATAGAGATTGACAATAGCACAATTCTTCCCTCTGTGCAGGTAAAGAGTTTGGGTGTCATCTTGGATGGCACACTCTCATATGCAGGTCACATCAATAATATTATGCATATTTCCACCTGCGTAATATCACTCGTCTCCGCCCTTCTCTCACAACCAATAACACAGCAATTCTTATCCACGCATTAGTTACTTCCCTTCTTGACTACTGTAATGCACTTCTTTCTGGGCTTCCATCCAAACTTCTCCGTAAACTCCAACTGGTTCAGAACCATGCAGCTCGTGTCATCTCTAGGACCCCACCTCACGAGCATATCACACCACTCCTCTATCAGCTTCACTGGCTTCCAGTAAAGTATCGTATTGATTTTAAAATATTACTTCTAACTTTCAAGGCACTTCATAATCTCACTCCTCAATATCTCACCGAACTTCTCCATATCTACACACCTTCTCGCACTCTTAGATCAGCCAACTCCTTCTCCCTGGTACCACCTCGCACTCGATTGAGCACAATGGGAGACAGATCCTTCAGCTCTATGGCTCCTCGGCTATGGAACTCGCTTCCCCTAGATCTAAGGAGCATTGATAGTCTTCACACTTTTAAATCTTGTTTAAAGACCCATCTTTTTAAGCAGGCTTTCCTTTAACAATTTTTTATCATGTTATTTTATATTCGCTATTGTATTTGGTGTTATTGACCTGTTTGGTCAACGCAATCTCACAGCAATTCGTAACAAAATCGTATGAATTCATACGATCTAATTCGTACAATTTAGTACGATTTGCTCATCACCCAATGACGGTTGAGGTTAGGTGCCACGCCTCCTTTTTAAAATCGTACATTTTCGTACAACTTAACTCGTACAAATTCATATGAATTAGCGACTAAACTGGCAATACGTAAAATACTTACGTTTCCTCATGAGATCAGGCTGGTTTGGTCAATGATTGTTTAGTAATGTTTTATTATTTGATTTAATTTGTTTTAGCTTGGCTGTTGATGCTTATTCCAAGGCGATCTTGGGCGCCATTTACAAATAAAATGAATTATTATTATTATTAAGACAATTGGACAAGAGTGGTTTGTTCTGTAGCCAATCCTTATAATTTCAATCAAAAGCCAAGCAATCTAATTTCTAGAGGGTGCTAATAATATTGACCTAAACAATAAATATATAAAACTCTTTTATTACAGGCAAACTAAAAGAAATCAGATTTCTTTTCTACTGAAAAATAAAATATTATAGGAAACATTGTGACAATGCCCTTGCTCTGTTAAATATCACTTGGGAAATATTTGATATTGTCTTTATATTTATATATTTATATAAGTTTTTGGGGTGCGGTTAGGGAACACTTTATTTTGCTGGTCCATTTGAGTATTATTAGACCGTCTGCTTAATATCTGTTGATACTTCTCCTTCAACAGACATTTAACTGACTATGAGAAGCTTTGTAAGTACATGTCAACTTACACTGACCCCAACCTAACAGTCTACTTATAATCTAATGAGAATTAGTTGGCATGTAGATGCAATGTAACTTAAGTTCAACAAACGGACCATCAAAATAAAGTGTGACTGGCGGTTATAATGATGCAATATAATGACATGAGTAAATGGTGACAGAATTATGAATTTGGAGTGAACTATCCCTTTATCTGGTTGCAAAAGGGTCAAAATGCCACTTATTTCAGTGTTAACTCATTTTAAGTTGAATAAAACTCACTTTAACAGCATTTTCTCCTTGTTTTCAGTGACTCCAGAACTGTGAGCTGTAATTTCAATCCTCCATCCTGCGGTTTTAAAGTCGTGCCACATCAGATCACCTACAACGTCACCTTACTCGTGAGAAACAGTTTGGGACGAGAGAGCAAATCTGACATATTCAATATCACAGACAGAGGTGAATATGGGCTGAAATACACACAGCAGAGATTGAGGATCGTAAACCGTATCGCTCAGTTGGACAGTTGAAAGATCTGGGTCAGAAAAACAAAAGGTTGTAAGTTGAAACCACAAGAAAAGATGCTTTCAATTTGATTAGAGTACAAGTTGACAAAAGAGACACGTTATCATTTACAGCTGGCATTCAAATGCGTCTCCTTTGTCTACTTTCAACCACTTTCTGATAAGGGAGCTTTTTCTGGTTCTCCCTGCCAACCCGAGACTTGTCAAAAGTATCAAGTTCTGTACCGATCAGTACTCAAATTTTTAAAATGTCCATTTCCCGCTAACATTTGAGTGCTGTTGAGTGCACACACTGATTGGCCATTGTGTTGACCTGCTCAACAGAAATTACTGTGATTGGTCGTGAAGGTCATCAGTTCACTGAGTGCAAACACAGATACACTCACCGGCCACTTTATTAGGTACACCTTACAAGTACCAAGTTTGACCCCCTTTTTCCTTCAGAACTACCTTAATCCTTTTTAGCATAGATTCAACAAGGTACTGGAAAATTCCTCAGAGATTTGGGTCCATATTGACATGAAGGCATAATGCAGCTGCTGCAGATTTGTCAGCTTTAATGTGAATCTCCTGTTCCACCACATCCCAAAGGTGCTCTATTTGAATACAGTGAATTCATTGTCATGTTCAAGAAACCAGTCTGAGATGATTCGCGCTTTATGACATGGCGCGTTATCCTGCTGAAAGTAGCCATCAGAAGAGAAGTACACTGGTCATAAAGGGATGGACATGGTCAGCAACAATACTCAAGTAGGCTGTGGTGTTGATATGAGGCTTAAATTGTACTTAAGGGCCCAAAGTGTGCCAAGAAAATCCCCCACACTATTACACCACCACCACCAGCCTGAACTGTTGATTCAAGGCAGGATGGATCCATGCTTTCATGTTGTTGACGCCAAATTCTGACCCTACCATCCGAATGTTGCAGCAGAAATCGAGACTCATCAGACCAGGCAACGTTTCTCCAATCTTCTATTGTCCAATTTTGGTGATCCTGTGTGAATTGTAGCCTCAGTTTCCTGTTTTTAGCTGACAGGAGTGGCACCCGGTGTGGTCTTCTGCTGCTGTAGCCTATCTGCCTCAAGGTTGGACGTGTTGTGCGTTCAGAGATGCTCTTCTGCATAGCTCGGTTGTAACGAGTGGTTATTTGAGTTACTGTTGCCTTTCTATCAGCTGGAACCAGTCTGGCCATTCTCCTCTGGCATCAACAAGTCATTTGCGCCCACAGAACTGCCGCTCACTGGATATTTTCTCTTTTTTCCAGACCTAAAGATGGTTGTGCGTGAAAATCCCAGTAGATCAGCAGTTTTTGAAATACTCAGACCAGCCTGTCTGGCACCAACAACCATGACACATTCAAAGTCACTTAAATCCCCTTTCTTCCCCATTCTGATGCTCGGTTTGAACTGCAGCAGATCCCTTTGACCATGTCTACATGCCTAAATGCATTAAGTTGCTGCCATGTGATTGGCTGATTAGAAGATTGCGTTATCAAGCAGTTGGACAGGTCTACCTAATAAAGTGGAGCACGTTTTAAAGTTGCGTAGATCAGTTGATCCATCATCAGATCCCTCAAATGTCTTTCGGATGAGACATTAAACCGAGGTCCTGACTCTCCATGGTCTGTGCTCTCTGTGGTCATTAAAAAAAATCCCATGGCACTTCTCGTAAAGAGTAGGGGTGTAACCCAGGTGTTCTGGCCAAATTCCCTCCATCAGCCCTTGCCCATCATGGCTTCCCTATCATTTCCATCCACTGAATTGGCTCTATCACTGTCTCTCCACTTCACCTGTAGCTGACGTGTGGTGGGCGCACTTGTATCCTTGGTCCTGTGGCTGCGTCGCATCATCCAAGCGGATGCTGTCCACTGTTGCTGAAGTGGAGAGACCCCCTTCATAATTGTGAAGAGCTTTGGGTGTATGGCCATACACAATAAATTGCGTTATACAAAATACACACAAATACACATTACATATGTCAATTTATAGACAGATCAGCTGATCTACATGACTTTGAAATGCTACGTTGTATTTATCCGCGCTCTAAACATTTAATTTTTTTTAGTACCGATTGGCACCAAATTTGATACTTTTGACAACCCTACTTGTGTTTCAGAGAAGGGTAACCAGGGTTGGATGTAAGGATTAACACAGAAGAATGACAGACAGAAACTCAGACATGACCAACAGTCACAAATACCACAGTAAAGCCGCACTTCTTTTCGTCACACAACACTTTCTGCCCATAGACTTCCATTCATGTGCATGCAAATGTGGCAGACTGAAAACACAAGCTCGCACGAAAAATGTCACATAATCGTTCATAAAAGTTCAAGCTTGCGAAATTGCATAATGTGATCGCATGAGACCAGTGGAAGATCAAAACATGACCTCTCTGTACAGAAATTTAAAATATGGACCAATCGCTCACCATTTTAACATCTAATCATCTTGTTTAATCTTGCCCCTTTTTGCAGCACCGTACGACAGAATTTTGCATGCTCAAACTCAAGTGTGACCGCAGATTAAGATTGAACCAGGAAGTTTCCCAAAGTTACCCAATTATTCAGCCTTCCTGCAATGATGAATGAGCCACACAAAAAATGCTTCACAACATTCACTGTGTAGGCACGCACGCACGCACACACACACACACACACACACACACACACACACACACACACACACACACACACACACGTTTTTGCTTATCTAGTCACGGCAAATGTGACAGGATGCCCACCAAATGGGTAAATATGCTGCTGTATCCATTAGTTACTATACAAAATAAACCTGATTTAACATCTACACCCCAGGATTGCTGTTGTGTGATTGAAGCGTCCTCATTTATAGTTGTGCTCACTATGCAGCTGTACTGAGTCCAGCGGTTATGAATTGTGTAGCTCAAAAAGTATTGTTGAAAATGCTATTGAAAAATACAAAGTGTAGCACTTAATGCTTCTGAGTTGCAGTTTGATCACAGAGAGTTGGAACAGATCTTTTAATCCTATTTTTTCTTTGCAAATCCTGTCTTATCGACATGATTATACGCTTTAATACTAAGACATGGTAAAACGCGACTGTCAATCAATATTGGTGGGTGGGGAAAACAGCACTGCTACGTAAGATCGCTGGGATATGGATCCTAGTTTGTCAGGAAATTAAAAAAAGAGACTTGTTGCGTTTATATTACTCCAATATGACTGTGGACACACTATACCTACACACAGTTCTGTCCAAACAGCTTCCAAAACTTTGCACTATAACCGCACTTTAACACTAGGTGTAAATAGGCCTCAAATCATCACTATTGTATGCTTTAGCTCAAGTTGCATATCGGAAATAACTCTTTACTTTGTTTTCCATTCAATCTCGCTTCAGTTTTTCCAGTGCCTCAGCGTCTTGAAGTGACTGCAGGTGTGTTTGATTCACTGGTGATCCTACATCTAAACGGCAGTTTCAGTGGACTTCAACTAATTTGCCAGATTGAACTTGAGCCAGGAGGAACCGTACAGGTGATTCATCACATTAAAGGTTTTCTCTTTCCTGTTGCAAAATAGACTTACAAATAATAAGATGCCATCTGAGGGAGTTTCTGAACACCTTATAAACTTGATTAATCTCTCTTACCACATCAAATCTACCACAAATGATCTTTAGCAGAGCTGCTGAGGCACATCCTGTTTTTAAAGAGCAGGTCATATGAGATTTTAAAGTGTCCTAATTTTGTGTTTTAGTCCCTTACGGTATAATAAATGCACATAGGCTTGGAAAACATTGTAATGTATCTAATATGCAACTATTATTAGAATAATTTTGCAATGATTTCGATTTGGTTCTTTTGAATCAATTCAGAGCTCAAAGTCCATGTGAAATCAAAATTTACTGTTTTTATTTTGCATATTGGTTATGCTTTAGATCAGGGATGTCAAACCGAATTCCTGGAGGGCCGCAGCCCTGCACAGTTTAGTTCCAACCCTAATTAAACACAGCTGATCAAACTAATTAAGTCTTTCAGTCTTGTTTGAAACCTATAGGTAAGTGTGTTGAAGCAGGGCTGGAACTAAACTGTGCAGGGCTGCGGCCCTCCAAGAATTGAGTTTGACATCCCTGCTTTATACCAATAATTAATCCACTCGAGTTAATCCACTGAAAAAATGTTTGTTTTGGTAATCAAAGTTTGAGCATTTGCTTCTGCGTTAGATGTGTTGGTGCTTCTCTGTTGACGTCAGTTTGACGACTTCAGTGACAATATTCTTAACCACTCCTGTACCGTTAGTTTGCTCTGAGGGAATGATGCGCAAAACGAAAGCCCCGCCTCCTACTCAATATTCAGTTCCAGTTGAAAGTGCATCAGCATACTGAAATAAAAGTCTCAGCAACTACCAGTTCAGGTGAACTTTAGTGTCTGTAAACCCCTCCCTCTCTAAGCCAATTTTGCTCTGATTGGTCAGCTGGCCAACTCTGTTTTGATTTTTCCATGAGAGAAACAAAATTTCTCACATTTCAGATTGTTTACGCATCACAGATAAATGTGGATTATGCAAATGTGTTCACAATATTGTTAACCACGCCCCTCTCACCGTTAGTTTGCTATAAGAGAATGATGCTCAAAAAGAAAGCCCCGCCACATATTCAATATTCAGTTGGAAGTACATCAACATACTGAAATAAGTCCCAGCAACTACCAGTTTATGTGGACTTTAGGGTCTGTAAACCCCTCCCTTCCATAAGTCAACTCTGCTCTGATTGGTCAGCTGGCCAACTCTGTTTTGATTGATATTTCCATATGAGAAAGGACGTTTCTCACATTGCACATTGTTCGTATGTCACAGACAGGTGGAGATTATGCAAATGTGTTCACACTATTCTTAACCACGCCCCGCACAAAAAGCCCCGCCTCCTACTCAGTATTCAGTTTTAAGTACATCAACATATCGAACTAAAGGTCTTAGCAAGTTCCAACTTACACAAACTGTAAGGTTTGTAAACTGCTCCCTTTCGTAAGCCAGCTCTGCTCTGATTGGTCAGCTGGTCACCTCTGTTTTTTTATATATTTCCATATGAGAAAGAAAGTTTCTGACATTTCAAATTGTTCGTATGTCACAGATAGGTGGGGATTATACAAATGTGTTACTTAGAATTTTTTGATGTACAGTAGTTAATATAATATAAAATTAAATAATATAAAATTAAATAATATAATATAATATAATATAATATAATATAATATAATATAATATAATATAATATAATATAATATAATATAATATAATATAATATAATATAAATGATTTGATAAGGAAATTCAGAGCTGAAACTTTCTTTTGAGAGTCAACATCTTTGTTAAGCATGCACTTTTTAATTAATATCTTGGCAGACTGTTTACATTGAAGGACAGCAATGTTACAAATGGCAAATAAGATATTTTAAAGATGAAAGGTGTTGTTATTGTCTTATAGGAGTTAGTTCAGGATGGATCAGACTCAGTGCAGCTGTATGTGTTCAGACTGCAGAACCTGACGCCAAGCACACAGTACACCAGCAGGGGGCGCTGCGCAGTACAGGCTAAACACTGGGGCCAATGGACAGCACAGTGGCTCTTCATCACAGGTGAACTAAAGGCCCTTATACTGTATACTCAAAGAGAAACTCTTTTATGTTGCGGTTTAGGGGTTAAACGATGCCTGAATCTCATTTGAAGGCATATACTGTTACTGCATATACTGTATACTGTTTAAAGAGATAGTTCAGCCAAAAATGACTATTTCCTCAGCATTTACTCACAGTCTAAACGTTTATGAGTTTCTTTCTTCTGTAAAAACACAAAGGAAGATATTCTGGAAAATGTTTCAAACCAGCAGCCACTGACCATCCATAGTAGGAGGGAAAATATTCAATGGCTGTTTATCTTCCTTTGTGTTTAACAGAAGAAACGCAAACATGTTTGAATCAAGCAGAGGGCGAGTAAACAATGACAGAATTTTCATTCCGGGGTGAACCGTCCCTTTAAATACTTTTTTTTAGATGGGAACATTCTCATGCAAGAGTACCTGGTCTTAAAATGAACAAGGCATATCATAGTTTCTTACATAAAGTGCCGTAATACATTTAACAATATTATGTGTAACGGAGGCCAGCTAGTAAGTGCTGTGCAGGTAAACCTCACTCCTCGGACCTCTAAAGGTGCTCTAGCGATAGACGCTAGAGGCCATGATCTTTAGCCTCCTTGGTAGAGGACCCGACTCCCATGCGGAAGGATGTCGGTTCAATACCAGCTCGGACCGGTGGGGTTACATAAGCATGAGACTAATAGATTATTTAGAAACTATATAACTTCAATTAAGTTACTTTCTAATCCAATTCATATATTTTTACACATTTATGTACTTAATTTATTTCGATTTGTATTATTTATTCTAATGTGATTTGTATTTGTTTTTACATATTATAATCAATTGTTAAAATGTATTTTAATATTTTTGATAATTTTATCATTGTAAAATTTACTATGAATCAATTTTGTATCTATCTATTTTTACTTATTTAATCAATTTCTAAATGAATTATTTTTTAAAATATCATGAGTATTATCTTAATCCTTTTTAATTGCACTTATGTGTAAATTAAATTAAAGTTTATTTGTCTAGTGTTTTTAATAATAAATATTGTTCTAAAGCAGCTTTTACAAAATATATCAAGGCCTTAATAGTTATTCAAGAATTATCCCTACCAATAACAGACTTTGTACAGTAAGAAAATGCAAACATTTAGATTTTTTATGTCTCCTTCCTTCCTTCCTTCCTTATTTCCTTGCAGAGCCTCTAGTGACTGTAGAACTGTGGAGACAGATCAAGAAACATCCCAATCGCAACATCACACTTCTGTGGAAACCTGTACGTTTATTTTTCTTATCATTTCTGTCATCAACTAAACAGCACAGCATGAGATTAAACATGTATTTGCTTTTAACCATATTATCTTAGTGTCAAGAAATTTAATTTACAGTTTAAATCTTACAATTTTTGTTTAAGTCGGTGTCATTATTTGTAATTTGTGATGTCGATATATTTTATTAAATATATACACAAAGTTACATAAACAGACATGGATAAAATTGTTGGTACTCATCAATTTTGTCCAGGCCAATTTCATTAGATTGCCTTTAAATGAACCAGAATTCGAGCAATATCTGTCTTTCATGAGTATATTTTCAGTCATTTTTGATTAGTCATTACTTTTTCAGAATCAAGTTCTTTCAGTGACCTGGTTTTCTTTTGTCAATGGAAGTGTACCAACAATTTTGTCCATGTCTGTATATAAATCTTTAATTTAACTGAAATTAAATCACATATATATGTAAACACATATATACATATATATATACACATATATACACATACACACACATGTATACGTATATATGTATGTATACTGTATATATGTATACGTATATATGTATATGTATTTATATATATATATATGTATATATATGTATATATATATATATATATATATATATATATATATATATATATATATATATATATATATACACACACACACACACACATATACATATATACATATACATATATATATATATATATATATATATATATATATATATATATATATATATATACATATATATATATGTGTGTGTGTATATATATATATATATATATATATATATATATATATATATATATATATATATATGTGTGTGTGTGTGTATATATATATATATATGTGTATATATATATGTGTATATATATATATATATGTGTATATATATATATATATATATATGTGTGTGTGTGTGTATATATATATATATATGTGTATATATATATGTGTATATATATATATATATGTGTATATATATATATATATATATATATATATATATATATATATATATATATATATATATATGAATGAATGTTGCATCACCAGGCTACTCACGTTTCCTGCAGAGTCTCATGTAACTTTTTGGGTGTTTCAGCTTTAATTTCCCGACTCATGAACGTTTCACTCATGCCCCCATGACAAACTGGGGTATTTGAAACGAATATGAAGGACTGGTGGAGGAGTGTTGTTTTTACTGATACCGCACGTCGAATGGAAATAAAAAAAAAAAAACTACGCATTTCGTGTGTGTATGCAGTCCTTTACTGACAGCCACATGTGTGGATCTCGTCACAAAATGCGGCGCAAAGTCCTACATGAAATATGCTGTTTACATGGTCGACTCTTAATCAGAGTATTGTGTTAATCATGTTAAAATCGTATTAAAGTATTGTTGTCCATGTAAACGTACTCGATGTTCGACTCAACCACACCGTAAAGGCTCTGCGAACTTGGGTTTGCGAAGCAGCATTTTCTGTATACGTACATCAAAAGCAAGTACGCTATGGCTCATGCTTATTGACAGTGAAAGATGATTTACAGTTAGTCATGTCAGGAATCCAACCACAGTTTAGCATGTTGTCCTCACAGAAAAAGTAATCAGGTAAGCTGTATATTTATGTTTCAATTAATGCTACACACTTTAAACGCAGTAATTAATATGTGAATGATGCATTATAATTTTGGCTCGAGTTAGGGGTGCCTGGAAATGTTCACAGTATGTCTGATAATATTTTTTCTTCTGGAGAAAGTCTTATTTGTTTTATTTCAGCTAGAATAAAAGTTTTTAATTTTTTTAAAAGCCATTTTAAGGTCACAATTATTAGCCCCCTTAAGCAATATTTTTTTGATCGTCTACATAACAAACCATCATTATACAGCGATTTGCCTAATTATCCTAACTTGCCTAATTAACCTAGTTAAGCCTTTAAATGTCATACTGAATACTAGTATCTTAAAAAATATCTAGTCAAATATTATGTACTGCAAAGATAAAATAATTTGGTTATGAAACTATTATGTGTAAAATTGTGTTATGTTTATATTCAATATTTGAAAAGGAATTAAAACTGTGTGTAACTTAATTACATATAAACAGGAATACACAAATATCGGCTGATCCCGCATGTGTTCCTCTTCCTCAGGTCAGCAGTGACCCGCAGCTGCACATTGAAGCGTATGAGGTGTGTGTGAGCAGCATTAATCCACAGAGGAGTGTGTGTATGAATGTCACACAGACGCAGGTGGAGTTAAACACAGATCTCCACATGCATGATGTCACTGTGAAGGCCGCCATTCGCACTGGTTTATCTGTACCGTCACACATCACCATTCCTTCAGCACGTACAGAGGAAAAGCCTATTTCTGCTTCACATTCAGTCATAAAGAGGATTGTGGGTAATGATGAGGGATTCCACCTCACCTGGACGAGAGACTCTGGCGCTACCTGTGATTACGTCGTAGAGTGGTGCATGCTGGGTATTGAGCCTCCCTGCATTTTACTGTGGAGGAAGGTTCCAGCCAATCAGACGTCCTTACAGCTGAATGCAGGTATACTGAAGTGTTTGAGTGCCTACAATACAAGAAGATTCATAATTATTAATAATAATAATAATAATAATAATGTTTGAAAATGTATCACTAAAACTACATTAATTGACATGTGGGTTATACCAAACAAATCTAGTCAGTCAAATCTAGTCACCTGACAAAAGTCTTGTTGTGGATCCCAGTTGTAAGAGCAACAAATAATAACTTGACTTCTAGTTGATCATTTGGAAAAGTGGCAGAAAGTCAATTTTTTCTGATGAATCATCTGTTGAACTGCATCCCAATCATCACAAATACTGCAGAAGACCTATTGGAACCCAAGATTCTCACAGAAATCAGTCAAGTTTGATGAAGAAAAAACCATGGTTTGGGGTTACATTCAGAGGCGCAAAAAGGGGGTATGCAGTATATGCGTCGCATAGGGGTCGCCAAAACGATTTTCGAAATTATCCTTATTAAAAGTTTCAAATAACAAAAATAAATAAATATGTTTTGTTAAAAATGTTTATTTTGCATTTTATGCGAGTATAATATTGTATTTTATTAAATAAAAATTATACCATGAGTTGCATAAGTTGGCACACACGTTTTAATTCAAAATCATTTAAGACAATAACATGCAGTCACACAGCCAAGTTTAAAGTGCTCATGTAGACGTAACTGTTTACATTTTTTTTTTACATTTTTATCAAAATAAACTGTCAAATCATACATACAGTCCAATTTGAACTTGAACCCGCATACCCCTCAGTAAATGTGTAGTTGCGCCCCTGGTTACATTCAGTATGGGGGCATGCGAAAGATCTGCAGAGTGGATGGCAACATCAACAGCCACAGGTCTCAAGACATTTGTGCAGCCCATTACATTACAAACCACAGGAGAGGGCAAATTCTTCAGCAGGATAGCGCTCCATCTCATACTTCAGCCTCAACATCAAAGTTCCTGAAAGCAAAGAAGGTCAAGGGGCTCCAGGATTGGCCAGTCCAGTCACCAGAATGAACATTATTGAGCATGTCTAGGATAAGATGAAAGAGGAGGCATTGAAGATGAATCCAAAGACTCTTGATGAACTCTGGGAGTTCTGCAAGAACGCTTTTTTTGTCATTCTAGATGACTTTATTAATCAGTGATTTGCAACCCAGGCTCATTCTGAAAACGTAGTCCCGCGGACGTTTCTGGACACCGTGAATTATGTAGCAGGGGGTATGTATGACTGCATTTAATTTTTTTAAACGAACGCTACGGGGCGGTGTGACGCCATTCCTTTTCGCGTTTAGCAGCTAACCGCTTACCTCGCGTGGAGGGCTTTCCCGCCGCAACCAGTTTATCCAGTTAGCTCGGTGGACTGGAGATGACCACGATGACGGTGTTCGACTCCGGCCGGGGAACAGCGGGTCCAGAAATCAGGTAAGACAAAAACAGAATCCCAAAAACAAAATGAACGAGTGAATAACAAGGTGAGAATGTGGTAAAATCCGAAAACATGGTAAAAATCAGACGAGGGCTTTTATTTTTCTGGATGGCTTTTGTAAATCGTTGGTTGGGTTTAGGGAAATAAATGGGTGGGTGGGTCAATCGATAAAATTGGTTGGGTTTAGGTAAGGAGGAGTGTAGGTCTGTCGATTGGTCGGCCGGCCAGTCAGTCTTCCAGTCATTCATTCAGTCAGACAGACGCTCGGTCAACAGCTGCCTCTGGAAAATTTACACGAGAACAGCGGGCGCGAATGGCACTTACGAGAGAAATCTGAGATACCAAAGGCGCACGCAGCGGCCTCTCATGGACTCGCAAAAACTGCAAAAACATGTATTTCGCGGTCTCCAGAAATGTCCACGGGACTACGTTTTCAGAATGAGCCTGGGTTCGTTATTCGAGTCATTGCAGAAATGTATGGATGCAGTCCTCCAAGCTCATGGGAGTCAAACACAATATTCATTCTGTTTCCACTGCAGCATGACTTTATATTCTATACTGGACATTATTTCTGTTCAGTGACAAGACTTTGGTCTAAGCAAAGTCAGACGTTACTGTCCTAATGAAATCATTCAAAATCAAGACATGATCATATTTTATTTTGGTAAAATACATATGAGCCACTTCTGATACCAAATGATCCACTAGAAATCAAGTTATTATATTTGTTGTTCCTAAAACTTGGATAGGCCTCAATAATTGTCAGGTATAGTGTATTTGTAACATTATTATTTTTTAAAAACTATTTGAGAATTACAGATTGGCCACAAAAACTGTGATTAATTGTTATTTTAAAGCTTTATTTTTTTGCTACTGTCCTTCAAATCTGTACATTTAACAGAAATACATTTAGTATGATTAATTATTTTATTTTAATTATTTTTACATTATTTTACAGTGTTTATTCAGGCATAATTTGACTTTTTTTCCCCAAAAGTTTATTTGAAACGTTAAAGTAGACAATATTTTATTATTATTTATTTATTTATTTATTTTTATTCACATAACATTTTAATAAATATAAATTATGATACAGTATATAATATTCAATTTCTGCTTTGAAATGTAAATAATAATAATATATTTTTATACAGTCATGTAAAAAGTATTGATGCTTTTATTTTTAAGCTTTTAAAGTGAACCTAACTTCCAAAATGTTGCTGGCGTATTTTAATTACGTGCTGGTTTTGACCATACATTTCACCTTTGTTTAAAGTACACATGAAATCAAAACTAACCATATTGATTTTGTTAGCTCACATTGCTAGTTTTGGAGTGAACAATTGATCTGTGTCATTAAGAAATAATAAATGTTTGCTCTTGTAATCTAAAATTGAAACCTGTAAATGCACTTCCCGTTTGTTTTCAGTCAAATTCTCAGATTACGTCTATCTGAGATATTGGGCGGGGCTAACATACTTAGCCACGCCCCTCCAACTCTGTTATGACAACAAACAGAAATGTTGAAGTGGAGGAGTCTGTTATGTTGTAATAACTCTCCCCAAACCCTTTTCCTGATCTTTCTGAATGAAAAATGCAGTAGTAAACACAAGCCTTGCCTGCTGTTCTCTCATTTTATATTCCGTTTCTCTAAAAACTGAGTCACAAACAAAAAAAAACGGTCGCAGATTCTGGTTCATGCAGACTTTAAGGACAGATTAATCTTGATAATATATAGTTTAAATGGTATAATATAAAAGTACATAATTAAAAACTTACATGACATTTCCAGGTCTAGAAATACAGCTTGCTTGTTTTTTAATTTTTTGAAATGTAATTTTCACAGGAGATTTTACAGCAGGAGTTCAGTACATGTTTACAATTTATGGCTGCGGCGCTGATGGACCCAGACTTCATGAGAAACAGACTGGATATCTCAAAGAACTGAGTAAGAGCACAAGCACACTTTACCTGACACTTACTTATCTGACTGTATTTGTCCACCTTATCTTTTCCATACAAGCAGACATTTGTAACTCAAATATGCGAGGCTTCCATTATTATCCGCTTTCAGCTATCTTACCTGAGCAAAAGCTGTCTGTTGTGCAGCTTGATATTGAATATGTGTAGTTCTCATATTATTAGTAACCCTGAAGCACAAAACCAGCGTTAGTTGTCTCAATAGTGCAAAATGCATAGTATGAGTCTAAATTATTTTTGTTTTATGCCTAAAACCCATATTGCACTTCAAAATGCGCCACACAGTCTCTATTGGAGACAGGTCGGGATGGCAGACAGGCCAGTCAAGTACCTGTATCCTCTTCCACTGCAGCTAGGACTTTGAAAAACAATAACAACAACATCTAGCATTAACAAAAATAAGTCTGGCAGTGCTAATCTAACCGAGCAGTTGATTATGCAGAGCTCATCCTGACTGAAATGCAGAAAACTTCTCCAGAATGATCTGATAGACTGAGAAGCTCATCCAGAAAATCAGGACTACCGTTAGTAAAAGGAAAACTATTCCATTTAATACGGTGTCTCTGCTTTTTCACATGACCGTATATTGCAATTGAACATTTTATTTCAATAAGTTCTGAATGTTTTTAAGCTTCATGTGTGAATGTTTTGCAGGGCCAAAGCAGTACCCGACACTGCTCTCTCATCCAGACATCACCTGCTCATCTGTAAACCTCACATGGAGATTCAATGAGCAGGATCTCAAACACCCTGGATTCATTACAGGATATGTGATCAGAGTCCGTTCAGAAGGCAGTTCTGAGCTCTGTGAGTGTGACGTTACTCCTAAATGAGAATTAAAAACTTACTACACTGCAAAAAATGTGATTTTCTGTCTCGTTACTAGTGCAAATATCTAAGAATTCTTAAATCAAAAAGCATTCATTCATTTTCTTTTCGGCTTAGTCCCTTTATTAATCTGTGGTCGCCACAGCGGAATGAACCGCAAACTTATCTAGCACGTTTTACACAGTGGATGCCCTCAGTACATGTAAACTCCACACAGAAATGCCAACTGACCCAACTGAAGCTCAAACCAGCGATCTTCTAGCTATGAGGTGATTGTGCTACCCACTGCGCCACCGCATCGCCCTCAAGAAGCATTTTTTAGATAAAAAAATTAATTGTTTTCAGAAATAATCAGTCAAAATTAAGTTAAAACAAGCAAACATTTTCTACCAGTGGGGTTAAATAAACTTATTACAATGTCAAACCAAAAAAAAAAGGATTATTTTATTTATCCCACTGGCAGTTTTATTTAAGGAAAAACTCACTTAATTTGACTTATGTCTGAAAACAAGACCAAAGGCGACGCGGTGGCGCAGTAGGTAGTGCTGTCGCCTCACAGCAAGAAGGTTGCTGGTTCGAGCCTCGGCCGGGTCAGTTGGCATTTCTGTGGGGAGTTTGCATGTTCTCCCAGTGTTCGCGTGGGTTTCCTCCGGGTGCTCCGGTTTCCTCCACAAGTCCAAAGACGTGGTACAGGTGAATTTGTCCATAGTGTATGTGTGTGCAAATGAGTGTGTATAGGAATCCTAGTGATGGGCTGAGGCTGGAGGGGCATCCACTGCTTAAAACATATGCTGGATAAATCAGCGGTTTCTGCTTTGGCAGCGCCAGAATAATAAAGGGACTAAGCCGAAAAGAAAATGAATGAAGACCATATTTAGATTTACCTATCTAGAAAGTGCTTCTAGATGTACATTTTTAACAGATATTTGGACTAGAAACAAGAAAAAAAAAAAAACGGTATCACTTTATCATAACCACACATAATAAATCATTTATTAAGCATTAGCAAACAGTTTATTCATTATCTGTTTAGCGTTAACTCTACATTAATGTATGTTAGCAAGCAGTTTATAACTACAGAGACAAATGCTGTGTTCTTGACTTATAAACACATGTACAATGTGCCTAATGATTGTATTTTCATATGATTTATTTTTCATGACTAAATTAAGTATTGCATTATTTACAAACCAGTTATTTAAGAATAGTTGGTGGTTTTTAAAGATCATCCAGAACGAGTTAGTAAATGAATAATAAACTATTGAAATCAGCGTTTATTTATCTTATTACTCGGGCAGATAGAATTAGTTAATATGTTTGTTAAGAAATGCTTTATTAACTCAACTTCATCCAGTTTTGTGACCTAATCTAAAGTGAGGACTGTTTATGCTTTGTAAATCACATATAAATGACAATTAAAGGCTCAGTTATATTCTAAACTGGGAAAACAGAAAATAAACTACTTTATTCATTTCTATTTATTTTAAGATACACAAATGAACTCATATCCAATGAAAAATAGATCTTCGCAACCTTATCTAAAATAGATTACAGTGCAGTTTAAACATCACTAAATAACATGGAAATGTTACATCATAATTTATTGTTAAATTATTATATTGTTGTTGTTTTATCCAATTTTTACAGTAATTTATTTTTTAGATAGGATTGCAAAGATTATTGTTTATTTAATACTAAGCCTTTACTTGTCATTTATATGTGATTTATAAAGCATAGATAGTGCTCACTTTAGATTAGGTCACAAAACTAGATGAAGTTGAGTTAATAAAGCATTTATTAACTCAATTCTGAATTGCTTTAAAAACCACCGACTACTCTTGAATGCAACTGAATTGTAAATAATGCAATACTTATTTTAGTCATGAAAAGTAAATGATTATTAAAGTATGAAAATACAATCATTAAGCACATTATAAATGTGTTGGTCAAGAATAGAGCATTTGTAGATGCAGTTATAAACTGCTTACTAACGTTTTTATAATGTAGAGTTAATGCTTAACAGATAATGAATTCACTATTTGCTAATACTTAATAAATGATTCATAGTGTGTAGTTATTATAAAGTGTTACCAAGAAATAAAAACTAAGTAAGAAAAGCATTTGTTGTAGTGTAAGACTGAGATTTGAAATATTTAGAAATCAGTGCTGGTGAATTATTTTATTCTAGTTTTTACTGCAGTAATTTGGTCCATTAGTTAAAGTGTTTACTAACATGAACAAACAATTAGTAATACATTTATTACGACATACATTGATGTTAACAAGAATTAAAGACAGTTAACAAGCACAACTTTGGGTTTTAATAAGGCAATAGTTAGTGTTGATTAAACTATGATTATTAAATGCTTTACAAGATTATTCATACTTAGTTAATTTTAGTAAATACAATACCTTACATTAATTATGGGCTGTTATTCTAAAGTGTTACCAAAGAAAGCACAGTATTATATGCAAGTAAAGCATCTACTTAAACCATTTATTACGCAATCATTGAATAATCATCAAATAAACCCTGGAGAGTTACTGGGGTTATTACAACACACGATTACCATTTATAGTTCCTTATTCCCCATAAAGGGTTAATCTTTCAGATAATATATGTGATTTATTTCTTTTACATAAAGTAATATAATTAATATATATATATACCCATACATACATAGGCCACTTTATTAGGTACACCTATCCAACTGCTCATTAACAAAATTTTCTAATCGGCCAATCACATGGTAGCAACTCAATGCATTTAGACAGGTAGACATGGTCAAGACGATCTGCTGCAGCTGAAACCGAGCATCAGAATGGGGAAGAAAGGTGATTTAAGTGACTTTGAATGTGGCATGGTTGTTTGTGCCAGACGGGCTGGTCTGAGTATTTCAGAAACTGCTGATCTACTGGGAAATTCACGCACAACCATCTCCAGGGTTTACAGAGAATGGTCAGAAAAAGAGAAAATATCCAGTGAGCGGCAGTTCTGTTCAGTTCTTCGCCAGAGGTCAAGAATGGCCAGACTGGTTCCAGCTGATAGAAAAGAAACAGTAACTCAAATAACTACTCGTTACAGCCAAGGTCTGCAGAAGAGCATCTGTGAATGCACAACACGTCCAACCTTGAGTCGGATGGGCTACAGCAGCAGACGACCACACCGGGTGCCACTCTTGTCAGCTAAGAACAGGAAACTGAGGCTACAATTGGCACAGGCTCACCAAAACTGGACAGTAGAAGATTACAAACGTTGCCTGGTCTGATAAATCTTGATTTCTGCTGCCACATTCGGATGGTAGGGTCAGAATTTGCCGTCAACAACATCCAAGCATGGATTTATCCTACCTTGTATCAATAGTTCAGGCTGGTAGTGGTGGTGTAGAGGATATTTTCTTGGCACACTTTGGGATCATTAGTACCAATTAAGCATCGAGTCAACACCACAGCCTACCTGAGTTAGTGTTGCTGACCATGTCCATCCCTTTATGACCACAGTGTACCCATCTTCTGATGGCTACATCCAGCAGGATAACGTGCCTTATCATAAAGCGTGAATCATCTCAGACTGGTTTCTTGAACATGACAATGAGTTCACTGTACTCAAATGGCCTCCACAGTCACCAGTTCTCAATCCAATAGAGCCCCTTTAGGATGTGGTGGAACGATGATATCATGTCAATATGAATAAAAATCTCTTAATCTTTTTTTCTATAATGCACATTCTGCTACGTTAGATGTAAGAGTTTATCATATACATTTACCCTGAGCTAAATTAATAAAAAAACATCATTGAAAATGTAAAAGAACATGTAAATAGGGGAAAAATTATAATTAGAAATAAATGATAAAATGATTTGCACAACTCAGTCTCAGGGGTCACATATACCCCAATCTATTGGACAGTGCTGCAAATCTCAAGATAACAGGAAGGTTAAAAGAATTTTAAAAATTAAAATGACCTATTAAACATATTTTTGTCCACATACTGTTAATAAAATTGCACAACAGTTAGATTTAGGCTAATAGGATGATGTTACTCCTCTGTCTTCTTAAAACCTCATGCATGTCTCCTGTTGGTTGTGGCAGTTTCCTTCAGTCAGTCGGTGAATGACCCTCACAGCAAGTCTCTGACCGTCAGCGGACTCCAGGAGAACCAGCCGTACACTTTTCACCTGGCCGCCTGTACGTCTGCGGGCTGTGGACCAGAAAGCAGAGCCACCTTCAGAACCAGACAGAACCGTGAGCTCAGAAACTCACACAAACAACACCATAACTGAGTACAAGATTGCTATATGGTGTACTTCGGTTTTAAAGGAAAAGTAAATAAATAAATAAATAAATAAAAATGTCACAACTTACTTTACATATTAGGTCACTTCAGCCCTGTTACTTACAAATGTACAACTAATGAAAAAAAAGTATTAGTGAAATTCCATTTTTTAAAATATTTGTTTAACAGAGATTTTTAAAACTAATTTTTAGTTTTAATAGTTTTAATAACCATTTTCAAATTGTTTCGTCTTTGCCATGATGACTACATAATATTTTACTTATTATTTTGTAAGATACTAGTATTCAGCTTAAAGTGACATTTAAAGGCTTAAGCTCCGGTCAGATCACACGATTTTTATTGTCTGCTACAAAAGTCACAACATCAGATTATGCGATTTTTTTTTTATGATAAAATCTTGACTTGTGCCAGACTACAGATTCCTTCACAATCAGTCATCTCATGATGTCTACGACGAGCGTTATTTCCCAAAGCAGTCACAAGTGTTGTTATAACAATATTTCGTATCATATTAATTTCAATGTGTTTTTTTTTTTTTATCTCATGTCAATCTCAATTAACACTGATGCTTGCTGAAAACTAGGGTACATTATTTAAGGGCATTCGTTATGATATTAATAGGCTCAAACGTATATTTTCTTTTTATTAATAAGATATTTTCTTTTAAATCTAAAAATATAATTTCCAGCTGGGCTGCTTATTAAACACTCCCTCACCTGAACTCGTCACGAGTGAGACGGAGAAAATAAAAGCACATCAGCACCAGGGAAAAATCTGATGCTTAAGACAAAAAAATGACATTATTAGCAAAAAAATGTGCAAATATATGACAGAGGTTTGTGATACAACAATTACAATGGAGCATTAATTAAATCCTTATTTTCCACGGAGCAAAACAAATCATCCACCCGCACAGTTGAGTAGTGGACGGGCACAAACAAAAATATAAATCGTATGTTTTTCTCGAAAAAATATATTTTTGAATCGAATTTTGTTTGGTATAACGTGTATCTTAATTCTAATGTATTTTTTGTTGGTTCCTTATGTTCTAGATAAACAAGAATAACGAATAACATCTGAAGTGAAGCGTTTCAAAACCAGTCCGCTATATGCTTCAGCGCCAAAGCACAAACTGGTTTGTTAAATAAAATAAAATCTAGCCTAAACATAATTAGTTTAAAAGTGAAATATTCACAGTTTCAGAGAAACTTACATTAATTTTTTAATTGTTAATGACAAAATCATCCATTGCTGGTGAGTTTCAATTTAATTAGCTTCACACAGATAACGTTAGTCCTGTTTTGAATCTGCTGCTGTGCTGATGTTTGTAGCTCCGCCCCTTTTGAAAATAGCACAGTCTTATTTGAATTTAAAGCGACAGTCTCCAAAACGGCACAATTTGCATCAAGGCCTAAAAGGGGCAGTTTTTAAAGAGTTATAGATATATATTTGTAGGGTATTTTGAGGTGAAACTTACACATACACACTCTAGGGACACTCTTGTAAAAAGGGGCATAATATGTCCCCTTTAAGGCCTATTCACATGATGGAAACAAAGTTTATTCATATCGAAGATAAAAACTAAATCAAAAGGAAAATGGATTTTCTATGTTTATTATTTTATTCTGTAATATTGTTGGGGAATTAATATTGGTGGTGGTGTGGAGAGACCAGCCCCCAACCACCCCCCCCCCGTTCATGAGTGTGAAGCGCTTTCATACATAATAAATACAGCCATACATATAGCCATACATAATAAATGCGCTATATAAATACTTTCATTATTATTGATTAATGCATCGTGCCATAAAATATTAAGTAACAATTTTACAGCATTATTAATTATGTTTTGTCATTTAACAGCTGTTGTGTACAAGCAAAGTTACCGTATTTAATTTTTTGCCTGTGCATAATTGCTCTCCATAATTGCATTGAATATTCACAGTGAACATTAACTTTAGTGTATTTGATGTTCGGAATTATAATGTTCTCCACAGATTACCTGCTGATGGCCAAGATTGGGGTTCCTCTGCTGGTCTTGCTGGGTTGCTGTGTTTGCCTGTGGTTGTACAGAAATATGTAAGTCTTATGTAAGATAATATTGGCTGTGAGCAGATGGACTGTGCATTTATTATACCTGTAGTGTGCTGATAATGATGATGATGATGAAGATGATGCTGTATATCTCAACCGCTTTCAGAATAAAAGGATTTCCAGAAGAATCCTTCAGCTTTCTGCACATTAAAGCACCAGACCTGGATGAAGATCTGTATGAGGTAATTTATCAGGTTTATGTTATACAATAATGCAACCAGGAGGGAATGTTCAAAATGTTTGCTTTTAAAGGGGTCCTATGATAAAATCATTTATATAAGGGGTTTAAAGACAGTTGTGTGGCAACAGTCTGTGAGTATAACCAGCTTCTAATAGTAAAAATGTAGTAATTTAATTTGTTTACAATCACACGTGTCAACTTTTGCAGTTGCAACCCATCTCGAATTATGGTATTGGTTTTAATTTGACACACTGTACAGCACTGTATTTTTCCCCACATTAATAATGGTTAACGGTGGAAAATCTTACGTGTAAAAAGGATTAATACAGATTTTATTGTGTATTATTTCATTGGCTCTTAAAAAAAATAAACTTTTTTTCTTTTTAATTATTTCCTAAATGATGTTTAACGGAGCAAGGAAATTTTCACAGTATGTCTGATAATATTTTTTCTTCTGGAGAAAGTCTTATTTGTTTTATTTTGGCTAGAATAAAAGCAGTTTTTAATTTTTAAAAAACATTTTAAGGTCAAAATTATTAGCCTCTTTGAGCTATATACTTTTTTTTTTCAAAAGGTTACAGAACAAACCATCGTTATACAATAACTTGCCTAATTACCCTAACCTGCCTAGTTAACCTAATTAACCAAGTTGAGCCTTTAAATGTCACTTTAAGCTGTATAGAAGTGTCTTGAAGAATATCTAGTGCAATATTATTTACTGTCATCATGGCAAAGATAAAATAAATCAGTTATTAGAAATGAGTTATTAAAACTATTATGTTATGAAATGTGTTGAGAAAAATCTTCTCCCAGTTAAACAGAAATTATGGAAAAAATAAACGGGGGCTAATAATTCTGACTTCAAGTATATATATATATTTTAAAAAATTTTATTGGCTGATGCTGCTATGACAATTGCGCTAGTGCTAAGCTTCAGACATGTCCTTCATCAAGCATTGACGCCTTGTGTGTATGCTAAAATATATATTTTTAAATTATATATATTTATTAAATTGTTTCTGACAACACTGTAATCTAATTTTGAGTTTTTTTATTTTTAATGGTAACCTATGGACAAAAAATTTTTTTTTATTATAATAAATAAATAAACAAATAAATAATATATATATATATATATATATATATATATATATATATATATATATATATATATAAACCAATTGCATACAAAAATGAAAGCAATTATTATGCAATTATAAATGAAAGCAATTATTATGCAATTATAAATGAAAGCAATTATTACATTATCAAGATTTTCAGGAACTACCACTCTTAGCCAAATGTCAAATTCACTGACTTTTCTTTGACTTTTACTCAGTAAAAAGCTGAATTTCCATGAAAAAACAATAATGAATAAAACAACTATTTAATCTTGAACATAATTTTGTATTATTTTAATAGCTATTTTGAGAGCAACAATTTACCTCCAAATCTTTGAAACCAAAGCTTGTGAAATGGACATTTTCCCAGCATGTTTGCTGTAGTTAAGAGGTTGGTGACTACATTTTAGCAGGTGAATACCAGCTGACAAGCAAAAACACACACCGTTCAACCAACTCTTGCCATCAGGAAAAAGATTGGAGCCCGCTCGGCTAGACTACTCAACATTTTCTTCCCACAAGCTGTTAGATCCCTCAAGTCCAATCATCTTACCCTAATCTGAAATGTTATATGAAATATTACCCCCCACCACCACCACAACAAGAAAAATTATGCAATTCTGAATGTGCCTCACACAGGTGAGTGGGCTTGACAAACCACCTGTAAAAAACGCACTCATCTCTCTGATACTTTAATCGACACTTAAGCGGCTGTTTGCGCATTTGCACCTTCTTACAATCACTCCATATCTCTATAAAAACATTGTGCATTTCTGAGTGTGCCTCACACAGGTGAGTGGGCTTGACAAACCACCTGTAGAAATGCTCTTCACTCTTTATGCAGGACACGTTACGTAAACTTCATCTTACAAGGACTCAATAAGGAAAACAATGTTTACTTGTATCCCAGATCTGTATTTTTCCTCTATTTTCATCCCTCCATCATGTTCTGCTCTCTTCAAGGCGAGTGAGAAGATCCGCAGACTGCAGATCGAGGACTGTAAATGGTGTGACGTGGAGATTTTAGACATTCGCCGCACAGCGTTAGAGAAAACATATCTGTCAGACACAGAGCATCAGAACTGTGCTCTCATCAGTCCTGAAATCCCACTCTCCTCCTTAATAAAAACATCCCATCACCTTAACACGGACATCTGGACAAACACAGGCCTCACAAACTTCACCTACGTGTCTTCTGTGCAACCAAACAGCCTGGAGAGCAAACAGCTAGCAGAAATCTCCAGCGACTACGTTACTTCTGTGGCCACATATGAGAAACACAGCGAATGAAGCAAACCAGAGCTGATCATCTTATCACAACATCCTCCAATTCCCCTTCCTCCTGAACAGAAAAAAAGTGAAGATCTGTTGTGAAATGTGAAGTTTTGCAATAGTTGAGCATATTTTGCAACCTTATTCAGGTACTTTAATCTCTGTTTTGCATGATCACAAATGTACAGAATGTTCTGTTCCACGTGTGACGATTTCTATTGTTATAAGCTATGCGGTAACACTTCACGACAAGGTTTCAGTAGTTAATGTATATACTAACATGAACAATACGTTTATGACAGTGTTTATTATATATAGAACTGTGCAAAGGTTTTAGGCCAACATTAAATTTGTTGTTTTACTGATGGTATAATGGATATACAGTTAGGTCAATAAATATTTGGACATACACCATACTATACATCAACACAATGGATTTTAAATGAATCGAACAAGATGTGCTTTAACTGCAGACTGTCAGCTTTAATTTAAGGGTATTTACATCCAAATCAGGTGAACGCTGTAGGAATTACAACAGTTTTCATATGTGCCTCCCACTTGTTAAGGGTCCAAAGGTAATGGGACAATTGGCTTCTAAGCTGGCCAGGTGTGTGTTATTCCCTCATTATCCCAATTACAATGAGCAGATAAAAGGTCCAGAGTTCATTTCAAGTGTGCTATTTGCATTTGGAATCTGTTACTGTCAACTCTCAAGATGAGATCCAAAGAGCTGTCACTCTCAGTCAAACAGGCCATCGTTAGGCTAGAAAAAAACAAAACAAACCCATCAGAGAGATTGCAAAAACATCAGGCATGGCCAAAACAACTGTGTGGAACATTCTTAAAAAGAAGGAACGCACCAGTGAGCTCAGCAACACCAAAAAGACCTGGAAGACCACTGTGGTGGATGACGAAAGAATTCTGAAGAAAACACCCTTCACAACAGCTGACCAGATCAAGAACACTCTCCAGGAGGTAGGTGTATGTGTGTCAAAGTCAACAATCAGGAGAAGACTACACCAGAGTGAATACAGAGGGTTCAACACAAGATGTAAACCATTAGGGAGCCTCAAAAACAGAAAGGCCCGATTAGAGTTCTAAAAAAGCCTTTACAGTGCTGGAACAACATCCTATGGACAGATGAGATCAAGATCAACTTGTACCAGAGTGATGTGAAGAGAAGAGTATGGAGAAGGTAAGGAACTGTTCATGATCTTAAGCAGTGAAGCATGGTGGTGGTAGTATCATGACGTGGGCATGTATGGGTGTCAGTGGAACTGGTTCTCTTGTATTTATTGATGATGTGACTGCTGACAAAAGCAGCAGGATGAATTCTGAAGAGTTTCAGGCAATATTATAAGCTCATATTCAGCTAAATGCTTCAGAACTCATTGGACTGTGCTTCAAAGTGCAGATGGAGAATGACCCAAAGCATACTCCAAACCATACTGAGTGTTTTGAAAGGGAAAGAAATGGAATGTTATGCAATGGCCAAGTCAATCACCTGATTTGAATCCGCATGCATTTCACTTGCTGAAGACAAAACTGACGGGAAAATGCCCCAAGAACAAGCAGGAACTAAAGACAGTTGCTGTAGAGGCCTGACAGAGCACCACCAGGAATGAAACCCAGCATCTGGTGATGTCTACGCATTCCAGACTTCAGGCTGTAATTGACTGCAAAGGATTTGCAACCAAGTATTCGTAAGTGAAAGTTTGATTTATGATTATTATTCTGTCCAGTCACTTTTGGACCCTTAACAAGTGGGAGGCACATATGCAAATTGTTGTAATTCCTACACCATTTACCTGATTTGGATGTAAATACCCTCAAATTAAAGCTGACAGTCTGCAGTTAAAGCACTTGTTCGTTTCATTTCAAATCCATTGTGTTGGTGTATAGAGCCAAAAATGTTAGAATTGTGTCGATGTCCAAATATTTATGGACCTTACTGTATGTGACCCTTTACCACAAAACCAGTCATACGTGTAATTTTTTGTCAATTTCTAAAAAAGTGAGATTTATACAGGGTGAATAAATGATCTTTCAGTTGATGTGTGGTTTGTTAGGATGGGAGTTTGAATTAGATATGGTTTTAATCCATTATGCCATTCCTTCTGGAAAGGACTTCAGTGGTAATAGTGCTCAGCCTGATAATGATCCGCTAATTGCACTGAAATCCTATTTGGAGGAAGAAAACTGCTGATGAAAAACAGACAGTTATGGCCTCCACAGGGTCCAGACTTGATTGTTATAGAGGCTGTATGAGATCACCTGGACAGAAAAAGAAAGATATGATGCTCCTAACCTAAACAACTCCTCTGGAAAGGGCTAAAAGAAGTCTGATATCACATAGCAAATTATTTCAGAAAATGTCAGGACAATTAGAATAAACAGCCAAGGGGCGCCACATTAAACAGAGACTTAAGCTTGAAGAGGAATTTTATGTGGTATTGTTGTTGTTTTGAACACATTTCCTATGTTTTCTGTTTGTTTTTAATAAAGAGACTGATTGATTGTGCAAAAGTCTTAGGCTAACAAACCTGGTATAGCGCTTAAGACTGTATATACTGTATAAAACAACTAATTAATGTCATTTAATGCAATATATATCAGGAATTAACAATGACTTTTAAGATATACAGTACAAGTTGTAACTTATGAATGTACAACATCATACAATAGATTTTCTAATGGTTTTGAGTTATTGTTATTACATTGGTAGCTCACCAGGGCATGCTTTTAATCCATGAAGACATTAATAAAGTAATAATATGAACTATTGTTAACAATTTAAAATTACTTTTCAGTTATTATAAGCTATTCATATTATTGTTGTATTATAAGCTTCATATTAATGTCGAAAACAGCTTCAATTCACGATTCTCTGATAGATAAATATAAAACATCAGCAATTATTCTTAATACAAATTGTTTATAACATTATCAATGTCTTTACTGTTACTTTTGATTGGTTCATAGTCATATATGTTAAAATCAACATTAATTTACAGCATTTATGAATGAAACAGCATTATTAGATCATGATACAAAATGCATGGATAATTCGAACAAATTCAACCTTGTTAAAGCGTTAACGCTTGATCTTACTGTGACTAAATATCTATCAAAACATACTGCCTTCACATCTGATTTTTAGTAAAAAAATTATATCATGAATTTTTATTCATAACGTAATGTGTATTTTTATATGTTTAATGTAAAAGAAGTCTTGAACATTGGGACAATCAAATATTTTCTTAAAGCAACAAATGTACAAATGTATCACCTGAAAAGAATTTATGAAGGCAGAACTCTATTTATTATTGTATTATTTATTTATTTTACATTTTTATATTGTTATTCTTTTCTGTAAGGGGTTTAACTGTTGGGAAAGAGGTTGTTCTGTAAAATAAATAAATTGAAAAATCGTACACAAAAAGCAAAAAAAAAAAAAAAACAGCAATTTAGAACAGTGAGATTAGGTTCAGATTATGATGCTATTGCACTTTTAATTCAATTTAGCTGATGAGCTCCTATAATTAATTAATTACAGTGTATTTTGATGACCTTTAGTGTGTTTATCTATTCTCTCTGAAACGTGAAGCCATCACACCTGGTCAAGTTTTGGTAGTATCGCGTTATCGCCATTGCTTCACAGATCTGAAATGCTGATACACATGCGATTTCTTCACCAACTGTTTACAGTCACAGACAGAAGCAAGGTGATGGGAACTTTTGACAAATTTCTGTGAAATTGACAGATGATGATGCAAAAGAGTACTTACGAAACCGCAGGGCAGGACAACACCATAGACTGCATCATAGGTTTTGTTTACTGTTTCTGGAGTATCCACACATACATATATATATATACACACACACACACCAGCCACTTTATTAGGTACACGTTATTAGTACTAGGTTGAAGCTCCTTTTGCCTTCAGAACGGCATAATCCTTCGTAGCATAGATTCAACAAGGTACTGGAAAATTCCTCAGAGATTTTGCTCCATATTGACATGATAGCTTCACGCAGTTGCTGCAGATTTGTCGGCTGCACATCCATAATGTGAATCTCCCATTCCACCCCATCATAAAGGTACTCTATTGGATTGAGAACTGGTGACCAAGGAGGCCATTTGAGTACAGTTAACTCATTGTCTTGTTCAAGAAACTAGTCTGAGATGATTCGCGCTTTATGAATAATGGACCCAAAGTGTGCCAAGAAAACATTACCCACACCATTATACCACCACCACCAGCCTGAACACAAGCCTGATACAAGGCAGGATGGATCCATGCTTTCATGTTGTTGACGCCAAATTCTGACCCTACTGTCTGAATGTCACAGCAGAAATCGAGACTAATCAGACCAGGCAACATTTCTCCAATTTTCTATTGTCCAAATTTGATGAGCCTGTGTGAATTGTAGCCTCAGTTTCCTGTTCTTAGCTGACAGGAGTGGCACCCGGTGTGGTCTTCTGCTACTGTAGCCCATCCGCCTCAAGGTTGGACGTGTTGTGTGTTCAGAGATGCTTTTCTGCAGACCTCGGTTGTAACGAGTGGTTATTTGAGTAACTGTTGCCTATCTATCAGCTGGAACCAGTCTGGCCATTCCCCTCTGACCTCTGGCATCAACAAGGCATTTGGGCGCACAGAACTGCCTGGATATTTTCTCTTTTTCAGACCATTCTCTGTAAACCCTTGAAAATCCCAGTAGATCAGCAGTTTCTGAAATACTCAGACCAGCCCGTCTGGCACCAACAACCATGCACGTTCTTATACATACTCTATAATTTATATATAAACAGCCTTTAAAAATATGTTGTAATTAAAATCTACAGACATAAATTAATAATATGTATGAACAAAAATATTTAAATGTGTATTTTGGATGTTTTCTTTCAATTAGACCAACAAAAAGGTTTTTCAAATATGACAGAAGCATGAAAAAAGTGCCTTTTTGCCTGCAGTGGAAAAAAAAAGTAAAGTTAATAAAAGGTAAACCTTAGTTCAAATGCCTCCACATGCATTCAAACAACACAAATGCACTCCGTGAGTTTTCTTCTTTAATAATATATATTTATCCCTTTGATAAGACTGTAAGATTTTTTTCCAGAGCTGAAAGTGCCCAAAAACACACTGTACACACTTTACAAGGGAAACCACGATTCGGGCAAAACAAAACAAACACAACGTTTTTAAATTACACCGTCTCCTGCAACGTCATCGTTTAGGAAAAATATAAATATATATATTTTTTCATTTCTTTTACCCTATATTGTACAGATCCGCAGCACAGGCGCAAGTCAAAGCCGCGGCACGTTTTCTCTTCAGCCAATCAAAGATGCACATCAACAACAACAAAAAACATCCTGCAGTTAATAAATACAAAACTGAATCTGTGTCGATTCATCATGCAAATCTAAAACATCATTTTGGGAGAACAGGAGAGACGGATCAGTGCTTCGTGTGAACATCAGGAACACGTCCAGAACATCAATACAAAAAGACACATGTAAAAACTGCGGCTTTACTACCAGACTCCATCATGGTGATATTTGAGACCATCTGTGCCAGTGTTTTCATGTTAAATGTTTCAGTGCGGGTTTGGCTTGATAAAGCGGGTGCATGGTTAGGGAACACACTGGGATTCAATGCATTTAAAAAGGGTGAAGGGAAACGCTACAAAGTGCTTTGGCAGCTTAAAAGGAACATTTCAGGTTCAACATTAGATATATATCACCAAGAGGAACATGTCATTGGTTACAACAGAAATCCTTCTAGCTAGTGCATTCATTTGAGAAGCATATTTATATGAATAAAATGAAGACTGCTATTTTAATGAAGCACTTTTTAAAATAAAAATTAAGCACATTTTACCTGAAAGAAATCGAATTGCTTTTGTTAATAATTGATTTTTTTCCACATCATGAAAACCATGAGATTTTGGATGTAAAGCGGGAATAATTGACATGAACGCCTCAAAAATACATGGATAAAAATATTTATTTTAAATCAAGGCAATTAAATATGTTTTATTTTTGTTTTATGATTTTCAGTAACTAACTAGGTTTATTAATATACACATTGTAATAATATTGTCATTACAATGAGTGAATTTTGTTCCTGATAGAATTAAACCCTTTTGTAACTCACAGTAATCTCAAATAATGTTCACTGCTCTGAACAAAACGGAAAAATCAAAACGGAAAAATAATACCCTGTGAACATTTTCCTTTTTTTGCTCTACAATCATGATACTGCACTGAAATGCGATTAGTTGACCACTGTAAAAGGGGAGTAAATCTGATGTTTTTAAAGCAATTAGTTGACTTTACTTTGGAAAAGTAAGTAAATCCAATGTTTTTAAAGAGATTAGTTGACTTTACTTTGAAAAGGTGAATAAATCCAATGTTTTTAAAGAGATTAGTTGACTTTACTTTAAAATGGTGAGTAAATTTGATGTTTTTTAAAGTGATTAGTTGACTTTACTTTGAAAAAGTAAGTACATCCAATGTTTATAAAGTGATTAGTTGACTTTACTTTGAAAAAGTAAGTACATCCAATGGTTTTAATGCGATTAGTTGACTTTAATTTGGAAAAATGGGTAAATCTGATGTTTTTTAATGCGATTAGTTGACTTTACTTTGAAAAGGTGAATAAATCCAATGTTTTTAAAGAGATTAGTTGACTTTACTTTAAAATGGTGAGTAAATTTGATGTTTTTTAAAGTGATTAGTTGACTTTAATTTGGAAAAATGGGTAAATCTGATGTTTTTTAATGCGATTAGTTGACTTTACTTTGAAAAGGTGAATAAATCCAATGTTTTTAAAGAGATTAGTTGACTTTACTTTAAAATGGTGAGTAAATTTTATGTTTTTTAAAGTGATTAGTTGACTTTAATTTGGAAAAATGGGTAAATCTGATGTTTTTTAATGCGATTAGTTGACTTTACTTTGAAAAGGTGAATAAATCCAATGTTTTTAAAGAGATTAGTTGACTTTACTTTAAAATGGTGAGTAAATTTGATGTTTTTTAAAGTGATTAGTTGACTTTACTTTGAAAAGTAAGTACATCCAATGTTTATAAAGTGATTAGTTGACTTTACTTTGAAAAAGTAAGTACATCCAATGGTTTTAATGCGATTAGTTTGACTTTTAATTTGGAAAAAATGGGGTAAATCTGATGTTTTTTAATGCGATTAGTTGACTTTACTTTGAAAAGGTGAATAAATCCAATGTTTTTAAAGAGATTAGTTGACTTTACTTTAAAATGGTGAGTAAATTTGATGTTTTTTTAAAGTGATTAGTTGACTTTACTTTGAAAAAGTAAGTACATCCAATGTTTATAAAGTGATTAGTTGACTTTACTTTGAAAAAGTAAGTACATCCAATGGTTTTAATGCGATTAGTTGACTTTAATTTGGAAAAATGGGTAAATTTGATGTTTTTTAAAGTGATTAGTTGACTTTACTTTGAAAAGGTAAATAAATCCAATGTTTTTAAAGAGATTAGTTGACTTTACTTTAAAACAGTGAGTAAACCTGATGTTTTTAAAGTGATTAGTTAACTTAACTTTAAAATGGTGAGTAAATTTGATGTTTTTTAAAGTGATTAGTTGACTTTACTTTGAAAAAGTGAGTAAATCCAATGTTTTTAAAGCGATTAGTTGACTTTACTTTGAAAAGAAATCGTTAAATCTGATGTTTTAAATAAGTTGACTTTAAAACAGTGAGTAAACCTCATGTTTATAAAGCGATTGGTTGACTTTAAAACAGTGAGTAACTCTGATGTTTTTAAAGCAATTAGTTAAATACTTTGAAGCAGCAAGTAAACCTGATGTTTTAAAGTGATTAGTTGACGTTACTTTTGAAAAATGGGTAAATATGTTTTTAATGCAATTAGTTGACTTTACTTTAAAAACATTGGATTTACTCGCTTTTTCAAAGTGATTAGTTAACGTTAATTCGAAAAAAGTAAATCTGATGTTTTTAAAGCAATTAGTTGACTTTACTTTGAAAAAGTGAGTAAATCTGATGTTTTTACTGCGATTAGTTGACTTTACTTTGGAAACAAATGGTTAAATCTGACGTTTTTAAATTAGTTGACTTTACTTTGAAAGAGGAAGTAAACCTGATGCTTTTAAAGTGATTAGTTGACGTTACTTTAAAGCTGTGCTGATGTTTTTTTAAAGAGATTAGTTGACTTTAAAACAGCAACTAAATCTGATGTTTTTAAAGCAATTAGTGGACTTTACTTTAAAACAGCGAGTAAACCTGATGTTTTTAAATCGATTAGTTGACTTTACTTTAAAACAGTGAGTAAACCTGATGTTTTTAAAGCAATTAGTGGACTTTACTTTAAAACAGCGAGTAAACCTGATGTTTTTAAAGCGATTAGTTGACTTTACTTTAAAACAGCGAGTAAATCTGATGTTTTTGAAGCGATTAGTTGACTTTACTTTAAAACAGTGAGTAAACCTGATGTTTTTAAAGCGATTAGTTGACTTTACTTTAAAACAGTGAGTAAACCTGATGTTTTTGAAGCGATTAGTTGACTTTACTTTATAACAGCAATTAAACCTGATGTTTTTAAAGCGATTAGTTGACGTTACTTTAAAGCTGGGCTGATGTTTTTTTAAAGAGATTAGTTGACTTTACTTTAAAACAGTGAGTAAACCTGATGTTTTTGAAGCGATTAGTTGACTTTACTTTAAAACAGTGAGTAAACCTGATGTTTTTAAAGCCATAAGTTGCCTTTTTTTTTAAGTAAGTAAATTTATTGCTTTTAAAGCAGTTAGTTGACTTAAAGTGAGTAAATCAATTACCTTTAGGGTTTGGCATATTCTTTATCTAATCAATAAAGTAACTGAACTTGTGCATTATTCCAAAAATGAAATTAAGTTAACTTAACAATTCCAAGTTACAACAAGTTTCCTCACTTTAAGTAAAGCCAACTTGTCGCTTTTAAGGGAACGGGTTTACTTACTTTTATTTTTAAGTACAGTAACTAATTGATTTTTACAGTGTATTGGACATTAACTTAGAATTACTATAATTGTCCTGAAATCTAAAAATGAAACATAATACTAATTGTATTGACTTGTATTTATTGTATTGAAAAAACGAAATACTTTTCTGTTGTAGTCAACATCAAGTCAAAGATTTGGTGAGCAGCACAATATTGAACAGAATATTCCAAAGGTACTTGATGATCACTTTTAGTAAACGTATCAATAAAACTAACCCATGCATGATTATGTTTATCCGGTTTAACTTCCTGCAAAACTTATCATCAATGTCCCACCATCAGATCAGATAACAGGGACGAATGAGTATTGTTTGATATCTGTAAACTTTCTACACAGACATACACCAACCACGGTTTGTCCAAAGTATTGTGCATCCAGGTCACATTTAAAGAGACAGCTCACACAAAACTGAACATTCTGTCATCATTTATTTTTTCTAAACCTGCTTGAGTTTCTTAATTCTGTTGAACACAAAAGAAGCTACTTTGAAGAATGTTGGAAACCAGTAACCATTGACTGGTATTCCATAGTATTTGTTCTTCCTTTTATGGAAGTCAATGGCTACAGGTTCTCTTCAAGATATTGTCTTTAGTAACAGAAGAAAGAAACCCATAAATGTTTGAGGGAGCTTAAATAGTGCAAACATTTTCATTTTTGGGTGAACTATCCCTTTAATTTCAAAATCAGATTATAAAAATTGATGATAATCAAAGAGAATTTGGCTTCACGATAATGATAAAGTGACCTATACTTGATATTATGCTAATTCATCAGATTCACCCTAGTACTTGTGAAAAAATCCACACTATTACCAATCGAAGTAGCTCAGTGACGAAGTATATGTGTATCAGTGCTCGCATGTGTGTTTTAATACATTTCCAGCAATAGATGCTAATGTTTGCATGTCCCACACCACATTTTCCCCCCCAAAACACAGAATTCTGATTGTCTGGAGGTCATAAAAAATAAATTAAACCGCGCATACAAAAACAAATAAATAGCATGAATGCGATTGACATTTTTTTTTGCCCGTTCTCACTTCTGGAAGTCTTAAATTTCATAGTCGAATCATTCGCAGTGGCACATTTGTTTGTAGTGTTAATGTTTGTGAAATATTGGGAATTATATACACACATACACACACACACACACACGCGCATACACCAGTGCAGAGAAGTGTTCAGCTCATCTGTGCATCTGGAAATCTTAAAGTGTAAACAGCATTTCATTTTTCCTCTCTCTTGAAATAGTTTGTTTGTTGTGCACGCTCAGATCAGACCGTCTGAAGTTCACCTGTTTCACAGTCTGATGACCTTTTTGGTAAACTGCTCCATCTGAAGGTTTCCTGCAAGCGTTTACTTCCTCTCCTCCATCTGTCCTCTATTTCCACTTATTCATGCGTCTCTGTTTTGAACGAGAGAAGATGAGGATGATGATGATGATGGAGGCAGTGAAGTGTTCAGGAAGCTGACAGAGGCATCAAGACTCTGCGTCCTCCACTGATGGTTTAGTCAACACTGCTTCGGCTTCATCATACAGCTGGAGAAAAACAAAAACGATAAGTCATCATTATACATGCACTATAACCAGGGCTTGACTTTAACAACGCCAACCCGCTAAACACGGGTAAATTTTACCTGTGGTGGGTTAGACAGACATTCCCACTAGCAGGGGCGTAGCAACCGGGGGGGACGGGGGACACACGTCCCCCTCACTTTTTGGAAACAGGTTATTCTGTCCCCCGACTGGCCCACACGTTTTATTTGACCTAGCGGCCGCAAGTGTTCTCTGATTTGTTACTTGATTTGAGTGAACGATCACTCAGCCAATCACAGCGCGAATCTCTTGAGCGTCTGCCACGAGCTTCATTCATTGACTTTGCAGTCTTAGACAGAGATGATGCAGAAGGAAGCAACAGCTACAGCTGGGTAAATCACGGTAAATCACTAACGTTACAGAATCCTAATTTGTTCCGTTTCGAAGTGAGAACCATAAAGTCCCTGGTGCTGGTGTCTTGTCTGGCGCTGAGCCAGAGAAAGACAGCGGGGTTAAGTTGGTTTTGTTTTCGGTATTCCTGACACATTCAGTGACGAACGGCATTAACTAAAAAACCTCTAACCCTAAAAAGATCTAAACTGTATTCCCTACAGAAAGGACAGAGCTGGTTATGTTTCACAGCTGTCTTTCTTTTTTCGCTCGATATTACGAGCACTGCTTGAGCAGTCGCAATATGCGTTTAGCCAGAGAGAGCTCGCGCTGACCTAAACTCTCAGTAAGGGACCGTTTTTTTTTTTTTTTTTTTCGAAAACAAGACCAACTTAACTCTGCTTTTTTACGGCCTATTGCTTAATTTATGATTTAGACATGTAAATACACACAAGTACTAGTAAAACAAGAACTTTAGCGTTTGTAAAACACACAAGGAAGTCTAACAATCCATTAAAATATAATTTGCAGATGTGTTTTAATCATATCAGATACACATACTGAAAGTAACTATAAAGTTGAATGTACTCCTCTCTAAGTTCACCAACCACATACTTGCATGTATTTGGGGAGTAACTGGTGAATTTACGTGTTGAATCCTGCGTGTTCTGCTTTTATGAATGACGCATCAGCCGCAAGAACACATGGCGATGTCCATCTCACGTGATATGTCTAGTATCAACTTGCAATTTTGCAATTGTAGTTTTTAAAAATATTTTCACACAGAGTAATGCTTAAATTAAATGTGTGTGGTTCTGTTTATTTATTGTTATTATTAATATTATGTAATTATTTTAGAATTTTGGTTAAAAGATTATTAAATAAACTTTAATGCTAATAAATCATTAATCACTTTTGGGTGACCATACAGCTGTCCCCCCCACTTTTAAAATGGCTGTTACGCCCCTGCCCACTAGCCACTTTGGCTGGTTGAAAATTATTTTTAAATTGCCAGAGCTAGCTCATCACTAAAGATTAGAATTTATTTATTTATTATATATTTATTGCCACATCAGCAACTTATGGCTATTTCGTGGCCAATTGGATATACATTATAATATTACATGATGAAAACAAATTCGTATTATATAAAAAAAATTTCTTATATAAAAATAGACAAATATATAAAATATAAATATATAAAATTCACAAAAAAATGTATTCAAACTTTAATATGATTTTTCAGTTCTATTTTTGATAATAAAAATGTAAAACTCTTCCTGGTGGTACTTTTTAAAAATGTCCATCAAAATACTCTCCTTATAAAAATTTTGTCCAATGGAATTTAAACTTCTACATTCCAACAAAATATGTTTGATGGTGTTGCGTTGGCAGGTGTGTTTGTTTGTGTGTGTGTTTGTCTCTCTCTCTCTCTCTCTCTCCCTCTTTCCACCTGCAGGCCCCGCCCTAATTACATAGGCGACGTGCCCTGGGATTGGAGGAAGTAACCCAGGGCGACCTTTAAAAAGAGATCAACGGGCGTAGGGAGAGGAGAGCGAGTTTTGTTGGCGTGTTGTTGATATTTTGATAAAGTTATTCCTGTTGTTGAGTTGTTTTCGTTGATTGTATTTCTCGTGCTGTTGTGCTAGTGTTGACTTTGTGTTGTATACCAACCCGTGTTTCCCCTTCCTATTATTTTTGTTTTGGTTTTTGTTGATTGTTAATATTGTAAATATATACACGGTAAGAGGCCGTAGGGGTTGGACGCCACTTTTCTTTTTTGTAAATATTTTCACCTGTGTTTTTGTTAGTCAGGGAGATCGGTGTAGATTTTGTATTTTTATTTCTGTTATTTTATTAGGTGTAGTAAGTTTCATTTGGGTGTTTAGTTAGTGTATTTTTGTTTATTATTTTATGTGGGTTCACCCCGAGGTATTTGGCTTCACGTTTACATTTAGGCAAGGCAAGGCAAGTTTATTTATATAGCACATTTCATACACAGTGGCAATTCAAAGTGCTTTACATAAACAGGAATAAAAGAAACAAGTATAAGAGAAATAAAACAAATAATAAAAATGGTAAAAATAGAAATAAAATAAAATAAAAGCTGATAAAATGTGTTATAAAAGAATTAAAAAGAAGAGAAAAACATAGTAGTTCGATCTGTCGGACGTAGCACAGTGCTCATTCAGTAAAGGCACAGCTAAACAGATGTGTTTTCAGTCTTGATTTGAACGTGCCTAATGTTGGAGCACATCTGATCATTTCTGGAAGCTGATTCCAGAAGCGAGGGGCGTAGTAGCTGAAAGCCGATTCATCCTGCTTTGACTGAACTCTTGGGATTTCTAATCTATTTGATCCTAAAGATCTGAGTGATCTGTTAGGTTTGTATTCAATGAGCATATTTAGGTGATTCTTCGTTATTTAATAAATATGAATGTGTCAACCTAGAATGTCTAATTCGACATCTGGTATAGACCGTCTGATCATGCCTGGTTTCGAAATTATAATTTGCTAAATGTCTTTCATGTATTTTCAGGTAAATTTCATATAATTTGTTGTTGATGCAGTTGTCCCATTCTCTTTGCCATGTTTCGTTTATGTACAAATTGATGGTGGGTTTCAAGTCATCAGGAGAAATTAAACATTCGGTCACATTCAAAGAGATAGCCTTTTTTGCAGCTTCATCTGCCAGCTCATTTCCACGTAGTCCCATATGACCTGGAATCTAACAGAAGATAATGTTGAACTTCTGATTTTCTAGTGTTGTCATTTTCTTTAAAATCATGGACATTATGGGGTGATCATACTTAGAAGCTTCAAGTGCTTGAAGACAGGATTTGGAATCTGTGCAAATTAAAAAGTTACGATGCTGTGTCCTTTCCATTGCATAGGCTTCTGCTGTGTAAATTGAACTTTCTCCTGGAACCCGAGTACCAAAGACCATCATCTTTAAACACTACTGCTGCTGTTACTCCTTAGTCTGTAAGATTAGAATTTAAGTTTAAGACCATTAGTCAATAAGAGCGCAAATGTGATCTTAGAATCGAGAAGTAGCACGATTGATAACTGTTCGCGCGAGCAAAAGAAAGCAGGTGAATAGCGAATGAGAGGATGATCAGGCGCACAGTGAGACGCAGGCAATCCTCGCTCACTGATGATATTGTAAAGTAGGAGGACGGTGCATGCATGAGCACCACTTTTTCCAGTCTTTTTTTTAAAGAGAAATGATCTCTCCAGTTGTGATTTCAGGCACGGTTGCTGGTCACACTTTATTTTGATGGTCCGTTTGTTGAGTTTAAGTTAAAATTGCAACTAATTCTCAATAGATTATATGTAGACTTTTAGGTTGGGGTTAGTGTAAGCTGACATCTAGTTGCAAAGTTTCTTATAGTCAGTTAAATGTCTATTGAAGGAGCAGTATCAACAGACAATAAGCAGACAGTCTACTAATACTCAAATGGACCATCAAAATAAAGTGTTACCCAGATGCTTTGTGCAAGGAAACGGAACACAGGAGCCTTTAAGGACTCACGCGCATCACATCATCTGTGCACGCACAAGTGCTTAAAAGCTCCAGTGTCCCATTTCTCCTGTTTAATAGGAGATTAACTTTCCATTTCTCTATAGTTAACTGGTGATCTGAGACCTTTAGCCTGGATAGACTGCTGTGTATAGTTTTAGACAAATGAGAACATTTTTAATGAATATTTTTGTTAAATAAGAAGTTATATTTTGCTTGTTTTGATTTAAACTCTGTGGTGTGGCCAGAAAAAAAAGGTAAATTCTTAATGTTGAGCCCTAAAAAGTCATGTGAAATAAAACTAACTGTAATTTGACACTATGAAACTACAACCCATATGCTCATGCTTATTAAGCAAGGTCACAACACACAAAAAAAACTTGGACACAACACACAATTTAACCTCCTAGGGCTTAGTAGCCACATACGTGGACAGCACATTTTAGCTCTTAAGTGGCTATTTAAAATACTTTGAATGTTTTATATTTTGTTACAGACATACAGTGTCATCCTGCAACTGTTTTTCAGCATATGAAATGTCCCAAAGACTACTTTTACCCGCCCAAAATGGGGAAAAAAGGTTGTTTTTACTCTGATAGTCAAAGCAAGTCCAAAAAAATGTATATGTTATATATGCATTGAAAAACTGTCTGGAAAAAGTGTTTTATGTACATTCGGAGCAAGAGTCCACATATATGGACATTCTTTTTATCTAAAAGTACATCATATCAAAAGGTGACACTTCGGTTTTATTCTAATTAGGTTTCAATAAGCTCAAATAGCAAAGAGAAATAAAACAACACCTATAAAAAACACATCAAGAGGTTAAATCAAGTATTTTTTGCATGCCAAAGTCAAATTTTAGCATATGAAATATATTTTCCCAACAACAAAAATGTGGCTAGTAAAAATGGTGTTGGATGATGTTTGAAAGCCACCAGCCACAGTGGATTGTGGTCAAAAAAGTTAATGTCAAGCCCTGAGAAACACATTTCTAAACATAATAGCTTTAATAACTCATTTCTAATAACTGATTTATTTTATCTTTGCCATGATGACAGTACATAATATTTGACTAGATATTTTTCAACATACTGGTATTCAGCTTAAAGTGACATTTAAAGATTTAACTAGATTAATTAGGCAATTTAATTGCCGAAATAAAACAAATAACATTTTCTCCCGAAAAAAAAAATTATAGGAAAAACTGTGAAAAATTCCTTGCTCTGTTAAACATCATTTGGGAAATTTTTGAAAAAAGAAAAATCATTGGCAAATCATTTTGACTTTAGCTGTAAGTAACTATTGAAATGAATGGGTTTCATAGTGCAGAGCTTTCCTTGTCCAGTGTGAAACCCATTTAAGATCATGCTATGGCCTGAAGAAAGTGTGAATTCTTTTATTCAGCCATTTTTCTCCTTCAGATAATAAGTGTAAAATATATTTCTGTAATTGTGTCTGTTCACCCTAAAAAAGTTACAAATTTGAAATATATAAATAAATAAAGATGTTTTTGCTTTTACAACAAGTAAAAACAGCACTATTGTGAAATATTAGTATACTTTAAAATTACAATTTTCAATTTTAAAATATATTTTAAATCAATTTCTGTGATGAAAAGCTGATTACTCCAGTCTGATGTGACCTTTCAGAAATCATTCTAATATGCCCATTTAATGCTTAATTATTACAGACAGTTAATCATTATTAATGGTTCTTTTTATTTTATTAAGTGTTTGCTTATTTGCTTAAGTGGTTGCTTATTTTTTACGGAAATCTATGATACAGTCTATGATATTTTGTTTCAGGACTCTTTGATAAATCGACAGATAAAAACATTTGTTTACCTGCCTATAACTTTAAAAAAACGGAGATTTTTCGTGCTTAATTTGTCTCCTGTAATTTGTATATTTGTTCATATAAAGAAAAATAAATACATGGAACGTTTTTTTAATTAAGCTATTGTGTCCACCTTTTTAAATTTATTATTTGGGTGGTCCCTGGTATGACCAAGAGTCTGTAACCAAATGGAGAAGATATACACAAGCCATATAAACTCAGAGACCTTTAATTCAAGTGCTGTAAAATGATTGTGGTGGAAGTAAAAGAAGTGTTTATAATTAATGGCGTACCGGAATGAACTGCACATCCTGGAAGAGCTCTTGGATGAAGCGGCGTGAGGCCAGACGGAAGGTGCAGGAAGCCAGCAGGAAGGAAACCTCGGAGTACAGGCAGATGTCATCAAACGCGTACGGAAACTTCTCCTTTATCCTGCAATTGGTAGCAGAATGTTATGCACAGGAAAGACACCGAACACACATGCAGTTCTTTTTACTGTTCTTACGTCAGCAGGCCAGTTTCATGTCCTTTGGTACCGACTGAAGAGCTGAGGTTGATGACGAGCCGCAGAACCTCTTTTCTCAGCAGAACTCGACAGGCTGGCCCGTCCTCAGATATGGCCTTCCCTCCTACACAAACACATCTGTTAGATGTCTGTTCTGTTGCTCTTTAAACTAAATTAAAGATACTTGGGCTTTCACGCATCAAGTTTCTCTCGTTTTTCCTGCATGCCAGAATGAGTTCTTTTTAATTCAATATTTTTTTCTGAGCAAAGTGACCATCATGCATTTTTAACATCATTTAAATATATAAAATAATGTTGATAACAAACCAAATGTCATTAAAATAAAGTAGCAGAGCCTTTTTTAGAACAGTAGACTCTATATATACATACATAATTTAATAACAAAATTTGTCTGAATATCTGTCATAACTTCATGCTTATACAAATATGAAAACTTCCAAAATAAAAATGTGTATTAACATAATGTGTAATTAGTATATATTTAGGTGTATATATAGAGTTAGGTCCATAACTATTGGGACACTGACACAATTCTAACAGTTTGGCTCTACTCACCAACATACTGGATTTGAAATAAAATACACCTAGATGTGCTTTAACTGTAGACTGTCAGCTTTAATTTGAGGGTTTTTACATCCAAATCAGGTGAACGCTGTAGGAATTACAACAGTTTGCATATTTGCCTCCCTCTTGTCAAGGGTCCAAAAGTAACTGCACAACTGGCTTCTAAGCTGTTCCATGGCCAGGTGTGTGTTATTCCCTCATTATCCCAATTACAATGAGCAGATAAAAGGTCCAGAGTTCATTTCAAGTGTGCTATTTGCATTTGGAATCTGTTACTGTCAACTCTCAAGATGAGATCCAAAGAGCTGTCACTCTCAGTCAAACAGGCCATCGTTAGGCTAGAAAAAAACAAAACAAACCCATCAGAGAGATTGCAAAAACATCAGGCATGGCCAAAACAACTGTGTGGAACATTCTTAATAAGAAGGAACGCACCAGTGAGCTCAGCAAGACCCGGAAGACCACGGAAACAACTGTGGTGGACGACCAAAGAATTCTTTCCCTGGTAAAGAAAACACCCTTCACAACAGCTGGCCAGATCAAGAACATTCTCCAGGAGATAGGTGTATGTGTGTCAAAGTCAAGAATCAAGAGAAGACTACACCAGAGTGAATACAGAGGGTTCAACACAAGATGTAAACCATTGGGGAGCCTTAAAAACAGGAAGGCCAGATTAGAGTTCTAAAAAAGCTTTTACAGTGCTGCAACAACATCCTATGGACAGATGAGATCAAGATCAACTTGTACCAGAGTGATGTAAAGAGAAGAGTATGGAAAAGGAAAGGAACTGTTCATGATCTAAGCAGTGAAGCATGGTGGTGGTAGTGTCATGACGTGGGCATGTATGGGTGTCAATGGAACTGGTTCTCTTGTATTTATTGATGATGTGACTGCTGACAAAAGCAGCAGGATAATTCTGAAGTGTTTCAGGCAATATTATCAGCTCATATTCAGTTATTGCTTCAGAACTCATTGAACGGTGCTTTACAGTGCAGATGGACAATGACCCAAAGCATACTGCAAACGCAACCAAAGTGTTTTTGAAGGGAAAGAAGTGGAAGTTATGCAATGGCCAAGTCAATCACCTGACTTGAACCCGATTGAAGGGAAAATGCCCCAAGAACAAGCAGGAACTGAAGACAGTTGCTGTACAGGCCTGGCAGAGCACCACTCGGAATGAAACCCAGCATCTGGTGATGTCTATGTGTTCCAGACTTCAGGCTGTAATTGACTGCAAAGGATTTGCAACCAAGTATTAAAGTGAAAGTTTGATTTATGATTATTATTCTGTCCAGTTACTTTTGGACCCTTAACAAGTGGGAGGCAAATATGCAAACTGTTGTAATTCCTACACCATTTACCTGATTTTGATGTAAATACCCTAAAAAAAAGAGGTGAAAGTGAACTAGCGCTGCTCCTCACTCACCCAGGATGATGTCAGTGCTGGGAGTGCTGCAGGCGGAGCCCTGACTGACGGCCGCGTCACTGCAGCCCGACACCCCAGAGAACTTGGACTGAGCGACCACCTCCAAGTGATTATGGAATGGCTGACTGTGCCACTGAGAGAAACCATCAGACAGATCTGCCAGAGAGAAAGAGAGAGAGGAAGAGAGAGAGTGTGAATTTAGGGTTCCCACACTTTCATGAACAGTGTTAAAGATGCATACACAGGCGAATTCCATTAATAACAAGAAATAACATAGCAATCTTAACTTTAGGTTTTGGAGGAATCACAAAATATAAGGCCTATATCCAACTGTTTATCCTAATTTCAGAAAGAAAAGGGGTTGTTGAACTGGGTTATTGTCCATTTATTCATATAGATTTGCTCTTTTTTTGAACTAGGCTACATCATTTGCACTATTTGGTCCAAACTCTAGCGCTCGCGAGCAGAGATCTGAAGTGTCTTTAACACTCTATTACAGGAAACTACTTTATAACTCTCAATTCTGGGGCAGAGAATGTGTTGGACTCCCACACCAAGCATTTGTTTTTAATCTTGGTTTATCTGGCAAAGAAATGTATACTTTTTTGTGGTCATCTCTTCAGGTACCCTCCTTTAAAACGTGGTTGTCTCAAGTATGTACGCCATTACCAATCAAGAAACTCACCTATGACATGCATCAAAAGTCTGATTTTTGGAAGCTATGGAAACCTTTTTGGCATTTCATGAATAATTTCTCTTGATTTTCTATTCTACGGTGCACATTTAGCTCCTAGCCTGACTGTATTATCCTGGTTATCTGTTTGTATATTTCCCATTATTTCCTACTGTATAGCTGAGACTGTTTTAGAATGTTGTGATGCATTAACTGACGATTAATAAAAAATAAATAAATAAAAATAACTCTTCTGACCATCTATCTAAGAATTCTGATTTTTTTGCAACTTTATTAGTCAGAATTGTGAGATATACAATTGAAGTCAGAATTATTAGCCCCCTTGTTGAATTATTCCCTCAATTTCTGTTTAACAGAGAGCAGATTTCTTAAACACATTTCTAAACATAATAGTTTTAATAACTCATTTCTAATAACTGATTTATTTTATCTTTGCCATGATAACAGTAAATAATATTTTACTAGATATTTTTCAAGACACTTCTATACAGCTTAGTGACATTTAAAGACTTAACTAGGTTAATTGGGTTAACTAGGCAGGTTAGGGTAATTAGGCAAGATATTGTATAACGATGGTTTGTTCTGTAGACTATTGAAAATATTTAGCTTAAAGGGGCTAATAATTTTGACCTTAAAATGGATTTTGAAAAATTAAAAACTGCTTTTACTCTAGCCAAAATAAAACAAATAAGACTTTCTCCAGAAGAAAAAATATTATCAGACATACTGTAAAAATGTCCTTGCTCTGTCAAACAAATTCAAGCGGGGGCTAATAATTCTGACTTCAACTGTATATATTTGAGAGTCAGCATTCAGACGTACTCAGAATTATCTCAGACATCTCATTATCAAACAATTGAGACTTTATTTATTAGTAATCTGATTTTTTCCCTTCACAATTCTGACTAAATAGCTCACAAATTTGAGTTGACATCTAACAATTCTGAGAAAAAAGGCAGAATTGCACGCTTGCATCACGCTATTCTGAGATTAAAAAGTTGCAATACTTTTTTTTTATTCAGTGGCTGGAACTGGTTTCCATAAACATCCGCTTGGACACCATTAAAACAACAATTACAATATTTTCATAAACCTACATCACATACAACCAATCATTTCTAATAGACATGGTAATACAACATTGAAAAAATATAATGTCATTAATAATTTGATTACACATTCTTATGCACTCTTTTTCTAAAACAGCAGGATAATTTAAGGACTTTTTCTCACCATTGTGATTGTGCGTGTTGTTCAGGTGGTTATGTGTGTGTGAGCCGAGGGCGTTGATAGCGCTGCAGTAAAGGCAGTTCTGCTCTGTGTGTTCCTGTAAGCCTGTGGTCTCCTCTGCCCCCAGCAGGTGGTGCTGCTCCGACCGGCTGCTGTTGAGCAGCTCTGTGATGCTCACCTGCTGCTTCAGTGGAGGACCACGACACGATTCTAGGAAACCTGAGAGTGGAAATATGCAACAAAAAAAAAAAAAAAAACACCACACAGAAGCAGTCTTTTAAAATTATTAAGCATTCAACATTTCTGTTAAAGGCATTAAAGGGGATCTATTACGCAAAAATTACTTTTATAAGGGGTTTAAACACAGTTGTGTGAATATAACCAGCCACTAATAATCAATAATCAAACGTGAATTAATTCTATTTGTTATAATCACACTTTACTAAAACGGTCTGCTGAGTGCCTTAGTGTCCCACTCGCTAATAATTAATATTTATTAATTGATTAATATCCATTTTTCCCCATTTTTGCTTATAATTATTTTTTAATTCTTGATACCACAGGGTAAATGACTATAATACTTTTCATGATTATGGTTATAATATTTGAATAGAATTACACTGTTTCATACCAAAGTTTAAGTGTCTGTAAGTTGTTTGGAAATAAGTCTCTTATGACCACAAAGGTGTTTATTTGTTCAAAGAAATAGTGAAATGGTAATCACTTGAAATATTACAATTTAAAATATGTCAATTTATAAAACATTTTTTAAATAAAAGTCATTTATTGTGATGCAAAGCTAAAATTTCAGCATCATTACTTCAGTTTTTTTAGTTGCTGTAGCATTTTTTAATGAGTTCGATACTTTTTAAATATTGAAAACTGTCTTTATCTTGTCATTCTGTATGAATATATGATCCCTAAAATGGATCTGGATGGCCGAGTGTCTTAGTGTCCCAGCAGTGATGATATACAGCCATATTGCACATCTCCCTTTGTACGTGTCATCAAAGGGGGAAAGCCCCGCCCATTAGTGACCATCTCTCACTCATAGACACAGACAGCCCTGAGTGAGAAGCAGCTGTCTGCCATTAAAATTTTGAATCTGCTGCTATGGTCACACAAAGATGTTTATATTGTAGCTCCACCCTCGTTTGAAAAAAAAAAAAAAGGGCTGGGACCACAATCTCATTTTGAATTTAAAGCAACAGTCAATAAAAAAAAGCATAAAAGGGACAGATTTAAAAAGGTATAAAACATTACAGTAATCTGAATCTGAAAACTTGTTCCCACTGACTTCCATAGTAGGAAAAACAAATACTATGGGAGTCAATGGTTACAGGTTTTTAGCTTTCCTCAAAATATCTTCTTTTGTGTTTAAAAATGTTATAAAACATTACAATTTAAATGAGTGATGTACTATTAAATGTTATATTCATCAAAGAATCATGAAAAATATGCATCCGGGTTTACACAAAACAGCACAACTGCCCTCATCACTGATAGTAAAAAAATGTTTAAAGAAAATTAAATTAGCATATTAGACAATTTCTAAAGAATCGGGTGATGCTGAAGACTATGTTTGGGAATTGTTTAGAAATGTTCGAAAAGATACCTTGAATTCAATACCTGAACATTACATTTTGTCCAATACCAATTATATAAAATTTGACTTTGAAATATTGAATTCAATTCATCTTTATTTCTATAGCGCTTTTGCAATGTAGATCAGGGGTCTCAAACTCAAATTGGGCATTTCAGTGACTGACAACTCATAGGAGGGCCATTTTAACATTCAAGTATTTCAGTTTACTAAAAAAGCCAATTCCGTCTTTCAGAAGAGACGTTAAACTGAGGTCCTGACTCTCTGTGGTCATTAAAAATACCATGGCACTTCTACCATGGCACTTCCTGGAGTAGGGGTGTATCCTCTGTGTCCTGGCCAAATTCCCTCTATTGGCTCACCATGGCCTCCCAATCATCCCCATCCACCAAATTGGGTCTTTCACCGTCTCTCCACTCCACCAATAGGTTGTGTGTGGTGAGCGCACTGGTTGGGCATTGGGCATTTCAGTGACTGACAACTCATAGGAGGGCCATTTTAACATTCAAGTACAAGAAAAAAGTGAAAACCTGACATCTTAGGACCTTCACTTTTGTCAGTTGTTGAAGTTTGTTCCTCGCCACTGTCGCTAATGGCTTGCTTGGTTTTGGGAATTGTGGAGCTGCTCATCGATGGATTTGCTCTTCAGTGTTTGGACTCTCAGTAGTGGAAGATTAAACCACACTGAAATAAACTAAACTGAACTTAAACTCTGAAAACTGAACTGACACTGCTCAGTTTACTATAATCTTCCATGATAAGCTGCTTTGACACAATCTACATAGTAAAAGAGCTATAGAAATAAAGGTGACTTGAACTGCTATCCTTAAAGTTGTAAGTCCTTAAAGTTATTCTTTTTTTTATTATTATAATTTTTTTCACCTTTAATGTATAGAACAGTAGCGATTATTGACAGGTAAGCATGGGGAGCAGAGAGCGGAGGAAGGATCAGCATAGGACCGCGAGGCGGGAATTGAACTCGGGTCGACGTGAGCATCGGAGCGCATGTGTCGATGCACTAACCACTACACCACTGACGCTGACCTTAAAGTTAATCTTTTTAAGAAAATATGCATGTATGGCTTTTCAGGAGAGATCCAGATCTATTGTAGTGATCAAATATTGATACAGAATGATTCAGAAAATAAAGACATTTTTCAATATTTGGTGATATCAAGACACTTTGGTCAGTACCTAAAAAGTTCTCATTACTCATAAAACTCATTTACCAACGCTACCAAAAACTGCAGTAATGGTGCTGAAATTTCAGCTTTGTCACAGGAATAAATGACTTTTTGAAATGTATTGACAGATATTTTAGATTGTAATGTTTCAAATATATTATTGTGTTACTATATCTTTGATAAAATAAATACATTTGTGATCATAAGAGACTTCCAAACAACTTACACACCCTCAAACTTACATAAAACAGTGCATTTCAATTGAAATATAACCATATGATTATTAATGATTATGGTTATATTTCTATTAAAATATTATGTTAATCATTAATATTATTATGGTCATTAACCCTCTGATAGCTTTCGGTCAAACATTTTTTAGAGCGCAATAATTAAAAAATAATTAAAAATAAAAATTACAAAATTAAAAAACATACATATTGTTTTCAATGGGAAAAATGGATGTTAGTTACTGCATAAATATTAATTATTACCACAAAACAATCAAAATAATATAGAAAAAATATTATTAAACAAATATAAATTTGATTGACTTTACTAAAAAAGCCAATTCCGTCTTTCAGAAGAGACGTTAAACTGAGGTCCTGAATCTCTGTGGTCATTAAAAATCCCATGGCACTTCTTATAAAGAGTAGGGGTGTATCCTCTGTGTCCTGGCCAAATTCCCTCTATTGGCCCATCATGGCCTCCCAATCATCCCCATCCACCAAATTGGGTCTTTCACTGTCTCTCCACTCCACCAATAGCTGGTGTGTGGTGAGCGCACTGGTGCTGCTGTCCTGTGGCTGCCGTTGCATCATCCAAGTGGATGCTGCACACTGGTGGTGGTGTGGAGAGACCCCCTCTCATGATTGTGAAGCACTTTGGGTGTATAGCCATACACAATAAATGAGCTATATAAATACACATTACATTCCAAAAAAAAAAAAAAAAACCCTGTATTTTACAGGCATCCGTCCCTTCTTAATAGCCTAAAACTGCAAGTGTGATTCACAAATAAGGCACACAAGAAGGTTAATAATAACAATACTGAAAAAGAAAAGTAAGGGTCATACCATCTGATTCTCCAAAATTAAATTTAGATGATTTATCTCCAGCCGGAGGACTCGTTCTCTTCTGGAAATATGACGTTTCTTTAATCTAAAAAAATTAAATATAAACACATCACAATTAACCAAGACACAAGCCTACTAACATTTTTTAATCTATTCATCATAAAACAGTAAAAAATACTAAGCATCCTTAGCCACACAATCAGAACTACATGCCATCCACATAGGAGGCACAAAAGTGAATTAACATTTTTTTAAAAATCTGAATTTAAACCAACATATAATTTTTGTTTGCTTTGTTGTAAATAAAACAATTTATAGTTGAAGTAGGACTGGTCAACCAATCGAAAAGTAATCGAAATCAACATTAATAACTTAATATTAATAATCGATCTGATTTTTCCAGGTCTATTTTTTCAATTACTTTCCCTACCACGTGTGGAGTCACATGACCCCGCTCTGTTCAGACTGATTTATACTTCTGCATCGAGCGCACTGGTCTGCCACAACCTTCGTGTGGTCGCATACCCACCCGCTCATCTCTCAAACTAGCTACAAAAAAAAAAGTAAATCAAGTAATGCACCCCACATTCAAAAATCTCTCACTGGTAATATGTGAACTTATTTACTGCACAAAAATTGAACTGTGTGAGCAAAAAACCAAAACAAATAAAATAATCGTTTATTAATCGAGTTCAAATGTTCAATTAATTAAGATTTAGACTTTAGGCCAAATTGCCCAGCCATAAGTTGAAGTCAGAACTATTCCCTGTATTTACTCTAGTCGAAATAAAGCAAATAAGACTTTCTTCAGAAGATAAAATATTATAGGAAATACTGTGAAAAATTCCTTGCTCTGTTAAACATCATTTGGGAAATATTCGAAAATAGGAGAGCTAATAATTTTGATTTCAACTGTATATACTCTACACCACCAAAAAAATTTACCTGAAACATATTGTTGATGTCCAAGGGCAGCGCCAGGCCGATGTAGTCCTCACTGCAACCGAAGGTGGCGCTAGAGACCATGGAGCGCAGGGAAGAGGAGCGCTGCAGAGTGGAGTGATTGATGGGACTCAACAAGTCCTCCTTATCCAGAGACGCAAAACTCAGAGCTTTCAAAAACCTGTAAGAGGAGTGAACACAAGCACATGCACTGTAAAATATTAGCTCTAATACTACAAATATCCATCAAACTTTTATTTATTAGAGAGCTCTATTATGCCATTCTAAAGTTCGCATGAATCGGAGGCTGCAACCGTTTGTTTTATTCGTATTGTGACACAGTTCCTAGAGAAACAGAACATTAAAAGAGAAAACAGTGGGCGTGGCTTGTTTTTCTACTGCGAGCTGACTGGACATAGTAAAGTTCATCCAGAAAGATGGGGAAAAGGGTTTTGGAGAGATATTATAACCTAACAGACACCTCCTCCCTATTTCTGTTTGCTATCAAAACTGACAGTTAGAGGGGCGTGGTTAAGTTTGTTAGCCATGCTAGACACTCGAGCGATTTGTGAAACAGCCACTAGATGGTGCGGTGGCCATTTTAGAATGAAAATTCCAATAGAACAACAGCATCTTATAAGTCTGTAAAATAAACTATTAAAAGTGCTGATGATTGTGATTGTAAGTGTTGTATTGTCGTCTTTCAGGTTGTATCTCAGCTTTAATGCACTTTTTAAATAAATAAATAAAAAACAAAGCAGCTGCTTGCCATCGCGACAGCAATGAGATCCAATGGACAGCTGATCGCTTTCACTCCAAAATGGCGGAATCGCGGGGCTGTTGCTGGGCACTGATGTCGCAATGGAACGTTCTATTGAGTGTCGCCTCTTGGTCATTTTAAGCTCTTTGGCCACACCCAATACCTAAGACTATTAAGAGAATTTAACTGAAAACAAACAGGAAGTGTATTTACAGATTTTAATTAAAGATTATAAAGGCTAATAAAACTATTAGTTTTAACTTAATGACATCCACAGATGCATTGTTTACCACAAAACTAGCAATGTGAGCTAACAAAACCAATATGGTTAGTTTTGATTTCATGTGTACTTGACTTTCTTAACTGTGTCTTTAAAGTTTCCCTAAAATAGGTGTACATCGATCCAACAAAATGAAAACAACACCAATTTCATCACAACGCACATTGCAATAACTTGCAGCATCAGCTATTTCCTCACAGAATGTCAAAAAGCATGCCTGTAATTTACAATAACAACAATTGGACACAACATGCCCAATTAACTAATAACACAACACCAACAAAATCTAAAGGATCTGCAGGAGTAGAGTTATCATCATCAGCACTACGTCATCTAGGTTAGGGCTGAGTGATTCGGAAATATATCTTATTTGGATTTTTCTGACTTCCAATAGTGATTTGCTTTGCAATGTAATTTGGTGAAGTCAGTCTTAAGCTCAATGTCCTCAATAGTGTGCAGCACACATTTTAAATGAAAAGAATTCAAGATGCTTTAACTGTATATGCACACTACCTGACAAAAGTCTTGCCGTCAATCCCAGTTGTGAGAGCAACAAATAATAACTTGACTTCTAGTTGATCATTTGGAAAAGTGTAGATTTTCTGATAAATCATCTGTTGAACTGAATCCCAATCATCATAAATACTGCAGAAGGTCTATTGGAAACCGCATGGACCCAAGATTTTTATAGAAATCAGTCAAGTTTGGTGAAGGAAAAATCATGGTTTGGGGTTACATTCAGAATGGGGGCGTGCAAGAGATCTGCGAGTGGATGGCAACATCAACAGCCTGAGGTATAAAGACATTTGTGCTGCCCATTACATTACAAACCACAGAAGAGGGCAAATTCTTCAGCAGGATAGCGCTCCTCATACTTCAGCCTCCACACCAAGATTTTCCAGGATTGGCCATCCCAGTCACCAGGCATGAACATTATTAAGCATGTCTGGGGTAAGATGAAGGAGGAGACATTGAAGATGAATCTAAAGAATCTTGATGAACTCTGGGAGTCCTGCAAGAACGGTTTCTTTGCCATTTCAGATGACTTTATTAATAAGTGATTTGAGTCAGTGCAGAGATGTATGGATGCAGTCCTCCAAGCTCATGAAAGTCAGACACAATATTTATTCTTTTTCCACTGCAGCATTTCTTTATATTCTATACTGGACATTATTTCTGTTAAATGACAAGACTTTTGTCTAAGCAAAGTCAGACCTTACTGTCCTAAATAACTCCTTAAAGATCAAGGCATAATCATTTATTTTGGTCAAATAAGTGTAATCTAGAGGCCTTTGGCTTTTATATAAGCCACTTCTGATAGCAAATAATCAACTAGAAGTCAAGTTATTATTTGCTGTTCCTAAAACTTGGATAGGCAACAAGACTTTTGTCAGGTAGTGTTGATACATATTTATCAACTGTCTATATAAACATAGCTTATGTGTACTGTATGTCTGTAAATGCAGTCATTATTTCTTTCATATGCATCATGCGTGTTCGTGTTTCACTTCACAAGTAGAAAGCACTATACATTCTGATGTGACAATAGCTTTGATAATACAAGTTCAAGCATTAACAAAACATCAGAATTAACCTTTACATATTTTTTATAATAGAACTTAGTGATGTTTGTCATATTATTGGCCATTATTGCTTCTACTGATAATCTGTTGGGTTTCTGAATGTTAATTAAGCTTGGATCTTATGTATTTATATTGGATTCGCATTGCAACCTTTTGTGATTAGCCAATCGGAATGAGTCAAATTGTGATTGCAATTTGATTCTGATTAAATCGCTCAGCGCTAATCTAGGTATGCTTCAGCAACATCTGACCAAGTCTTTCAGGTGCATCAAAATCCAGTCACTAACTCATCATAAAATGTGAATGAATGACTGAAATATGGAGAATCTACAGTATTTAGGGGACACTGACTGGAACTGGAACTGTCACACAGGATGGGATGCTGCTCTCTACAGTATTTCTACACTAAACTCTACGGTGGGTCAAAGCTAAAGAGGGGATTGTATTTTTGATCCACTCTACCCACCATGGCACAAGAGTTCTGGACAGTCTGCGACTGGAGCTGAACGGCCCACAATACCTTTTAGGAGAACACCTGAGGACCAGCAAAAACACCCTGATCTCCATCTGCACGTTTGTACATGGATGAATGTCACAACATGTCAAGTCATAATTTAAACCAAATTCACCTACAAATATATAATTTCTTTGCTCTTCATTTATATTATTTTCTGCTATAATTATTTTGTATTATATAAAACTAGTAAAAAAGAAATTAATATACAGTTGAAGTCAGAATTATTAGCCCCCCTTTGAATTTATTATTCTTTTTTTAAATGTTTTCGAAATGATGTTTAACAGAGCAAGGAAATTTTCACAGTATGTCTGATAATATTTTTTCTTCTGGAGAAAGTCTTATTTGTTTTATTTAGGCAAATTTTTTAAAAACCATTTTAAGGTCAAAATTATTAGCCCTTTCAAGCTATTTTTTTCTGGATAGTCTACAGAACAAACCATCATTATACAATAACTTGCCTAATTACCCTAACCTGCCTAGTTAACCTAATTAACCTAGTTAAGCCTTTAAATGTCACTTTAAGCTGTGTAGAAGTGTCTTGAAAAATATCTAGTCAAATATTATTTACTGTCATCATGGCAAAGATAAAATAAATCAGTTTTTAGAAATGAGTTATTAAAACTATTGTGTTTAGAAATGTGTTGACAAAATCTTCGCTCTGTCAAACAGAAAATAAACAGGGGGGGGCTAATAATTCTGACTTCAACCTCGATTAAGACTTTTTAATACCTTTTAAGGGCATTAATTTTCTCATAATTGATCATCAATTTTTAATACTTTTTAAGACCCCCGGTAGAGCTGCACAATTATTTGAAAAAAGATCGCGATCTCGATTTGACCCCTAGATGATCTTAATCCAGAATTTCTACGATTCTGCCAATGATATTTTTAAGTTCAGGAGAGAAGCAAAGGCAGCCACACAAGTCTTCACATTGTTTTACATACGTTGCTCAGCGACATGTACACCTCCAAATGTTACTGTATTTATAAGGTATAATTTACCCAAAAATCTCATTTCTGTCTTCCTGTAATGATGTATTCGCGGCCGCGAAATCACACGTGACTTGAGCTGCTGACCGTGAGCTGTTACCACAGAGAGGGAGGGCACGCGCCCTACTTAATGATAGACTACTTTAGTGAACCGAATCTGCATGGGCTGTGAATAACAGGTAATAAAGTTGTAAATAACATTCAGTTTGGGACACAGAGTGATCGTTTGTGAGCCGCGCAGGAAAGTATGAAAAGCTCTTAGCAGTGAAAATGAAACCGAAAGCGAAAGTCATTTAAATAATCATTTCGCATTTTAGAGATGACTGCAACAAAAGTTTAATATGTTTTTCTTTCATAGCGAACACAAAGTGTTGTGCATGAAAATAACCGTTTAACAGTGTCAGTATAGCTACTCTAGCCTATATAATGCAAGAGGGAATCTGATCATGACAAATGTCTGAATTTACTAGTAAAAAAAAACGAATAATGTTGTCAATGACAGATTGCAAGCATACTGTACGTCTCGAACATAATAATTCAACATCAGAATTATGAATAGTTGTATTCTGATGTCATCCCTTTACTGTGCATTAATGACCACGACAAATTTAAAGTCTATTCAAGCCCACTTTTCAAAGTCTATTCAAAATTTAGCATTTTAACCAACAGTACACTACACATAATATTAATATTGTTGTTTCACCATATGTTTGAGAAATGACAACAATAATAGCCTACTCATATTAACCTTTATTTTACATCTATAGAATCGTGAGAAAATCGTGATCTTTACTTTAAGCGATTCTCATTTTAGCCAGAATCGTGCAGCTCTACCCCGCGGACACCCTGAATAGTCTTCAGCCAATCAGGACACAGAACACTATGCGCTAACCAAGACGCAGAACCCAATGCACTGTAGAAAATAAAAAAGCATGTCAAATTGCACTAAAAAAGTAGGCTGCAAAAGGTGAACTCCATTTTATAGCGAGGGACCACTGTATCAGATTTTTCCAATATCTTGCAGCCCTAGTAGAATAATAGGATACAGCTGCATCTACTAAAAACCCCAAGCCAAATGTCACAAATTAAATCTGGGAATAATAAAACAAAAACACAGAACAAATTAAAAAAATGAAGATAAAAATAAAACGGTATTTTACTTTATTCACCATCCTCTGTATTGTTAGATTGACGGCTAGAACCATTAAATATACACACTAGAGGCTAAATACACAGTATAGTAAATGTTGCATACCTGCGTGGAGTGAGCCGTGTGTCGAGGCTGCGTGTCTTCATGGTGATGGTGTCAGTAAACAGCACGTCTTTAGCAGGAGACGCCAGCGCTTCACTGTGGGACAGGGATGGGTGAATCCTCTGCTGCTGCAGCCGTTTCAGCGTGGCATATCCCAGTGCGTCCCGCGGGCTTGTGTACATGTAACTACAGTCCACCAGGCTCTTAATAGTAGCCACTGAGGGGGATTTCAGTGACTGTGCACGCCGTGGCAGCGTGTGCGCCGATCCAGGAGGAACCAGCGAC
>NC_079439.1:8983954-9096454 GCF_903798145.1 Danio aesculapii
TAATGTGTCAAAACTCGAGTTGTATACACTTTTTACAACAATCTTTCTTTTTCTTTTTATTAATGACAAGTTTAAAAAGTGCTTAAAGTTTATTTATTATGGAGACAATGGCATAAATAATCAAAAATATACATTTGTTTACTTTTGGTCCAAATTGACTGAGTATAATGTATCATGTAAAGCAGGGATTCCCAACCGATGGGCCGCAGCCCACTAGTGAGCCTCAGCGATCCTGCAGGTGGGCCTCGAGATAAAAATAACTCTTAATATTATACTATAATTTTTGGATTTCATGATTAATATGCTGTATTAAATTGATTGAAGTAATGCCCTTTCTCCTGTTCTCTGATTGATTACTTCAAACTAGGAGCAAAAACAGCGTTATGATCGCATCTGCAGCTAGTACACGTCAGTCTGTTCATTCACAAAATATGCGTGTAGTGAAAATGAAAGTCTCTCTTTGTGTATTTTTGTGTGAACTATTTAATATATCCAGTTGTTCAGATTAATGTCCTGTGAGTGTTTTATAACGGATGTGCACCCATACAGGAGGATCCAGCGAGGCTCAGTGGTGTTCCTGCCATAGAATGTAAAATAAACTTGCATATGAGCTTCAGATGTGCTCTGGTGGAGCTGTTCACTGTTCCGGTCAGTGATCTCCCAATATTATCCAGCTGCAAACTCAACCGCCATCAGATCGACGCGTTTTAACAGATTTAGGCTGTTTTACTGTGTTTTACATTTGTCTGTATATTTTTGAGTAGTAGATTTTTAACAGTAGATATTCAGTCAGTCCAGTAGCTGATCTTTTGCAATCTCCCTGTTGACCTGTGGTTCTCTTTGAATCCGTGTATTTAAAAAATAAATATATATAAAACTTTATTATATAGTTTTAGCTTTATATACATATATATTTATAATTAAATTTGAATAAAATTATATATTTTTTTATAAAATGCTGATAATAGAAAATAATAGTAATAATAATACTATTATTATATAAATAAATGATAATAAATATATATTATATTAAATTATATATATATATATATATATATATATATATATATATATATATATATATATATATATAAATAATAAAGGTTAATAAATAAATAAATGTTTAAATGAGCATTTCATACAAATATTTTAGAGAAAATGTCAGACAGGGGGTCTTCAAAACAATGATCGCAGAAAGAAGTGGATGTTTATCTGTGATTATCATGACAAATTATATTATTTTTAGTTTTCTTTCACTGATTAGGGAATTTAATGAAAAGAAATTGCTGTAAAAAAGTCAAACAGCTATTGTAAATTGGATCTGTTTGCAATAAAAATAAAAAAAAACATTTTTATTGAGATGGATTGTTGGTGATTGGATGGATATCGGTTTGATTGGGTAGCTTTACTTTTACAGGGGAAAATTAAGACCTGTTATATATAAATAAATATTATATATATATAAAACGCAATTTGCAATCAGCAAAATATATATATATATATATATATATATATATATATATATATATATATATATATATATATATATATAGATATAGATATATAGAGATATATATAATATATAAAATATATAATATATATATATATAAAATGTAAACAATTTAATGGTAGTTTAGAAACCTGAAATAGAACAATTTAAATAGATATATTTAAATAAATATATAATAAATAAATAATAAAAATGTAATATTAAAAATACAATACAAATAAATGATCTTTACGGTAACTAATGCAACTATGTTGAATAATAAAAAAATAAAAATATAAATCTTGCTAACCCTAAATTGCATGTTTTTTTTGATGCCATCCACAATCATTAACTTATAACCACATATATTTCAATAAAAGACAGACTTACCCACGTATGGACAAAACCTCACAGTGCTGAGCCAGAGCAATAATATCAGGAATCACGTTTTCCTCCTGGAGGAGGTTTAGACCCCAGTTTGAGCTGCCAATGTTGCCCTGAAACATTCAAAATGACTAATATTAATATCAATGCATACAAATAAACACAGAGTAAAAAGCACCACTGACCAGAGCCCAGAGCGCTGCTTTCAGCTGTTTAACACCTTCCCATTTATCCAGCACTGGAGATCGCACTGTGTAGCTCAGGTCTGGGATAACTCCCTAACAAACACACATCGAAATCAACAATGAACTGCACAAAACACACAGCATTTTACAGTCTATGTGAGCAGCATTATCAGATACCTGAGCTTCCAGAAGCAGACAGCCAGTTTTATCATGGACCAGTTGCCCGTATAAATGCACCGGGAGAAACACATTTGGCCTCTGTAACCTAAAATATGAGATACAAAATGAAAAGGTATATATCTTTTCATCGGTATACATATTAATATTATTTTTTAGTATTATTTACATGCTATTAAAGCAGTTATTACTACTTTTAAATAAGTCTTTATTTAATTATTGATTATTAGAATTGTGGATTTCATATTTTATTTAAATTTGAATAATTCTGTTGTGGCCATTTTATTATGTTTAAATATTTAAATAATTATTCAATTATTATACATTATAATATATTAAATTTAAATTTTATTTAAGTATTTTTACTGCATTATTTATATTGTATCATGAATTGTATTTATTCAAATTATGAATTTTGAATGTTTTACATATGATGTATATTTTACTTTATTTTATTTACGAAAACAAGTTAAATAATTTTAGGTAATAATAATTTAATTAAATATCGAATAAATATTAAAGCAATTCCTGTACGTCTGTTTTAATGATGCTTGTAAATTATACTTCAAAGTGACAAACAAATACATTTGATTTATTTTACATAATAATACAAGCTTATGCTTTATTTGAGATTTATTTAACTTGGCAAAATAAATGTAAAATAAAGGTACATCTTGTTTTTAAAGAATGTTTGTAAATTGTAAATTTTTTGAGCTTTGATTTAACTACCAAATTATTAATAAATTAAATAATAGTACATTTAGTAACAATAACAAAAATAAATGAGCCCCAGAAACCAACCTGTCATTTGTGCAACAGTTATAGCAATTAGCAAACATATTTAAAACTGATGAGCATGAAGATGAGCTGTGATTAGACCTTTGGTTGCTGCGCCTGACGTAGTTGTCTCCGTCGACAGGTTTGCGATATGTTGTAAGAGCTTCATTTAACTGCTCTTCAATCAAGTCCACATATTTCAGATTATACTCCTGCAAAAACACACACAGTTTACAACAGCTGTAGTCAAGAGAAAGAAAAACAGAGAGAGGTCAAAAGTTTGATATTTCACCTTGAGCCATTTCTCCAGCTGTTTGCTGACGTAGCCTCTTTCGTTGAGGTAGGAGAAGCCTTTCGGGATGGACAGAAATCTGCAGATATATGAGAGAGAAAAAGGACTTACAAACAATTTATCTGATTTAGAGATGCACTTGACAGATAGAGACACAAGAAGGGCTAATTTTACACAGGGAACTATTAGTTTTTACAGAATTAAGTGCTAGAGTAAGGAAGGCGATTTTGTTTGAGATGGCAGAGTGTTTCTACGGGTGGTTTGTCAAGCCCACTCACCTGTGTGAGGCACACTTCATAATTTTTTACTTTTGTTTAAGAGATATGGAGTGATTGTAGGAAAGTGTCTGATGCAAATGTGCAAAACCGGTGCAAGTGTCGGTTAAAGTATCAAAGAAATAAAAGAGTGTGTTTTCTACAAGTGGTTTGTCAAGCCCACTCACCTGTGTGAGGCACACTCAGAATTAATAGTGCTTTGGGGTTGTTGAGTCGTAATTTTGTGCACAGGGGTTCAGGTGCAGAAGAGATCAAATGTTTGAATGATACTAGTGAATCAGCAGTCCGTGTGGAAATGGGAATATGTATATAAATGAATAAATGAAATGGGTAAATGTATTTAAATGAGGGCTAGGACATTTAGCATATTTACAGTTGTTCATTCAGAAGTGGATTTCAAATTGAAACCTGAAGAATTTTACACAGTTAAAAGATTCATAATTTTGTCTTTACATATGACTGTTAAATATATAATTAAATGCATATAAATAAACCTAATAAATGCACATTTATTAAATAAGCAAATTATAGAGGAATCGCTTTAATAAGATAAAGGGCTCTACTTTGACGATCCATGCGCAGGGCGCAAAGTGCAGGGCGCAAACGCATTAAGGGCATGTCGGAATCCACTTTTGCTATTTTAAGGACGGAAAAATCCGTGGCGCATGGTCTTACAGGGTTGAGCTTATTCTCTTAATAAGTTATAGGTGTGTTTTGAAAATAAACCAATCAGAGCCTCATCTCCCATTCCCTTTAAGAGTCTGTTGTGTCGCACCATTGTGTATTTGCTATTTACATGACAGACTTTGTAAGTGGAAAAACTGAACCCTTCACTAGAGAGAAAACAGTTAAACAGAGCATCTACAGCGCGAGATGGAGAGATGAGCCTCCTCATTATTTACTTTCACTTTCACTCTCGTGGATAGGGAAATGTGTTGTACGCACAGACATCCATTAGCCTATAAATAATTATTTTTATTTATTAAGCACAAAGATTTGTTTCAAAACTATTTCTAAATTCAGTTCTAATTTCTAGGTGGGCACATTTTAGCTTGTTTTTAATAAAACAAATATAAACATGCATATAATAAATAATACTGCTAATAATGATAACATTATACAAAAGCAACTTGTCATGAATAAACTGAAAAAGACCCCTGAGATGAAGAAGGCATGAAAGTATGGTTTTTATATTTATGTAGGCTAGAAAATAATATTTTTTGTAATATTTTAATCCTTTAATTCTTTTTCATATGTAAAGATATTTGCGTTTTGCTGTACATCCTGTTTGTATTAAGCAATGTGTAAGTGAGGCGCAAAACTAACACGCTCTGCGCTGGACTATAGACCTGATTTGATCTGGTCTATTGAACAGTCTATTAAAGTTTCTCAAAATAGCAACGCGCCAGCAATGCGCCTCAACACGCCTCTTTTTTTAGACCAGAACGCCTATGGGCGCACATATGAGCGCAAATGCATTTGCTATTTAAACAGCGTGGCACAAAATGTCTAAACGACTCTTGCGGCAAGCTGAAACTAGCAACAATTTGTGTCGCATCTTGCGTCGCATTGCGCCGGGTGTATGATGGGGCCCAAAATCCACATTTGGACATTTAACAAAATCTGTTTGTTTTCTTTGTATAATTTGTATTTTTAAACATTAGTGAAATGTAGATTATTAAAGCATCAGTAAGAAGTCTTCGCATATTAAATATACTTTATTTAAATCTTAAATTGCATAAGAACACCAAAAAAAGCTATCAGAATACTTTAAAGCTTATGAACTAAAAACTATTTATTAGATTAAATTAAAATATGTCTGCTAATTATCAAAGCAACATTTATATTATACTCATATTCAATACTTATATTTTATTAGAGCTTTTATCCGTTCTGGAAAACTGAAACAAATAAATCTAAATTAAAACATTTCGTCAAGTTTTACACATATGATATATTTTATTTTAGCTTAAATGTCTAAACTAAAACGCATCTAAATTAAAATGTAAATAACAGTAGAATTGAACAAAATTATAAAATTAATTAACTTAATTAAAATAAAGATGAAAAACATACTAAATACTAAAATAAATAAAATAATATGACGTTAAATAAAATTGTAAATATTCAATAAAAATTTGGAATATATTTAACTTTACAATTTATTTGATGTTTTAGTTTTTGGCCAGAAATTTAATAACCAAAATCAAATCTCTCCAAGATACTGACATTTAACCCATCTGAAATTTTAATTTGAATTTAGTTCATTTATATTAAATAATAAATATATTTCATCATTTATTAATCATCTTTTCAAACACAGGTGCAATTGGTTGAAAGCTGAGCAGATTTATATTTAAGAAAGACATTTCTACAAAAAGCCCACAGTATAACAGAAAGCCAAGGCTGTTTTACCTCAGCAGCAGCAGAAGGCCTTTATCCCCCAGATGAGACAGAGCTGGTTTCATGTGGATCAGAGCGTGCAGATTGGCCTGAATTAATAATAATAATTAATAACATTTCATAAAACAAGCACACACACACACACACTTAATTTATTATTGCTTAGAGTTCACATGAAACAATCGTTTTTGTATTTTTTTTGTATTGTTACGTAGTTCCTAGAGAAACAGAATATTAAATGTGAAAACAGTGGGCGTGGCTTGTTTTATCTACTGCGAGCTGACTGGATGTAGTAAAGTAGGCATTTCATTCAAAAACATCCGGAAATTGGTTTGGGGAGAGTTATTACAACATAACAGACTCGTCCTCCTCCTCCTCGTCCTCCCCCACCTCACCATTTCTGTTTGTTGTCAATACTGACAGTTGGAGGGGCATTGTTAAGTATGTTAGCCACGCCCAATGCCTCAGACAGACCTAATCTGAAAATTTAACTGAAAACAAACAGGAAGTGCATTTATGGATTTAAATTAAAGATTATAAAGGCAAACTATGGTTTTTACTTAATGAGTTGCACATATATATTGTTTAACACAAAACTAGCAATGTGTGCTGACAAAATCAATATGGTTAGTTTTGATTTCATGTGTACTTTAACAGATCATAAATCACCTTGTCTTCGCAGGCCTCGTCCAGGATGTCGAGCGCCTCCATTGAGATGGTTTTGTTGTGGTCGTGCAGCTGTGTGACCAGCAGCTCCATCCCCCAGTTACTGAAGAACTCAACATTGGCACGCAGAAGCACACGCAGGTGTTTGGTGGCGTACAGGCGGCAGTTCTGAAGCAGGACCAACAACACACACAATCAATCTCAGGTTGAGTCTGTCATCAAATATACTGCCAAAATCCACTTGAAAAAAAACGTAGAGTATAGAATTCAGTTCTTTCTTTCTTTCTTTCTTTCTTTCTTTCTTTCTTTCTTTCTATCCATCCATCCATCCATCAATCATTGCTCTATCCATCCATCCATCATTGCTCTATCCATCCATCCATCCATCATTGCTCTATCCATCCATCCATCCATCCATCATTGCTCTATCCATCCATCCATCATTGCTCTATCCATCCATCCATCCATCAATCATTGCTCTTTCCATCCATCCATCATTGCTCTATCTATCTATCTATCTATCTATCTATCTATCTATCTATCTATCTATCTATCTATCTATCTATCTATCTATCTATCATTGCTCTATCTATCCATCCATCCATCAGTGCTCTATCTATCTATCTATCTATCTATCTATCTATCTATCTATCTATCTATCTATCTATCTATCTATCTATCTATCTATCCATCATTGCTCTATCTATCTATCTATCCATCCATCCATCCATCCATCCATCCATCCATCCATCCATCATAGTTCTATCTATCTATCTATCTATCTATCTATCTATCTATCTATCTATCTATCTATCTATCTATCTATCTATCTATCTATCTATCTATCTATCTATCCATCCATCCATCCATCATTGCTCTATCTATCTATCCATCCATCCATCCATCCATCCATCCATCCATCCATCCATCCATCTATCTATCTATCCATCCATCCATCATTGCTCTATCTATCTATCTATCCATCCATCCATCCATCCATCCATCCATCATAGTTCTATCTATCTATCTATCTATCTATCTATCTATCTATCTATCTATCTATCTATCTATCTATCTATCTATCTATCTATCTATCTATCTATCTATCTATCTATCTATCCATCCATCCATCCATCATTGCTCTATCTATCTATCTATCTATCCATCCATCCATCCATCCATCCATCCATCCATCTATCTATCTATCTATCTATCTATCTATCTATCTAATATCTCATTTGTTTTGTTAATGAACTTTGTTAATTTGTTTCGGTCACTCTCTCTTTAAATATATATATAGAGTGCTCAGAATAAATGAGCACACTCCCACTTTTAAAATGGATATTTTTATCAATTTCTCAGTGAACATGGGTAATATATATTGGTGAATTTGAATAAAACAGATGTATTAAACACATATATTTATTAAAATAATATTTTAGTCACACATCATCTGTAGAAATGGAAAGAAAATACATTTAAATTCATGCCAATATATTGCAAATATGTTTTGTTTCTCTTGATTTTTGCTATTTTTGAAAATTTTATTTACCATTTTTCCTTAACATATAAATTAGGCCTACTAATTTTTGAAGCATTACTGTAAGTTATTTTGTTAGAATAGCTCAAGATTCGGCTTCAGTACTGACTAATCTAATGCATATGCACAAATATAATATTGTAAAGCATCCTATAAAAATATGAATTTAAATGAGAGATTTGTGGAGGGTGTACTTATATAAGCTGAGCACTGTATACTTTAATATTTTAAAATAAGTGGCGTTTATGACTGCAGCTACTGATTATTTCAATAATCAATTAATCTAACACTGTAATAGACCGATTTATGGGATACAATTTTTTCATTTTCTGTGAAGATTTTGTGACTAAAATGTAACAGAGCGATAAAAAGTGCCTAAAAGCCAATCCCACACACATATAATTATATACTGCAATAAACGTTATTGCATTCAATTCAATTTGCAGCTACTGCACTATATTCAGAATTGAAACCATGTCATTTCTGGTGAAATGAAAATTGCATTAACTTAGAATACAATTACAGAATAAAATAACAAGTAGCATATTGCTTAATTAAAATAAATATAATGAGCAAATCGTACAAATGTTATACAGGCAGGAAGCGATGAGTCACTTTTTTTGATGTTGATTAAGTGTTGATTGCTACAAATAAATTTTTTTGTGATCGATTAAATCGAATAATTCAAATATAAGTTTCAGCCCTAATGCAGTTTAACATTTTTAAAGTATTTCCTATTATATTTTTCTTTTGGAGAAAGTTTTATTTTGTTTCAGTTTTGGTGGATTCTAAAAATATTTAAATTAAAAACTGCTAGTCAATATTATTAGCCCCCTTAATTTTGTTTTCTGATTGGCTACAGAGCAAACCACTGTTGTCCAATGACTTGCCTAGTTAACCTAATCAATCTAGTTAAGCCTTTAAATGTCACTGACGCCTCACTGCAAGAAGGTCACTGGTTCTAATCCTGGCTGGGTCAGGTGGCATTTCTGTGTGGAGTTTGCATGATCTCCCCATGTTGGCGTGGGTTTCCTCTGGTTGCTACGGTTTCCCCCACAGTCTAAAGACGTGTGGTATAGGTAAACTGGATGAACTAAATTGGCCTTAGTGCATTCAAATAAGTTCAAACGTCTCGGATACAGAGAAAGACTTTAGATTGCGTGTGCTATCAGGAAATAAGTAGGCTATCATGTGAGTGATCAAGGGGCACGTATGATTTACAGCCCAGTCTGTTCTGTATAACGTTAGAACACAGAGTCTGTGTTTTTTTGCACATATTTTGACAATACATGAGGCTCACCCAGTTTTTCTGATGCACACACAGAGTTTCTTTTCTGGCTACGCTACATACTTTTTAATATTAAGATATTTTCTTTGAACTCTAAATGGATATTTTCCTGTCATGGGCTTCTTCTATGGGGATTACTCGCCTGAACTTGCCACGAGAGAGACGGATTATTGAAAGCACATAAGCAGCAAGGAAAAATCTTATGCTCAGACATAATCTTTAATACAATGACATTTTTAAAAATGTGCAAATATATAACTGAGATTTGTGATACAATTACAGTGAAGCATTCATTAAATCCTTAATTTCCGCAGAGCGAAATAAATCATCCACTCGTATAGTAGAGAAGTAGAGATACAAATAAAAATATAATTCGTATATTTTTCTAGGAAAAACCATCTTTTTGAAACTAATTTCGTTTGCTATAACTTTTTAATTATTTTTTTATGTATCTTTTGTTCATCAGTTTTCAATAAACAAGAATAATGAATAACATTTGAGGTGATGCGCTTCAAAACAAGTCCGCTTTAACATTTTCCGCAATAAACACCTTAATATTTTAGAAAATGTAGTTAAAGCTTATAGATTTTATCCACCGGTGACCCACCCATAAGTAAGCTATAAATATGCATGCAGCCTATTTTTTGATTACCTGACAAGTGCATTAACAGCAGCTCCCACTGCTATAACCGAGTAATTATAAGCTCCCATGCAGTGTCATCCACTTGACAGAACTCGTCGTGAAGATGGGGGGGAAAATTAAACATGCTAGACGTTCTGCGATGGTGTCGTGAGGCGTCGCAGACATGGTATCGGTTGTCGTGAACTATGGCACATTACACGAGAAGAAACGATTGAATCTTGTGTCACGACGCCCATTCGTCGCTTAAGAATCCCCGCGACACCCTACGTCAAGAAAATCGTGCCTAAATCGTGTAATCTGCCGGAGGCTCAAGCTGAAGGAAAATGATTGAATGAATGAATAATATTGAGTTTTATTAACGTTATTACCTCATACTAAGCATCCAGAGCAACAAGCTTAAATAAAATGTAATTGTTTTTTATTTGGTTGGTAATGAACATGTTTATATGGTTTTAGTAAAGAGAGAAATGGCAGCGGTGTGATCTTACATCAGTGGCGGCCGTTAGGATCTTGGACAGAATGACTCGAGCGAGTCCGTCTCTGCTGTAGTCCAGAGTGGAGACCGTGAGCTTCAGCAGATGATCCTGGTTCTTCATTGAGCACAAGTTCAACAGACTGAGCAAAAAAAATCCAGATCTACAGATTAACATTCAGGGTTTCAGGGTTCCCACGCTTTCATGAACAGCAGATTCAAGGACTTTTTAAAGCACCACTGACTTTAAATGAAGCGCCTTTGTAATTCATACCCCAACATATGTAGCACCATGAAAGTCATTTTCTTACGCTAAAATGTCAGTGTAATTTTTAAAAATTGATAATAAAGTCATATTAAAAGAACTTTAATAAAATTTGTTGAATTCAATACTGGATATATTTTATTATTATTACTATTATACTTTACGTAATAATGTGTGTGTGTTCTCTCACCACTGAAATACACCACACTTCTCCAGCATCTTGACTCCGTGTGGCTGTGCAGAAAGAGTGCCCAGAAACAGGAAGTAGTGCTGATTAAGGGTGCTGAGGAGGCCATTGCTATGGAGACTGCGCTCTGGTTTGAGCCCAGAAGACGATGTGAGCCACTGGACGATATCCTTCACCAGCTCCTCCAAATACGCCTGACCGTCCTACAAAAACACAACACAGTCAACCAGTGTAGTTACAATGATCTCATCATTTACTTGCCTATTTGTGTCTATACAGTGGGGAAAATAATTATAAACACGCCACCATTTAGGTGCTGTTGACTTGAAATTTTCACCAGATGTTGGTAACAAACCAGCCAATCACCTGACTCGAATCCAACAGAAAATATAAAATAAAGATCAGATCGTATAGACGGACCCACAGAACCATCAAGATTTGTACACTGTTGAGGTCTGTGAAAAACTCACATCAGAGGAATATATATATATATATATATATATATATATATATATATATATACATACTCACTGGCCACTTTGACTTGATGCTTAATTGGTACTAATGGACCCAAAGTGTGCCAAGAACATATCCCCCACACCATTACCCCACCACCACCAGCATGAACCGTTGATACAAGGCAGGATGGATCCATGCTTTCATGTTGTTGATGCCAAATTCTGACCCGACCACCCGATTGTCGCAGCAGAAATCTAGACTCATCAGACCAGGCAACGTTTTTCCAATCTTCTAATGTCCAGTTTTGGTGAGCCTGTGTGAATTGTAGCCTCAGTTTCCTGTTCTTAGCTGACAGGAGTGGCACCCGGTGTGGTCTTCTGCTGCTGTAGCCTATCCGCCTCAAGGTTGGACGTGTTGTGAGTTCAGAGATGCTCTTCTGCAGACCTCGGTTGTAACGAGTGGTTTTTTGAGTTACTGTTGCCTTTCTATCAGCTGGAACCAGTCTGGCCATTCTCCTCTGACCTCTGGCATCAACAAGGCATTTGCGCCCACAGAACTGCCGCTCAGTGAATATTTTCTCTTTTTCGGACCATTCTCTGTAAACCCTAGAGATGGTTGTGCGTAAAAAACCCAGTAAATCAGTAGTTTCTGAAATACTCAGACCAGCCCATCTGGCACCAACAACCATGCCTCATTCAAAGTCACTTTAATCACCTTGCTTTCTCATTCTGATGCTCGGTTTCTGCCATGTGCTGATTAGAAATTTGCGTTAATGAGCAGTTGGACAGTTGTACCTAATAAAGTGGCCTGTGAGTGTGTGTGTGTATATATATATATATGTGTGTATATATATATATATATATATGTGTATATATATATATATATATATATATATATATATATATATATATATATATATATATATATATATATGGATGCGATTAATCATGACTGGATGCGATTATTGGATGCGATTAATCATGTTGCCCAGCACAAACTGTTGATATAGTGTTTCCTCTATTAAGTGTATTAGTCATTAAATATAGTATATCCTCTATTAGGGCTGTTAATTCCTCTTTCTCACCTCTTCTGAATCCAGGAGGAACTGGTTGAACTGGCAGCCTGCGACCGTGAGCTGTCTGGCTTTGGCGTGATCCAGCTCCAGAGCAGAATACAGCTTACTGCTGGGCTTATAGAAATACAGCAACCTCCTCACAAACCTACACATGAACAAATATTAGGGATGCAGCTTGTAGTTAGTGCTTAGCAAGAAAATGCAGCACATGTCTGATGTCAGGACAGGTCACAACACACGCTGCTCTTACTTGTGCATCTGCTCATCCTTGATGTTTTTGAGGTTCACGTTTGGCCACTAGAAATAAACAACAACAGTGTATGGTGAAATATAATAACAACTGCTATTTAATTATTTTATTTAATATATTTATTTTTCTTGTTTCGGGTTGGGATTAACAATAGAGTAGGGTTATTAGGGCTGTGATGGTGGCAATTTTTTACATCTGCGGTGGTAAGTCACCAACAACCACCGGTGTTGCGATGGTGGTGTTTTGGAGGGTGGGGGGTAGTGGGCAATCATACTAAAATAATCTGTGACAGAATTCACACATAAGGGAAAGTTCTTTCTGTCTTTAATTACTAACACTCCCGTCATTTCTACTACTTTCAGAACACAAATTTAGATATTTTACAATATGAAAACGCAAAGAAATTATGAAAATTGTGAAATTAAAGCAATATTGCAGAGATCTGGTCCCCGCGTCAGGTCAGGGTGTGCCAGCAGCCTTTAAAACACTCACTCGGCGGTGGAGACGTACTAAACTCACACAGGAAAGAACTGGACATTCATTTCATGTTTTGGTCAACTAATTCATTAAATACAACTCTCTTGATCTCTAAAGGGGGGGAAAAAAATGCAAAAGAAATTTTTTGTCAAATTAATTTCAGCAGAGACGCAACTGCCTGTCATTTTCACATTCGTTTTTCAGTTAGGGATTAGGTCTAATATTAGAGTAAGCTAATAAAAATGTTTTGTTGGACACTGCACAGTCCCACAGTAGTCTACACTATAATTAATATTATAATTTATTATATTCATTATTATTAATATTATTAAAACTAAGCTATACAATTGATAAAATACAAAAACCTTTTTAATGTTTGCTTTCATTTTGACAACAGTTGTAATAAGAAACATCCCATTATGCAGCAGCAGTCTCAAGTTAGGACACTTAAAAATGCCTTTAGAGTTAAAAGATGATCAGCCTGCGAAGCCAACTTTACAGTATCATAAATGAAATAGGTATAGTGCATGAGTAAAGGGGATTTGCCGCATTAATCTCTCAAATGCGCTGCAGGTAGGCTGAATGATAATCTTTAAAAAAAAATACACAATACAAAACTTTAAACATTTACGTTTTTTGATATAAAGCGGAAAGAAATAAGGAGAGTAAAAAAATATAATTTAAACCACTGGTCTGGCACTTAAGCCATGATCCGTCTGCGTTAATAAACGGTATCGTTGCATAACCTTTGTTACGTTTCACATATATTTTGTTGTTTGTTTTCTGTTTTGTGTGCTCTTCTCTTTTCCGCTGTGTATCCTGTCCTGTTTTAAGTGTGCAACCATTGGTCGAAGGGGCTGTCAATCACCATCGTGACTCAATCGGCGCACCAATTAGGAGCTGGTCCGCACAGTATAAAAGCCGTGCGCTTGTGCTGTTTTTCAGGAGCGCTTGGCTCACAGCCAGTTTCCTCAATTCTGACGACTGGCCTGTTCACTTGTGTTTGCTTAGTTTGGTTGCTGTGCTCTAGTTTTCTCTCTATTAAGTGACTGATTTATGAGATAAACTTGTGCAGCTCAATTTAGTATCTATTAAGAAGCTGAACGATCTTTATGAGAATTGGATTAATAGCTCTTGTTTTGCTAATGGCCAACAGTGTGTACTTTACGAGAACTCTAGTAATGTGAGCAGCTTAGTATCTTTATTTGTTAGTTAGTTTATGGAGGTGTTGGCCACATGTGTAATTATGTTTTGAAGTAGTTATGAAGTTTAGTTAAGCTACGTGCTGAAGATTACGGTTTTGTTTCTGCATTTTTCTTTGGTTAGTTAGTTTAGTGGGTTGAGGTTTAGTTAGATAATTTTGTTATATTTATTTCTTTGTTTTGGCAACACTCCTGTTTTCTTTGTTTATTTAGATTATTTAAAATTACATTTAAATTACATTTCCTATATTCATTGCTTGACATTCTCTGTTAAATAAATATTTACTTTTTGTTGCACTTAACCAGCAGTTGTGTCTTTTCCTTTTTCATCCAGCATCATTAGAGACTCACTGATTGTTACATTTCATCCATTTAATATCTTAAAAACTTAAACATGTAACACCTTCATTTATGAAATCAGTACCTAATACCGAAACTGCATACTATTGTTACAATAAAAAGTATATTTCTGCCTTAAGTCAGTGACTTAGGCAGTAATGCAAAGTAATAAATAAGTGACTAAATAGCCTAAATGAAATTAAAAAGAGGGACCGAAATCATCAAGTGCCCCTATATGGCATTAAGATGTCCCCTCAGTTATGAAATTCTGGCGCCGGGCCTGCTATAGCCATACTTTATTGTTTTTAGCGAGAAGAAAAATAAAACAGATGAAAACCTGGCTGGGAAGACGGCGATAATATGGATTATCTGTTAAGATCGTAGACACGACACTGTGAAGGCGTTTATCATAGAAAGCAGTTTGTGTTTATGATCATTAATATTAACTAATATTAATTGCATATTAATAACTCCTCTCTCTCTAGACTTTGTTTTAGAGCTTGTTCTTGTCGGCGCAAGATAGGTTTATTGCATGTACGAATCAGATTATGAAGAATGATTAAGAGCATGCATTTTCTTTAATGCATCCTTTTCGTAAGTTATTTTATTTATCTAGCCTATTTATGTTTTTAAGTGGTAAGAACATTATTCACTGGCAAAAATGTTCCTCCTGTACCACCAACAAATAAAGTAGCCTACCTAAGTTAATTTACATTATGTAAAAATTAAGGAATAACTTATAACTTAATTAAATATTAATTAATAAAACATCCGTAGAAACGTACGTGTTTATTTTTGAACTTTCGTTAATAAAACAACACAATACTGCTTATGAATATTGTAGTTAAATATTAAATAACTTTAACTGCTTGATTGCTGATTTTTAAAAACTTCACAAATAACCTAAATGGCAATTGACTAATCAGTTATAATATAAATAGTAATAATTATAAGTAGTACAAAAATATTACCCTACTAGTAACAATACAAGTCAGATGTTTAAAAAAAAAACAGTGTAGGCTCTCTCCATCTTTTGTTTTCTATTCATATTTTAAGTTCTTTGCCAGAAAAACTAACATATTGACTCTGTCTGGTTTAAGTGAAATGTAATACTTGGCAAAATAACGGTAATTTGTGCTTTAAAGTGCGTGACGTCACGTACTACCGCCGATGGCAATAGACAACCGCGTCACCGAGGTGGTCAGCTGCCACGGTGACTGTCACAGCCCTATGGGTTGTCACAATAGTTGAATTTAATACCAATTGCCACTGAAATTTTAAAACCGTTCATGTCCCGCTAACATTTGAGCGCTGTTACATACATGCAAATTTGTGTGAAAACGCAGTGTTTAGTGATTATTCATATTAACCCTCATTTGTATAATAAAAAAACAAGTTGAGTATCAAAAGACACGTAAAAATGAAACCATAAATCAGAACAGCACTGCTCTTAAAGTGACAGGGCGCAATATTCCTGCTGCCGACTGTTTTTTATCATTAATTAAACAACAAAAGGAGAAAATCCCGCACTGTTTATGACTGAAGGACTTTTGTAACTATAGTTAAAAAATTTTCCTTACAGTGAAGATGCTTAAAGCACAGTTTGTTTCATTTTTTATACAGTTTTATACAGTTGAAGTCAGAATTATTAGCCCTCCTGAATTATGAGCCCCCCATTCCCCCCCAATTTCTGTTTAATGGAAAGAAGATTTTTTTTCAACACATTTCTAACCATAATATATTTATAACTCATTTCTAATAACTGATTTATTTTATCTTTGCCATGATGACAGTAAATAATATTTGACTAGATATTTTTCAAGATACTAGTATTCAGATTAAAGTGCGATGCAAAGGCTTAATTAGGCAAGTAGGCATAACGGTAATTTCTTCTGCAGCCAATCAAAAATATATATTACTTAAGGGGGCTAATAATATTGACCTCAAAATAGGCTTCAAAATATTTAAACCTGCTTTTATTATAGCCGAAATAAAACAAATTAGACTTTCTCCAGAAAAAAAATTATATTAGGAAATACTATGAAAAATTCCTGAATCTGTTAAACATAATTTGGGAAATGTTTATAAAAAAAAAATTCACAGGGGGGCGAATCATTTTGACTTCAACCGTAGATCATTTTGAATAATCGTGATTACAATTATGACCAAAATAATCGTGATTATGATTTTTCACATAATCGAGCAGCCCTAGTGACTGTCGCTTTAAATTCAAATAAGAATGCCTACATGTCAGCATATTGGCAGACTCAAAAACTAGACTAACGTCCTATGCTAATAAGGGAGAAATGGTCACTAATGGGCGGGGCTTTAAAAAAAAATACAAATAATAAATTTTTACTATTAGAAGCTGGATTATATTCACAGACTGTGGCCACACAATTGTGTTTAAACCCATATAAAAGAGATTTTTGTACAATAGTTCCCTTTTAAGGCAATTGTATTGACATTTTTATAACTGCACACTACCATACTACACATACTTTCCGAAATATGCCATATAACATGTATACTGTGCATAAGCAGGGAATATTCTATATGCATAGAATACTGTTGACTGAGTGAACTAGTAAAAACCTAAACTTACATTTGTTAAGAACTGAATGTACGTCTTTACCTTCAGTATAGTGATGATCAAAATCCAGTTCCAGTCCAGGTTTTGTTTGTGATTGAGGATCTGACTGTCCCTCAGGTTCATCATCAGCGCCTCTTCAGTGTCCTACACCACACACACACACAAGAAAAAAAAAAACTCTCCTTAGTATCTTGCGAGTGGGCTTAACAAACCACCTGTAGAAAAGACACCCTCTTATCTCTGACTCTTGCACCAGGTTTCACATTTGCACTATAGACACTTTCCTAATCATTCCATGTCCCTTGGAAACATTGTGCATTTCAAATTGTGCTTCATTTAGATGAGTGGGCTTGACAAACCACCTGTAGAAGAGCCCATATTATGGGTTTTTGAAAATGCCCTTCCATGTAGTGTGTAACACAGCTCTAAGTGAAGTGAAATATCCAGCTAAGGCTTAAATCTGTAAGTGTACAGTGTTTAAAACTATTGATTCACCTATAAAAGAGTCGACTCATAGTGCTTCAAACGAGTCGTCTTGATAACGAGTCATTAGGTGTTTCGCGATGACGCAGCTACGAAACACAAGTAGTTGCACGCGCAAACCCGGGAGATTTGAAACCTGCGGCCCCGCCCACTAACACAGAAAAAAGCCCCCCACACACACACAAACACACACACACACGCACACACACACGCACACACACACACAGAGACACACACAGACACCGGTGGAATGAAGTCAGGCTGTGCAGATGGATACTATCGACAGCCTACCCAAAGATGAAAGCTCAGCATTATAACATTCTGGAAACTACATGCTTACAAAGAAGACTTCATCGGTTTGTAAAAGGAAGGATCAGTAAAGACTGTCAGAACAAGGATCAGTGGATCATGAATCAGTTTCTTCCCCCATTTCACCAGTGTAAGTACGTGCGATTAAAACTGTTGCCTCATTTACTCTATCTTGCAAATGATGCATTTAGTTGTGTTTTGTTACTTGTAACCGTGTGTACTGTATCAGGTTAACTCTTTATTCTCGTATCGCGTGTAAAGCCACGTTCAAAACGCGACGCGTGCCGCTTTGTTTACGGATCGTCAGCTGTTCCTACACACATGCAACGGTCAAGTTTCAAAATATTTCAGCTCAGGTTCAAGGGAGCTGTCTAAATTGCACCCAGCAAGCTGAACTGGCGCTCTAGTCTAGGCGAACGGTGAGGGTTGTGTGTTTGTGTGTTGCGTGTGTGTGTTGCGTGTGTTGCGCAGGGCCGGTTCAGCAAGCTGAACTGCCGCTCTAGGTTAAAGACGATCACCTCGCCCTCAACCCGAAAGTGAAAACAAAAGTGACCCGTTAGCAAAGTGAGGACGTGGGGTGTCGCAGATATAACTCAGGACGCGGGTGGTGAGGGAGGTGTCGCGGACGTCTCCCCCTCTATTGGTGCTGTGTCTTCCAAGGATGAGAAGGAGGTGTTTGTGTGTGCATCTGTGTGAAAAGAGCAGGTAGAGAGTGACGTGCTCCTCGCCAGTTCTTGGAGTTTTTGCTCAATAAAATAGTTTGTCGTCTGTTTTTTTAAGTGCATCGTCTGTATTTACATTCACCCACAGGCAGCCAAAATCCACACCTTACACTATGAAGCGTGTATGCACTGTGACTACTTTTATATTGTTGATTACGTGCTGGGCATTTCACTTTGTCTCGCGCTGAAGGCTGTCAGTTTCGACCAATCGCAGCAGGCTGTCATCAGTCCAATCAGCGCAGATTAGTTTCGCGCTGAGGACGGGTTTGGGAACAAATGAATCACTGAACGATTCATATGGGAGTCGCTGGGATAATTAGGTAAAAATAAATGCAGATTATAAGACCATCAAAGTGTTGTTTGACCTTGCATGCATATTAGACTGTTGTTGGAGACCCTTAAAACCTAAATATGACCCTATTTCATGTATAATATGGGCTCTTTAAACTCCATCTTACAAGGACTCAATAAGGAAAACAATGTTTACTATAAATGTACCACAATCATGTTACACTCCTTGCTTCAACCCGAAATAACTCTTGCACAATATTAAACCGTAAATACCTTTTTTGCACAATACTCACCTTTAATACCTCTCTTGCAAAATATTCTGCACAACATTGTCCTGCCTCATGTAAAAGTACTTGTATAGCCTGTCTTGTGTATAGTTAAGTATCTTATGTCTATAGTTAAGTCTTGCGTGTATAGTTAAGTATCTTATATAGTAGATGTTAGTTAAGCATAGGTTTTTAAAATAGCTCTTGTGTCCAGTGTTGTGCTGTATTTATGATTTATGTAGCTCTGTTGTCTTGCGAGACACAACATTTTGTTCCTCTGTATGTCGACACATGTAGCAGAATCACAAAGTAGGGCTGTCAAAATTAGCGTGTTAACGCACGCGATTAATTACAAATATTTAACGCGTAAAAAAACGCAAATAACGCAGCTGCAGTTTTTTTTATTTCCTGGTGTGGCCGATGTGTGTTCAGGGACGGCGCGTGCATAGGTGACCTAGGCGGCCGCCATAGGCAGCAGAATAGTGAGCGAACCCCCCGGTCCAAACTTTCAGATGCGAACCGGTCACTTTCGGGTTGAGGGCAGCGTGATTGCCGTTTGCCTAGAGCACCAGTACAGCTTGCTCTGGCCCTGCGTGTGTTTAACGTGCAAAGAAATTTGGATAAGACCATCAACGCGTGTTTAGAAGGAAAGTTTCAATATAAGACAATTAATGTCGCATCATCAGGCTATCCTGCTTTTCATGAGTTTCATGCAATTTCAGGTGTTTCACTTTTAATCTTTAGACTTTAACTGCAGTTCAGCAGTTCACTTTCATTCAGCATATTCTCATTCAGGATGTTTTAATGGAATCTGTAACCTCATGGCGAACGGAGAGAAAAACCTCCGCATTTCAGGACTCGCGTGATCCTTTAAGGTAATCAAAAATCACTACTTACATGAGAGACTCTTAATCAGTATTATCTTAATCATAAAAGCAGAGTATTGGTGTCCATGTAAATGTACTCGGTGAAAGTGCCAGATGAAGTCGCAAGCTGTCAAAGACAGCCCTATTCTCTGCCTTTAAGCTACTTCCATGAGCCCTTACATTTCATAAGTTTGACGTGTTTCCCCCCTACACAAAACTTTTGTAAAGCGTCTGCTTCACGTTGCAGTGTCAGAATCCTTGCTTGTAAAATACAGCCATACTTCAGAACGCTTAGTTTAAGCAAATTTGATGAACGTGATCGTGCGTGTTGATGAATCTGAAGGGATCCCTCGCTAACCGGGTCCACTGTACTGCGAGCGTTGTCTGTGTGTGTATGTGTGTGTGTGTGTGTGTGTGTGTGTGTGCGTGTGTGTAGTCCACTTAGAATCCAACATGGAGATAATTTTTGCTTGTTATTGGCATTGATTGTTTTGAAATTCAAATGGCACTTAAAGGCCTGTGTTTTTACTTCTGTAATAAATATGGCGTTTCGTGATCAATCATGATTAATTACAAAAAATTTATTAGTGTGATTAAGAAGGCTAGGTTAACTTTTTTAATCATATGACAGCCCTACAATAAAGTTGACTTGACTTGATTATATTAATTTAAACGTATACATTTCACAAAAACCCATCCAAGTCGAGCCATTTCTTGTATAGCTTCTTACTTCAATGTTCTAAGATAGACCATCTGATGAAAGTATACAGGTTTATTAAGCTCATCTTTTAATAATTGGCTTGTTGATTTATGCATTACTTTATTTTTATACTTATATCAATATGCATATTTATACTAGGTCTTAATGTTGCTGTGTGTTTGTTGCCTGTAGATGCTTTCTAAAGTCTACAGTATGCTTTTTTTCACAATAAGAGAAATAAAAGTCCTGGATATCATCAATATAACACATGCAAAAAAAAACAAAAAAAAACACATGTAATACATTGCAGTTAGGTGAAAAACAACCAGAATTTTATGCATTATTTAATAACAATCCTGACCTCGACTTTTATGCATGACTGATAAAATTTCTCTTGGTGAAGGAACTACAATACTTTTGGGGGGATTGTTATCTTGATTTCTCAAAAAGTGTTGAATCTGTATTTTTTTACCAGCAGAGACTGATTGAACAGCAGCTCTAAAAGTGTTTTGTAAACAAAATGGTAGCAAACAAGGTCAGGATTTTCATCAACTCCTACATTAAATTTTAGTTTGTTGTTCACTAGACTCTATTGTATTTCACTAGTAATGCTGCAACAACCAGTCGATGAAATCAATAATGAAATGCAGTTATGGGCTGGACTGAGGAGTGCCACATACATGATAATACATGCTGTTCACATAATAGAGGGTACAGATTTATGACATTACATAAAATTGATATTATATATTAGTGTCTTTATTGTCTTTAGTGGTCACTTTTGTGTACTTTTGTGTGTCTTTCTTCAGTACAAAACATATGTGCCTCTAATCCTAGGTTTAAATGTCAAAATGAAAGATCATTATAAGCAATACGTGGCTTTTGGATTTTTTTAAAGAACACATTTATACATAAGTAATACCATGATTTACGGTTGTTAGAATTAGCAAAACGTCAAAAAAAAAGTGTTTAGTATTATAATGCCACTCATCGAAGACTGAGGACAACCCACACATTTAATACACAAAAACACTTCATTGAACATTTACACATGGACAACATCTATATGAACTATATAACTGCAGGTTTAAGTTATTAGTAACTAATAAAGTTATACTTACAACTAACAACCTTAACTTTTCTAAATTTGATTGTAATGCAATAATGTGCACCTTTTGTAAAGCTGCTTTGAAGCAACAATAATTGTGAAAATCGCTTTACAAATAAACTTGAACTGAATTTTATCCAATTAATAATTAAAAATAAATAAATAAATAAAAAATTAAAAGTAAAAAAAGAATCGCCCAACTAATCAATTATTGAAATAATCGTTATTTGCCCCCCTAAGCCTTTTAGAGCTTTTCTTTTTTACTGTTTATGTCATAAAAAAGAAAGGCATACTCTAAAACATCAGTACACCAGAATGAGTAAATGACTCAATATTTTTTTAAATATATAATTATTTTGTGAGATATCCATTTAATCAAATAAATCTTAATAATTTAAAAAGGAAAATAACATGCATGACAATTAAACCTAGAAAGTAGAAACATCCGGACAATGCAATGTTTGATTGCAATAATTCTCTGTGGTGATTAATAATGAAGCATTTAAACACCCACAAAATTTGTGTGAATTTTTTTTGTTCTGTCTTACAGAAAAGAAGATATTTTGGAAAATGTTGGAAACCGGTAACCGTTGAAATCCATAGAAGGAAAAACAAATACTATGGACGTCACTGGCTACAGGTTTCCAACATTCTTCAAAATATCTTCTTTTGTGTTTAATAAAAAAGTAAGAGTGATTTTTGGATGAACTATCAATTTAAGGTTCCTAAAAATAGTTATTCTTTTAATTTAAGAAGCATCTAATTTCTCAATTCTTTCTTTAGACCATTTCAATTTGAGATTTACTCCAGGAGCATTGATATACAGTTGAAGTCAAAATTATCAGCTCTTCTGTGATTTTTCTTTTTCAAATATTTCCCAAATCATGATTACCGGCAAGGATTTTTTCACAGTATTTCCTATAATATTTTTTCTTCCGGAGAAAGACTTACTTGTTTTATTTTGGCTAGAATAAAAGCAGTTTAAAAAAATAAAACATTTTAAAGTCAAAATTATTAGCCCTCTTAAGCAATATTTTCTTTTTAATTGTCTACTGAGCAAACCATCGATATACAATGACTTGCCTAATTACCCTAGTTAAGCCTTTAAAGCTGAATACAAGTATCTTGAAAAATATCTATTCAAACATTATGTACCTTCATCATGGCAAAGATAAAATAAATCAGTTATTAGAAATGAGTTATTAAAACTATTATGTTTAGAAATGTGCTGAAAAAAAATCTTCTCTCCGTTAAACAGAAATTGGGGAAAAAATATACAGGGGGGCAAATAATTCAGAAGGGCTAATAAGTGTACCTTCATAATATAGATGTCCTTGTGTGGGCGCTGATGCTGCTGGTCTCTCCGGTGAGAGGAGCTAGACGTCCTGTGCAGAATGTGATCCAGGTAAAGACTGTAAGGTTTGGGGCCCCGGCGCTTCTTTTCATGGAAACGCTTCAGGTGGTTCACGGCTGCACTGGCACGCCTGGAAAACACAACATTGAAGTACACATGATATCAAAATTTACCTTGTTTGCTCACATTGCTAGTTTTGTGGTGAACAATTGATCTGTGCATGTCATTAAGAAAATAAAAACAGTTTGCTCTTGTAATCTAAAATTGAAATCTGCAAATGCACTTCCTGTTTGTTTGCAGTTAAATTCTCAGATTATGTCTGTCTAAGGTATTGGGCGGGGCTGACATACTTAACCACACCCCTCCAACTGTCAGTTTTGACAGCAAACAGAAATGGTGAGGAAGAGGAGTCTGTTAGGTTGTAATAACTCTCCCCAAACTCTTTTCCTGATCTTTCTGAACGAAATGCCAACTGTACTACGTCCAATCAGCTCGCAGCAAAAAAACAAGCCACACCCACTGTTTTCTCATTTGATATTCTGTTTCTCTAGGAACTGCATCACAATACAGGAAAAATTTATAGCTGTTCTTGGGATATTTAGTAACTTAGAGATGTTTGTAATATTAGTAACTTCTGTAGTAGTAGTTTTTGTAGTACTATTGTTGTTGTCAGTTATTATTACTGTTGTCCTTTCTTTTTACTGTCATTATTACTATCATACATTACAAGCATTGTTGTTACTCCTTATCACTGATTTCTATATGTTTTATTTATGTCTGTGATACTTGCTTCATTTATTGACTGTTATTGTCCCTTATGCATGTACTCTGACCTGTCCACCAAGTTACCTTTACATGCGCACACACATGCATGCACGCACGCACGCACACACCAGTACCTGACTATATTGTTGTTGTTTTTGTTTTGTTTTTGTTGATGTTTCTTTGTATTTGTATGATCCCAATTTGTGTATCTTTTTGCATATTCTAATAATAAATAAATAAATAAATAAATAAAATCTTACAGATGTTTAATAAATATCAAAGACAAGCCATTTTATTTGGTATGGTAAATGCAAATGGGGATTTTGAGAATGTGAATAAGAAAACTGAATCTGCACCTAAATTTGGTATGTGGGGTAGAGATATCCTAAACATGCTTGCTTTGGAGAGGTTGAGATATATCAATAATGACGAATTGCAGATATTTGATAAAACATTGGGAGAGATATTAGAACACTTTAATGCATTGGAAGAAACGCAAGCATAACCAATAACCCCTGTCAATAACATAGTAATTGAAGATTGAGTGTAATTTACAATCACTATTCATAATCTATAATATTTTTAATTATGTGTTTAAACTATTATGAGAAGCCATCTCTCCACTAAGAAGACAAATACATGGTTAAGTCAAACAACAGGAAACTACAGATGTGGTAACTGCAATCACTGTGATTACATACTCAAGACGAACATATTTAGAGATCCACAATGAGGCTGTGAATTTAAGATCAATTCATTTATTAATTGCAATACTAAATTTGTCGTATATCGTCTGGAATGTCCGTGCGGATGCTTTTATATAGGAATGACTAAGAGAAAATTAAAATTGAGATTAGCGGAGCATAAAAATGTGATACGTACTTGTAATCCACAATATCCTATGGCTCTACATTATAAAAATCAAGGTCATGGCAATCCCAGTTCATTAAAAATAGTTGGTATCGAACATGTTTTTAATTCCACAAGAGGAGGAGACAGGATAAAAAGATTAAAACCGAGAGAGACTTTCTGAATCTATACATTAAGGCAGTGATCACCAAACTTGTTCCTGGAGGGCTGGTGTCCTGCAGATTTTAGCTCCAACCCTAATCAAACACACCTGAACAAGCTAATCAAGGTCCTCCTAGGTATACTAGAAACATCCAGGCAGCTGTGTTGAGGCAAGTTGGAGCTAAATCCTGGAGGGACACCGGCCCTCCAGGACAGAGATTGGTGACCCCTGCATTAAGGCAACCAGATTTCCAGGTTTAAATGGCGAATTAGTCTTTTCCTTTTTTTTGTGAAACAGTTTCTCTACAGATGCTTTACAGATTATCAACGAATATTGTATATCCATTCTTATGTGTACATATTTATATTTGTGTGTGTGTATGTATATATATATATATATATATATATATATATATATATATATATATATATATATATATATATGTATATATGTATATATATGTATATATATATATATATATATATATATATATATATATATATATATATATATATATATATATATATATATATGTATGTGCACATGTATGTATGCGTGTTCGTATGGATGTATACATGTATGTACTTGCCATGTTTAAGCATATTTATCGGTACATACTTGTTTATTAGTTCTATATATAGATTTTTCATATATGCAATTGTATGCCTGTGTATGTTTGTATGCCCCCTTCTATCTATGCCAAATTAATGATAATAGTTGACCTTGTTTGTTAAATTATTTGAGTATTGCTGAGATGTTTAGAGGAGTCATGTGACCGTAGTACTCAGAAGAGACTCTAGATGCACCTGACCGCTGTTACCCTGATGAAGGCAGTTCCCTGCCAAAACGCGTAGGTTTTTTAAGATTTAGCCATGTGAATAAAGGCTTTTTAAATTTTCCACATTTTGAGTGCCTTGGACTGATTTCTGTTGTTGTTTTTGAATTCCTTACCCAAAGAGCACCGACCAATTATTTGAGTAACCCCCTGAGCGCTTTTTGTTTGTTGTTTTTAGATTAATGCGTTAAAACTATTACTTGACAATAAAACTATAGTCAAGATAATGCATTTATCTGGTGATACAAGAACAATGCTAGTTTATAATTACTTTTATTTGTGCATTACCTGACCAGCTAAACTATATTTGCTTTTATGTGCATTTGTCCCTCTGTGTTCTGTAGTTCGGTTGTTCTGTCATAGGTTAGTTTTTTTTTGTATTTTATATGTATTATTATTTTATTGTTTTTTTCTTCTCTTCTGTATTTTGCTGTAGTTTTGTTGTAGTTTTATAAAATCCAAAAAGCACATAAATAAAAAATAAAAAAAACTATACAGAAAAAAAACAAACAAAAAAAAAAACACTCGCAGCTCCTGACTGATGCTGGAGAGTGTATGAGTGTGTGTGTGTGTATACAGTTGCACTCACAGCCGTTTCTCCTGAGAGATGTCAAACGAAGCAGCCATGTTGATCAGTGTGGGCAGACAGTGCAGATGATGACTGTGAGAGTGAGGAAGAATCGTATTGGCCTAGAAAACAGACCAATCAAGTTGAGCATACAGTTCAATATTTGAGACACATTAAAGGGATTCTTCACCCAAAACTGAGAATTCTGTCATTATTTACTTACTCTTTACCCGTTTCTAACCTGTTTGAGTTTCTTTCTTCTGTTGAACACAGAAGATGGTATTTTGAAGGAATGCAGGAAACCTGTAACTATTGACTTCCATAGTATTTGTTTTCCCTACTATGGAAGTCAATGGTTACAGGTTTTCAGCATTCTTCAGGATTTCTTCTTTTTGTCTTCAACAGAATAAAGAAATTCATAAAGGTTTGGAAGCACTTGAGGGAGAGTAAATAGTGAGACATTTACAAGTACACCATTAAAAACTAAAATGGAAAATTCTACATCATCATACAATGTGTGTAGGAAAATTACCCTTGTCTAGTAATAAATGAAAGTAAAAACTGACTTAGTCAAGTAAAAAAAAAAGCATATTTACAAATTGAAACAAAACATATGACCAAAATGTCAAAACAGATCAATGATCATTAAAGATCATAAAAAAAAGATCTCTAAACATTTCCACATTTATTTCCGCTTCATATTCTTGTTTAAGATCAACCTGTCCCTCTTACAGTTCAATAGTGTTCAGTATTTTTTCATTAGCTTTTTATTTTTACTTTAAATGTAGTTTCTAAAACATCGGTTATGTGTTTCTTTTTAATTTGTAGTTATTTTTTTTATTCAAGTAACTATATGAAATTTTGAAATATTTCTGGCAAATAATACAGAAGGCAGACTAATCATAAATAAGTATTCAACATGTCATGTTTTTTCCTGGGAATAATATTTCTAAGGGAGCTTTTGACAGGGAATTGAACCAGATTTTGGTAAAAACCCAAACATTCCAAACATGAAAATAAAACAAAACTGAAAAGGAGTTGTGTAATAACAATGCAATGACACAAGGAGAACATACCGAACTACTGAAATATATTTAAAACTTTATATATAAGGTTTTTGGGTAATGGCAGCTTAAAGACGCCTCTCATATGGAGAATGAAGTCACATGCATTGCTCAGGTGTGAGTTTCTCACAGACTTCAACAGAGTGTAAAAATCTTGATGTTTTTTTGGGTCTGGGCTATCAAATCTGAGCTTTATTTTGTATTTTTTATTGGATTCGAGTCAGGCGATTGGCTGGGCCATTCTACAGCTTGACTTTCTTTATCTGAAAGCATTTGAGTTTCCTCGGCTGTGTTTTCTATCATTGTCTTGCTTTAATGTCCACCCTGGTTTCATCTTCATCATCCTGTTAATGTAGATGTTGGACTGAAGCAGCTGATGTTCATTTACACTGATGAAAGGCAGAGGGTTGCTGAAGAACTGCTGAGAGATTCTAGCTCCTGTCTGGGCTTTCACTGCCTTTCTACACCTCCCTTTCTTCATGTGTTCAATACTTTTTCCCTGTGTCATTTTTACTATATTACGCATAACTTTATTTGTAAACTAATTAGATTTGTTTTGTTTTTTTGCATATACTGTATGATATCCGGTTAAATGTTTAAGTCAACAGCACTTTTAGAAATATGTTTTCTGAGAAAAATGGTGATGTGTTCAATACTTCTTTCCCTCACTTTTATATGGCAACTTATATAGGCAAACTAGCTAAAATAAGTTTTTAATATATATTTAGCAATATATTATTTTTATTTAAAAAAAAAAATACTAATATTGAAATAATAAAAATACGTTTAGTTTTGAGCAAACTTATAAAATCCCTGTCTGGACTGGGACATTATTCACAGGTCTGAGGTAATGCAGTACCATGTGCAAGAGTTCTCCAAGCAGTATGGTGGCTCTCACAGATATCTGTCCATCACTGCTGGTCACGACCTCCACCAGACCCTGAGCAAAACAAACAAACAAACAAAATATTAGCAATAAAAACCTCCCAGATCCACTTAAAGCAAAAATACACCTAGAGTGACTATAAACCTCCAGTAGTCCACTGTTGATAAAGGCAGACAGCAGCAGAGCCAGATAGTTGTCCATGAGGTCTGGTCTGGTGAAGAAAGAAAAAAATAACAGCATTTCACTAAGAATATCCCAGAATATGTCAAAACGTGCATTTCAAATAACCCTCAAAGAGTGCGATTGGTTAATTCAATTCAATTTAAGGTTATTTGTATAGCACTTATAATGATTATTCTTTCAAAGCAGCTTTACAAAAGGTACATGTTATAAAATTACAGTCAAAATTATAAATGTGTATAGGGTGGATAGCATATAAACATAGTTAACCTGCAGTTATTCAATATATAGTGTCTTTTTCAAGAATGTGATGTCTATGTGTGCAATACATTTCCAAATAAGTGTATTAGCGTATTGCTAAAGTGTTTCTGTTGTCCTCAAAGTCTTTTTTAAATTCAGAATTGAAAATAGGCCTAATGGAAAACATGTCAATTTACCAAAAAAAGTCCATACACTGGAAGAAAATCCTTAAAAAGCCAAAACACTGCCCTTTACGGTTTCAAGCAGGAAATTTAGTTGCGTAGCACTCAGTTAAATGGAAACCCCATCATTCATTTTTGATATTTAGAAAGGTTTTGCACAAATTAGTAATGTAAACGCACCTGGATCGCGCTCTGTGAGGCAATATGACTTTGGCTTCTGCGGCAACAAACCCGTCAGAGAGTCTCCAGCTATCCTGAAATCTGCTGGGATCTGAACAGCACAAACACCATGAAACACATCCCAGACTGAAAGATCAACAACTTTACAGATATAAGGAGTGGCAGCCAGTGAGGCATTTTGTGAATGGAGGTGTTTCTTACCCACGCTGTGCAAGGCTTCCTCAAAATCTCCGGTCACTAATGGGACAGGCAATCTGAAGATCTCGTACAGAACTTCTAACAAGGCTTTCTGGAGACATACAGTTAAAGTAAAAATAATTAGCTCTACTGTGTTTGTTAAAAAATGGCTTGTTCAGTCATGACTGAAGTGACTCACTTTGAGTCATCATGCAAAAGCAAAAAGATGGTTTTATTTCATTTAAATAGGTAATTATTTAGAAAGATAAATTATGAATGCAACACAATTCAAGCATTTTCAAGGATTTCAAGCACCCGTGCGAATCCTGCAGATGAAAAACAGCAGAAGGATCCAGAATCTAGGATGACAAACTTATTTCCCATGATAGTCTATGCAATCATAGTATTTATAACTCACCCTGACGTCCATGTTTGGTATACAGAGCAGGCCTATCAAAGACTGGACCCCTGAGTTCCCGGATTTACACAGGTTTATAATACCTGCAGGAGAACAGCAGAAGAGAAGGATGAAGAGATTCTTTTGTCATTTTAAGATGATGCATTAGATTTCATACCTGACCATGAGCGAAACGCTGCCACGATGGCCATTTTACTGGCTAGAAAACGAGATTCTCTGTCCTCCCTGAGAAACAAAATGAATCATAAAACATTATTGAAAATATGCACATGATTACAGGACACTGCAAATGTAAATCATATGTAAACTAGAGTGGAGCAACGTTTTAGTGCAATTTACATTTACTTCTGGTAATTAAAATGTATTAAGATTTTGAAATAGTCTTATTTTGCTTTCACAAAGGCTGCATTTATTTGATAAAAATACAGTAAAAATTAATACTGTGACAGTAAAAGTTGTGATATTGTGAAGTTGTGTAATAGTTACAAAAACATATTAGGATGCTAATATGCCCCTCAAGTATTAACAGTTGTTATTGATTATTAATTTATCTTATCTAATTAAGATTGGCTCTTATTATCATCAATGCTAAAAAGTATTTTTGTTTTTTCAACAGCGAAATAAAAAAAACTATATAAATGCTTTTGCTGTGACTTAAAATCAGAGCAAGCAAAATTAAAATGCAAAACTTATGTAAATTTCACAGCATAAAAGATACAAATTTCATGACAAAAATGTGTGTGTGTGTCTTTATATATATATATGGTAATAGCTTATACCAAGGTAAAATAGTGAGGAGGTTTGACGGTATCAATATTTGAATACTGCCCAAGCATATATATATATATATATATATATATATATATATATATATAAAATGTAAACAATTCTTGCATATAAATAAAAATGACACAGTGTTTTTACTTAATTTTTGATTAAGTATATGAAGTCTTGGTGAGCATAAGAGATTTTTATAAAAGATTAAAAAACTAATCATTCTAAACACTTTGAACTGCAGTGTGTATCATAATCTAGAACTTACTTGATTTGTGCCTCTGCGGTTTCAGGATTGTGTCTATAGTGAAAGTCAGTGTAAGGTGCAAGGATTTGCTGGAGGAAAAAAAAACCATTTTATTCAAACATTTTATATAATTTTATTTTTACTTAACATTCAGTTGAAGTCAGAATTATTAGCCCTCCTGAATTATTAGCACCCTTTTATATTATTTCCCCAATTTCTGTTGAACGGAAAGAAGATTTTTTTCACAGCACATTTCTAAACATAATAGTTTTAATAACTCATCTCTAATAACTGATTTATTTTATCTTTGCCATGATGACAGTAAATAATATTCACTAGATATTTTTTCGAGATGCTGGTATTCAGCTTAAAGTGACATATAAAGGCTTAACTTCGTTAATTAAGCAAGTTAGGGTACTTTATGGAGTCAATCTAGGGTCATATTTACTTGCAAAATAAAAAAAAATTTTGCAAACAAAAAATAAAGTATTGAGCAAAAATAAATAAATGAATGCAAATCTCCAAAAATCGCAAAGCGAAAATAAATTTGAGAAATAAAAATAAATTTTGCTAACAAAAATAAAGAACTGCAAAGGGAAAGTTAAGTTTTAAAAAATAAAAATAAAATTTGCAAATCAAAAAAATAAATAAAAATCAAGCAGAGCAAGAAAAATATTTGCATATTTTTGCAAAAAAAATTTTATAGCATTGCCTTTACAAAACCCGTCCAGTAAATTGCAGTGCTCATTTTGATTAGCTTTTTTTAGTCAACCGTAAGTTTGCAATGCTGTTTTCATTTTGCACTTCACGTTTCTGTGCATTTCACTTTGTGGCCCTGATTTGACAAGGGGGCGGAGTAAAGGGAACTTGGGCATTTACGGTAGGCCCGGACCTGCTTTCAATTAAAGGACTTCATCACCTGGAGACACAGTAACACCGAGGTGGTCTTACAGCCCAGTAGGTTCTGGGTTTTTTCCATATTTTTTTTAAATCTGCAAATATTTAACTTGTTCAAGTAAAAAAAAATTTGTTCATTGTTGTTGTTTTTTTTTTGCACTGCTTAATTTTCCCTTTGCAGTTCTTTATTTTTGTTAGCAAAATTTATTTTTATTTCAGAAAAATTAATTTACACTTTGCAATTTTTGGAGATTTGCATTCATTTATTAATTTTTTCTCAATACTTTATTTTTTGTTTGCAAAACTTTCTTTTATTTTGCAAGTAAATATGATCCTAGATTGACTCCATAGTAATTAGGCAAGTCATTGTATAATGATGGTTTGTTCTGTAGACAATCGAAAAAAAATATTGTTTAAGGGGGCTAATAATATTGACCTTAAAATGTTTTTAAAAAAATTAGAAACTGCTTTTGTTCAAGCCCAAATAAAATCATTAAGACTTTCTCCAAAAGAAAAAATATTATAGGAAATACTGTAAAAATTCCTAGCTCTGTTAAACATCATTTGAGAAATATAAATAAAATTCACAGGAGGGCAAATAATTTTAACTGTATATTTGTTTTGTTTATATGGGCAGCAGAGAGGAGAAGTCAACAGGGAATGACCAAGCAAAAGCCAGATTCAGGAATCCTCATGAGCACGTGTTTGTTTACCTCCAACTCAACATCAGCGCGTATGAACTGGCGCGTGTGCGGGTGATTGAGCAGGTGCAGGATAGTGGTGATCAGGGCCTCGTTGATGCGGCTCAGCTGACAGTCGATTACGTTCTTCAGGATGGTGCTCAGACCTCCTCGCTGCGCCACCACCTCTGGGTTCTTCAGTGCTGGACCACAACAGAGAGTCAAACCAAATCAAACAAACGAACGAACGTCTACATGACAAACTACTAGGGTTGTGCCGATTGACTATAGGTTTGTATATCGAAGACAGGTAGAGATATTGCCAAGAGCTGAGGCCTAGCTCGTTTCACATTGATGTAGACCAGACAATCGTGATCAACTCTTTCATGAAAACCTGTCATAAATGTAGCATGCACCTTTCTGTGATGTTGCCATGTTTGGCACTGCTGAAGTTGACCCACTAACCAGAAAATTAATTAAGAAATAAAATGTGTTACGGTTGCCGTATATTGTTAGGTTTTTTGCCTCCTGTTCTCTCTCTCTCTCTCTCTCTCTCTCTCTCTCCCTCTCAGCCCGTCATATCCTTTAGGTCCGCCTTCGCGACAGCCGATTGGTTGGGAGACCCGTCACTCATCATTGGGTGACGTGGCGCGATGACATAAAAGGATGCCAGGGAGAGCGGAGGGTAGAGCGCTTTTCCTTTGATCCTGTTTTTTGTGTGTTTTGCCGACATGATTTTGTTATTCGTTGTTTTTGCTTAACTTTCGTTAGGATAAAATTATTTGTTATTATTTCTGCCCATTTTTGAACTACTTTGTTATTTTTGTACATCTTAATTTCAATTGCTTGTTTGTTACATTTGGGCCAAGCTCTTACCTGGCAAAAATTCAAGAGTTTGTATTAAGAGTTGACTTTGTCCTCAGAGTAAGGTGGATAGGAAGATGTCGTACGACTTTCATTCTGCAAACACGTAGTCAATTCATTGTTTAAAACACCAGGTAAGAAGTGAACGCCATATGTGTATTTATATTTTTGTATACTTAGTGTAGTATCGGTAAGTTAATGGCGCTTGGCGCTGAAGATTTTTCTTTTCATGCTTCTAGGTAGGTAAGGGGTTTGTTTATGAGGTAGAATTGTTTTGTTATATTTATTTCTTTGATTTTGGCTTCACTAGCATCCCCTTACTCTTGAGTGACCTCATTTTGTTTGATACTTTGTTTCATTTGCTACTTTATAATTGTAAATATTTCTTATTTTTGTAAATATATTTGGGCATTCTGGTTTCACTTTCTTTGTATATTAAATCACTTTTGTTGGCAGTTTGTTGTTTGTCTTGTTGCTTGAACCCAACACTTGTGAGAGTACCACACCGTTTAAATGTTATTACTTTTACCCTAGACTAACATCAAAGAGGTTGTAACAAATGTAAAGAAATTGATGGAAATATTTAAACAAATAGTATAATAAAATTTTAGTGATATATCGATATGGGCATTCATAGCATTGCCACCGAAAATATTGTTATACTTTGCAGTAAGATTGTCACAATACTGGAATTCGATACCAACTGAAATTTTAAAAATGTCCATTTCCAGCCAATATTTAAGCGCTGTTGAGTGCTTTCTTAAACAGCGCTGATTTGCCATTGTGTTCACGTGCTCAACAGAAATGACTGTGATTGGCTGTGAAGGTCATCAGTTCACAGAACTCACCGCTGTTTACTGAGTGTAACCACAGATACAGGGACACTGGAGCATTTCAAAGTCACGTCGATCAGTTGTTTTGTCTATAAGCTGACATACGAGCGATCCACTGATGAATACTGGCTTTAAAATGCTCCAGTGTCCCTCTGTCTGTGGTTACACTCAGTAAACAGCGTTGAGTTTGGTGAACTGATGACCTTTTTTATTTTTATTAGCCTTTGTTATAGTGCAGACACGGGTGGTCAAGTGAGAAGTTCAGGGGCGTGGTTGACTTGGTTGGAAGCTTGGTAGTCCCTTTCGCGCATGCCCAGGTTCCAATTTCAGCAGTGTATTGCGACAGTTTGTGCCCGTCACGAGCCGCTTTGCTTTCAAAGCGTTCAATGGGAAAAGGCGCTATTGCGTCGTCCATATTTTTTACAGTCATTGGGTGAGACGCATTGTAAAAGTATTTTTATTAGATTTTTTTATGATTATATTTTATATTTTATGATTATATTATTTGTGTTTACTGGATTTATGATATTAACAACTAATTACTGTTGGGGTAGGGTGAGGGAATGTTAAAATGTTAAAGATTTTGAACTGATATTGTTGAATCATTAAAGAAAAATAAAAAGTATGAATCGCAAAAAAACGATGCAAGCTTGACTGAACAAAAGGTTTCTATTAACTCACCAAGTTCACAGATGATGGCGATACAGGCCCGAACCATGCGATCTCTCTCCTGCAGCCCATCACTGCCCACCGCGATAAGGGAGTTGGTTACAGAGCTGGGAAAGAGCTGTGCGTTCACCGTTATCATCTGAATGGGAAAAATAGATGGAGAAATTAAATCATTTAACCTTTGTGTGCAGTTGCAGGTGTTTTCATCCACTCTGGGGTGATTATGAAACTTAATTTGGCCACATCCCTCTCTGTGTTTCAACAAATGGGATGATTTTTGGTGACAAATCTTATTTTGACACATATTTTGGGAAAGTGCTTTGAAATTTTTCAAAAACTCAACACACTCAAAAACTCAACACACAAATTGACTACCCTTTCATTATGTTCGGGGCTGTTTTGACCCCACTGACTTCCATTATAATGACATTGATTGCAAAGCCTTGACACCATATGATCATGTATTCTTGATTGTTAGTGATTTTCCCTGTTGGGAAGAGGTACAATTTTCTTAAGTTTACATGATATAATATTGTGCATCATCACAATATATAGTGATTTATTGAATATTGGCACACGTCTGAGAGGTGAAAACTCGTACCTTTCTGACCAATCGGAGGGCTTGAGTTCGCTCCACCTCATTGCTCTGCTGAATGTCAATACACCTGAACACAAAAACCAACACTTGAAACACATTTAGAAGCTCTTCAGATCCAAATCATAAAAAGCAGGTCACATTGTATTTGAATTTATCCTAATATTATACAAGAGTCCTCTACAACATGTTTAAATGCATCTAAAGTCAGAAAATATTGCCATTTTCTCAGAATATGCATTTAATATTAGAATCATTTAGCAATGAATTTGATACGGTTCATTTGTTAACTCAGAGCTTAAAGTATACATGAAATTAAAAAACTAAAATATTGATTTTGTTAGCTCGCATTGCCAGTTTTGTGGTGAACAATTCATGTGCACATCATTAAGAAATAATAAATAGTTTGCCTTTATACTCTTTTATTGAAATCTGTTAATGCACTTCCTGTTTGTTTTCAGTCCAGGTTATGTCTGTCTGAGGTATTGGGCGTGGCTAACATACTTAACCACGCCCCTCAACTGTCAGCTTTGACAACAAACAGAAATGGTCAGCAGGAGGAGTCTGTTAGGTTGTAATAACTCTCCCAAAACTCTTTTCCTGATCTTTCTGAATGAACTTTACTACATCCAATCAGCTCGCAGCAGAAAAAAAACAAGCCACAGCCACCGTTTTCTCATTTAATATTATTATTAAAAAATAAATAAATAAATAAATAAATAAATAAAATAAATAAATAAATTGCAGATTCCGGTTCATGCGCTCTTTAAAGTCAAAATGAGCATTAACGGAATTAACAGCTAGCGCATTGTTGTTCTTTAGGTGAACAATTCTTCAATACAAGTTTGCTTTGGTCATCTTTATTCAAAGTCTGACCATTTTGGAGTTTGGTTCCTTCAGCTGACATCAACATTCTTAACCACGCACCTTTTACGTTAGTTTGCTATGAGGCAATGATGCGTAAAAAGAAATCCCCACCCCTACTCAATATTCAGCTTTAGTTGAAAGTAGAGATCTTCACAGGTCCAAAAATGAAAACCCAAAGAGACCCATAAATGTGCTGCACGGACCCAACCCGGACTCGTTGGTCTATTTGAAAATGGCTACGTTAACACTGAGAGACTTAAATTTGATTTTTTTTTTCAGATCTGATTGTTTTGCGTGGCTGTTTACATTGTTGTTATAAATGTGGCCAATATCAGATTTACAGTGTGAACAGATCATGGTCCTAAACTGACCCGCATGCGTAAAAGTACATTACGGACAGCACAAAATGTCTAATTACACAATGTGTGTACTGTATGAAGTAAGCACGTTGTCAGGTTATGCTTTAATATGATTATTGCCCTTTTCACAGACAACTGTGGAGTATTTCATGAACTGTAAAGTGTTGTTCTGCTACTAATAATATGTATTTCACCATTTGAAACCTAAAATAAGACTTTGGGATTGAAAACACTGATCATTTGTGATTTATGACAACTGCGATGTGCGTCTTTCTGACCACCGCTGTAGTAAACTCATCAAGGGTTAATGAGCAGCCGCAGACTGAACTGTGAAGGCGGAGTTGGTTTATATCTGTTTGCGAAGTTATTTCATTTGACTTCATTATAAACAACAAACACGTGCAGAAGGGGAGTTTGGGTGTTTGAGCACCTGCCCTTTTTTTCTCTCAGAGAGAAAGTTCCCCTTAAAATGAAAATGCCCCCAACACTGCCACTGTACCCTCTTACCCCCACATCCCGATGCTCTTCAGCTTCGCGATCAACCCGTGCCCCAATTGTTAACCAGATTTGTTAAGTTGACATGGGTCAGTTTTGAAACCTTGAATTTTCCAAACCACGGTATACTTTATGTCTGGCGTATGTGCATTTCTTGTGTGTGTTTGTTTTATTTCCATTGGCGACTCCTAGAGGCAATTGTGTTAAATTGCACACTACATAGTATCTTTGAGCTGTGCAATGGCAGCTGTATGGGACGGGATCATCTGCATGTCTAGCAGGTATATAAGGTTTCCATACCATACAGTTGACCAGCCAAACATTAAAGCGCAAGTTGCAGTGATCACCGGTTTTCCCAGTGTAATCGGAGTGATCGACTGCACGCACATTGCTATAAAGGCGCCATCTGAAGACGAATTTGCATACGTGAATCAGAAACATTTCCATTCAATAAATGTGCAAATAATATGTGATGCTCAAATGTGCTTAATGTAACCCAGCTCACTGACTAGGTCACGAAGACAAATTATAAATAGTTTATTTTATATTCTAACATTTTATTTTATGATTGAGACAAGAAATGGTGAATAAAGTTCCTTTATATTATATACATAGTGTTTAAATAATAATAATAAATAGAGAATAAAGTTTTGACTTGGTTGAGGTCGGAGGTTAGCTCCGCCCCCTTGCGTTGTGAGAGAGCTGCCGGTGACGGAGAGTCACTTTGATTAAGCAGCGCGAGCAGATTGAACGACATTACATTGAGACAGCAGTTTAGATCATTAAAACGATCTAAAATCATATTGTTTTGGCAATTGACTGAAAGAAAGCCCTAAAGTTTCAGATTTTAAAGATAGGAAGCCGACAACAAGTCATAGAGTGAAACGAGAGAAGTGCGAGTGGAGTACATTGAATCGCCCGAGACAACAGAAAACTATTATATTTAATCGTGACATATTCTTCTTTATTCTCCCTGTTCATCTTTATTTTTCCTTGGCCGGGTTTTTTGTGTGTGTGTTCCTCTTCGTGTTTCTACTTTGAAATCCCGATCTGTCCCTGCCGTGGATGCTTTCTCAGTGGTCCGGACATGGCGAGCCGCCCTCTTTGAAAGATTGTGCCTGGAAGTAAATTAATCCGTTGTTCACTAAACTGGTAGGACGAAACATTCTTGCACTTTCACTGCGCCCATATTTTTGTATTTATTCGTTTTTGGACTTTGCTCTATCTGGACTGATTTTTTTTTTGTATTTTTCACATCGAACTGGAACTAAAAAGAACTTTTAGTGTTGAACATTGAGCTTGGACTTTGAACTACTACTTTTATCCAAAATTTCCTTCTTTTTTTTTTTTCTTCTTCATTGTACATGCAACAAGTGATTTATGAAACTGAATTTGTATGAAGTGAATTTATCATCTGAAGTGTTGGTGATTTCAGTATATTTGTTATATACATATATTACTTTATTCTAGTGTTCATAAAACTTAACTGTTTTTGACATTTATTTATATGTTTTATTTTGTTTTCATCATTTAACTTGTTTAATATACTTACCTCGGTTATTTACCGTTATCTTTGAGTCTGACTTATTTACCTATATAAAAAAAATCGGTTGTTATTTCTGTACACTCTTGTGAGCGATTTAAATCTTCTGATAACTGGTCCTAATAAAATAGCAAATACTGTAAAAATAACGCATAGCCAAGGGTTACATTAACATAATACACACACTTATTAATGAATCCTACTTGTCTTCCTCGTGATGAAGAGTAGGCAAAATCTAATATGTAGTGGGGGAAAAAAGAAGATCGAGTTCATCAGACGCTGGATTCGAACAGAGTTAATAGTGTCAAAACATGGTACCATGCGCTTTACAAGCTCCGACACTCAAGCTGCTGATATGCGCTCTCTTTAGTTATTTTATCTCTGTCAATCAAACAGGACACTACAAAATTTTACACCTTTACATCGCACTATTTCTTTTTTAATTCCTTCACAGTGCGATGTTTAGACCCCACTGAGTCAACAGCGTCAGCTAAACTCTCCCACTCTATTTTTTCTGTTATTAATGCTGGAGGACAAACTTGCAGATAACACAGTTTATCTCTGGTCTACCACCGAAAGGAGCACCTCCAATTCACATTCTGTTCAAAGTTTCTCTTCTTGCTTGCTTTTGCCATTGCTTTCTCATTTGGTTTTGCCAAAGTAGAGTCATTATGATATTTATTAGGGGGAGGAGGCAGGAAGGGGTTTTGCGCTCATGCACGTGCGCTCAGTTTCACGTGCGCTTAGTTTTACGTTAATTCGGATGTACAAAGAGAAGATGCGTGGGATTCAGCGTACGAACTGTTTCATACATCTGAATTCTTTTCTGCGTACGCACATTTGCAGCTTTGTCTGTACGCAATGTTTTAGTATGAATTCAACGCAAGTCTTCATACATGAGGCCCCAGATCTGTGACTGATTTAGTACTACATATGAAAGTGGCACAAATCTGGAATGAAATGATAAAATTCCATGCGGTTTGGGCTGTTCACACTGTCAAGACAAAAACATATCTGGGCAAAAAAAAATCAGATTTAGGCCACAATTGCCTGCATTGTGAGCGTAGCCAATGAGACCCGAACCCGTTTAGACCTGAGCTATGCTTAAAATACCAGACCTGAATCCGGTTGGAATTCACAGGTCTGACTGCACCCGATTGGCACATATTGACAGCAAACTGCCATTAACAAGTATAAATATGTTGCTAAAATGATGTTTAGGCACTGGGTAGAGCAGATATGCGCATGACATCATCAGTCTGTTCAGTGCTTCCCACAGTTTTGAAATATACTTGCGGTGGTAGCCAGATTGGAACACAACTTTTACAAGTAGCACATAAATGGTTAACTATGTTAAGCTCCAAAGAAGATGCGTCTCTGTGGGTCGATGCAGAGCACGTGACACTATCTGTGGGAGTGTTGATTGTTCTCATGCACACAGAAATAAGCTGTACGAAATGTGTAGGGTGAGAAAAGAGTCTCCACTGGTTAATCGATTGCGGATGTTTGGCATAATAGTAAATAAAAAAAAGTGTCACCAAATATACTTGAGTGACCGTAAATATACCTGGGCGGCCCACCCAAGTAAAGCCCATCTGAGGTAAGCACTGCTGCTGCCAGACTAAAGGGACAATATTCAACTCTCTCCCCGAATATTCAACAAATGCAATTACAATCCCCAATATCTACAAGCAAAAATGATAATTAAATGAATAAATAAATAAAAAGCACACCCACATTTCAAGCCCCCAATGTTCAAACCAAAACTATGCTTCTGATTGCCAGATTCATAAGAACGCTATTCATTTATTCATTGTATTTCAACAGTGTAAATATCAGAAAAAAAATATATATATATATATCTGATCATCATCACTGTTTACATAACATTTACATCACCAAGGAAACACTGAAGTATTAGTATTACATTCAACTTCCTATATCTGACCACTGTTGAAAATGAAACTGACCTCTGCTTTTTGTGGCTGAGGTACTGCACGCGTGGGTTTAACCACCTCATTCCTTCCTAATTTTACAAGTTGCAAGTTACAAAATACAAGCAAAAAGTGCTGCCAACTGATCACTGGTGGATGTGGTGTTCTACAACCCCCATCGGCTACAATATTACACATAGATCAGATATATAATATATGAGGACACGACCTGTTCTTTAATGGAATAACTAAACAAGATCTACCAAAGTTTGTAGCAGTCCGTTTACTAGTTTTAGCACCACTACTTAACACCAAAAAAAAGCATGTCCCATTTTTCGCCCACGTTGTTTGTAGATTACACACATCTTATAATTATGCGTAGTGCTTTTTTTTTAGTTCAATTAGGTGGATTAATTGTGATTAATTGCTGCTCAGCACTAAATATAGTCATAGTTTTGTTACAACTCAAAAATATTGTTAAACAAAAAAACAATCTGACCCTAAGTGTTTTGCAAAGTGAGAAAAAGAAGAAGACAAAGAACCTAATCAGGTATACGAACTTACCTGGAGATCAGGTAATCCACCTGCAGCTGAAGAACTTTCTGGAGGATGCTGCTGTCACGGATCAGATACCTCAGCGCTCTCAAACCCGCAGCCCGAACCTCCTTCACCTCGTTCAGCAACGCCACACGCAGACTGAAATTATCAAAATAAAGAGCAAAAACAGTGATTCAGATCAGAATGTTTGGGATAGTCAATAGGGGTGTCAAAATTAATTGTTTCTTCGGTGCACCGCGATGCAGATGCGGACAATTCGGTATCGGTTCAGTAATAATTATAACCGGTTATTATGTACTGCCGTCATTTATCTCATATGCGCTCTGTCGCGAGGAAAGCGAGTGCGGGTATTTACAACACTACAGGCGCCAACTACTTAAAAATGTCACTGTGTGTGTGTTTTCTGGAAAGTCTTTCACTGGCACTTACAGCAGAAGCCCCTATTTCTCTGCGATTGAGGGAATGAAAGTACTCCATTTCTCTCTCTCTCTCTCTCACTGTGGCCCATTTCGCCTGCTGGCGTGACTTTTCCTCTCGGCTGCTGGCGTGACTTTTCCTCCCCTTTCTTTTCCTCTCGGCTGTATGCATTCGCGGGACCCGACCAGATTTCATGCGGCGCGGGAATAAATTTCCGAATAAAGCACGGGAGCGGTCGGTAACAGGTGTAATTTTAACAGGAGTGGGCGGTCTCACAATATCGCTCCCGAGCGAGCGAGCAAGCGTGCGTGGCGTGTGTGTTTGTTTGGTGCTGTCTATGTTTGTGTATGTGTGTGAATGAGAGACAGTGTGGTGCTGTGTGTCCATGCGTGTGTGTGTGTGTGTGTGTGTGTGTGTTTATACAGACAGGTTGTTATAGCCACCCCCCAAAATACAACACTGAGTATGGAAAGCATCGCCAATGCACTGTGATGCACTGAAATATCGAATTGAACCGAATCGATGGCATGATAATCGTAACCGAACCGTGAGACCAGTATAGGTTCACACCTCTAATAGTCAATGGTCTGTGTAGTCACAAAAAAAAAGCTAAATTTCTGGAAAAAACTTACCAAATGATGATTTCCTCATGTGTAAATCCTAACTTTTCTTCACAGTGACTTACACTGTTCAGGAGCTGAAAAAAAGATTTTTAAAAAAAGACATCAATGTACAATCTGTTTATTCTTAACGGTAAGATGCAGTGGGGGAACAAGTATTGAACACGTCATGTATTTTCCTGGAAATAATATTTCTAAAGGAGTTGTTGACAACCCAAACAATTCAAGCAGGAAAAAAAAAGAATGAAGTCACATGCATTCCTTAGGTGTGAGTTTTTACAGACTTCAACAGAGTGTAAAAATCTTGATGGTTCTGTGGGTCTTGTCTATCAAATCTGAGCTTTAATTTGTATTTTCTATTGGATTCAAACAGGTGATTGGCTGGGCCATTCTACAGTTTGATTTTCTTTCTCTGATGAGAGTTTCATTGGCTGTGGATTGCATTGTCTTGCTGAAATGTCCACCCTGGTTTCATCTTCATCCTCCTGCTAATGTAAATGTTGGACTGAAGCAGCTGATATTCATTTACACTGATGAAGGGAAGAGGGTTGCTGAATAACTACTGAGAGATTTCAGCTGCTGTCTGGGCTTTCACTGCCTTTCTATACCTCCCTTTCTTCATGTGTTCAAAACTTTTTCCCTGCGTCATTTCATTTTATTACGCATAACTTTAGAAATATGTTTTCTGAGAACAACAGTGATGTGTTTAATACTTATTTGCCCGACTGTATATGGACATAGTCAGAGTTTTTATTAGACTGTTGTGGTTTAGTGCATTAATGCAGGATTCAAATATTGTGTGCTTGCATATAAACATCAGTGTTAAAAAGTTAGAGGTAAGCTGGAATTTTATAATTTTTATTGAGTTAATACATTAAATTTATCCCAGTAAAAATATACATCAAAACAATTTCAACATAATTTCCAAATATAACTTTAATATAAACTTATTTGCTTTGAAGAGATTTATTTGTTAAAAGGTTATAAACAAAAAAAAAGCTATGCTCTCTTTTTAGAATAAGAACGGTTTATTCTTTATAACTGCTCTTGGTAATCTGACATTTCAATGTTCAGAGCTTGTTCATGCTGAATGTGACTTCGGTAATAAAATCAATAATAGATTCCAATCATAAACAAAAGCATAGAAACTCTGGTTAAAATGTTAAGTTAAAAAAAATAGGTCAAGAATAGTTTTGGAATCAAATCGTGACTCACAGAGTCGATTCAGTCCCAAATAATTCCCACCTTTAAATGTCCCGTGAAGTGCTTTTTTGTGTATTTTGTTATTTGAAATTTGACGCGATCTCAACTAAAACGCGAATATAGTTCCTATCATCCTATCCCAACCCCTTTCAAAAAAACAGCCAATAGCATTTCGTTTTTCTTAGAGCTCAGCCAGTGAGAGTGGTTGAGCACAAGCGCATCAAATGAGAAGCATCTTGAAAGGTGCGGGACATGTCAGACACTACAGAGCATACAAACCGTGCTGGGCATTTTACGGTCTCGCGCTGAACGCTGTCGACCAATCACAACAGACTATCATCGGTCCAATCAGCGCAGATTAGCTTTGCGCTAAGGAGGGGTTTGGGAACAAATGAATCGCTGAAGGATTCATATGGGAGTCGCTGGAATAATTAGGTAAAAATAAATTCATATTACAAGACCATGAAAGTGTTTTGAACGTTGCATGGATATCAGTGTGTTGTTGGAGACCCATAAAACCGAAATATGACCCTTTTTAATGTATAATATGAGCTCTTTAACTCTAGCATAACTGAAATATTTACACTCCTCCATAATATGTATAGCATATGTGAATCTTCGAAAAGCCTATGGGAAAATCCTAAAGGGATTTTATCGAGGGAACCAGTTTTATGCTAGCAGCCAATTAGCCTACAAGGTGACGTCATAGTTCCTCCACTCTATAGACTGACGATACTCCGGGGGAGGGACTCGGACCAGAAATGAGTTTCTGCAGATTTTGAGTGATTCGGATGTTTAGAAATGAAACTAAAGAGACAGTTGTTGTTTAATTGTAATGATGATTCCTAATATGAAATTCAATCGTAAGCTTGGCAAACAATTTTGGAGAATTTGATGCTTCCCCATTAAAACAGAATGCCCGAACATACTGCCCGAGAGGCAAAGATGGCCGCCAACTGAAATGACTTTTCTTAAAGAGACTTTGGGAGACCTCGGAGAAATGTTGCACTCTTTGCAATGAAATGAAAAACAACAGACGCACAAACACACCTGTCAAAAAACAGCATAATTCAGGGCTCTCAGTCACGCATTCACAGCGAGACGCCCATTTGAAACTGCGCAACACACCTTGTATTTCTCACAGCGAGAAATAATGGATAAGACGTACATACAAAAGGAACCGTTACCCATAGATACAGTATATACACTGTAAATATCTATGACTGTTACCGATCTAATGTTGGAATCCAACGTTGCTGTTTCCAGATAAATGAGGTGACCAGCTGTCACTTCTGAACAAGACGTTCATTACTGTAAATATCAACACTGACAGAACTCGCCCAGAGCACTAGACTAATGTACCAGATGCAGAAACCCACAAATAACTGAAATAAAATGCAACCCACTTGCCTCTGAATGAATGTTCACTAAAAAACTAAATCATCTTACGTTTACTTTGACTGTAATTGTATAAAACGGTGTAATTTATATTATTATATAAGTCTTGTATGCATTTTTAAATAGAACTTGTGAAATTTGAGGCTCTATTTTAATGATCTAGGCGCAAAGTCTAAAGCACATTAAGAACAACAAAAGCATTAAGGGAGTGTCCTAATCCACTTTTTCTATTTTAAGGACTGAAAAATACGGTTTGCACCGCGGCACATGGTCTAACAGGGTTGTGCTTATTCTCTTAATGAGTTATGGGTGTGTTTAGAGTATAACTTGCATTAAACCATTCAGAGTCTCATCTTACATTCCCTTTAAGAGTCGGTTGTGTCGCGCCACGACGCAGTTTCTGTTGACATGGTGGACTTTGTAAACTGAACACTTCACTAGCGAGAAAACAGTTAAACAGAGCATCTGCAGCACGAGGATAAAGAACGAGCCTCCTCCATTTTTTACTTTCTCTTTACTTTACACCTTTACTTTCGTTGAGTAAGGAAACGGTGGAAACTCACTCCACTGAAGAAATTCATTTGCCTACAGATTTAATTCCGTTTGTGAAGCGCAAAGATTTGGGTAAAACTTTATTTTGATGGTCCATTTGAGTATCAGTCGACTGTCTGCTTAAAGGGCACCTAGGTTACCCCTTTTTCTCAGATTTATTATGAATCTTTTGTGTCTCCAGAATGTGTCTGTAAAGTTTCAGCTTAAAACACCCATCAGATTTTTTATTTAACTCTAGTCTTCCCCACCCACCGTTTCTACGTGCCTTTCTGCGTGCCTTAATCTCCTCCCTCGGTTGCGTTAGACAACAAACAAACATAAAGGAAGCAGATCTCACGTAGCGTTTGTGAAAAATACTACAGTAAGAACTTTACCAATGAGTATTTGATGCATTTGCTGTGTTAAGTTACAACGATGAGTCATGCGCACACACAGACACACACACACACACACACACACACAAACACCCAGCACGTACACGATACGCACATACATACAGACAGCGCGCATTTAGCTTTGCACTCTGTTTGCACGCATATGTGACAGGATACAGGTTAATCTCCACTGCTGTATGGATATCTGTTATGTTAATGTACAAATTAAACCTGCTTTAACATCCACAAACTGGGATTGGAGCGTCTTCTTTTATTATTGTTCTGACACGCGGCTGTGCTGATTAAGTGAATCTGAAGTGAATCGCTGTAATTCATTACACACATGCTCTCTTTTAAAACATTTTAAACTTGTAAAACTCACTCTTGATCACATTTGATGATGATTGATGATCCTAGCGAACTGAACAAACCTTTTATTCCTGGTTGCTTTGCGCTCACTCTCTCTTGTTGATATGATTATACACGTGACTACCAGGACATGTTATGCAGCTGTCAATCAATTCGGTGGGCGGGAGGCTCGCACTCCTACGTAAAGTTGCGGTCGATCTGAAAACCGCTCCAATTGGTCCACCATTTTTATGTTGTTAAATTGAAAAAAAAAAAGGACTGGGTGTGTTTATATCACCCCAATATGACGATCTATACACTAGGCCTACACATGTTTCTGTCCAAACAGCTCAAAAAGTAGATTTTTCACCATAGGTGCCCTTTAATATCTGTTGATACTGCTGCTAAACAGACATTTAACTGACTATAAGAAACTTTGCAAGTACATGTCAACTTACACTGACCCTAACCTCAACCTATCAGTCTATTTATAATCTAATGAGAATTAGTAGGCATGTAGATGCAATGTAACCTTAATTCAACAAACGGACCATCAAAATAAAGTGCGACCACGATTTGTTTCAAAACTATTTCTAAATTCAGTTCTAATTTCCAGCAAATGAATAAATGAACAAAAATAACGAAGTGTGGTCAAAACAACTGAGTTATATCCAAACACGCGTCCTGTTTTTATGCAGCATATGGTGATGCAGACGTCTCCAAAACCCGACAGGTGGACAAATCTAAACTTGTGTTTATGAAAACAAATAGAAATATGATTAATAAATAACACTAATAATAATACCATTATACAACTGCAAATTGTCATGAATAAACTGAAAAAAGCCCCCCTGAGATGAAGGCATGGAGGCAGTGGTTTTTATATATTCATGTAAAAAATAATCATTTTTGTAACATTTTAATCTTTTAATTTGTTTTCATATGTAAAGATATTTGTGTATTGCTGTATATCCTGTGTGTATTAAGCAATGTGTAAGCGTTTGGACCTGCATTGATGCATAACTAACATGCTCGGCGCAGCTTTTAGCTGGTCAAGGGTGGTTTATTTCAGTTCCTTACAATAACAACGTGCCAACAATGAGCCTTAACATACCTTCTTACAAGACTGGCACGCCCATGAGTCCACAAAGCAGCGCAAATGGATTTGCTATTTAAACAACGTGGTGCAAAAGTGAAAATTATTGTTGCGCTGGTCTGAAAATAGCAACAAATCACATCATACATATCTTGTGCCAAGTGTATGATAGGGCCCATAGTTTCTGAGATGTAGTGAATTTTAGTACCATTTTGAATGATTGCAGAAATGATTAATTTGCAATATTATTTTAAAAATGATAAATCTCTGTACTGAAAGTGATCACAGCTGTGAGAAAGAAAAAAAACAGCGTCTGGTAATGATGAGATGCACAGGCTGACCCCAGAAATAAGAAGTGCGACAGACACATCAACAATCGCACTAAGCTGACCTTTCGGTGTAAAATTAGTCTGCCTCCGTACTAAACATGTTTGCGCGAGCGAATGAGCGTAATGACCTTGGCAGGCCGTGCATGCATATGTATGTGTTTGTGATGATGTCAGAGCTCAGGCAGTCAGAAGGGGCCATGTGACCCTCAGAGAGGATTAGATCTCCTCTATCTCAGCATCCTTAAAAGGCCACACACAGTACTCATGCACACATAAACACACACACACACACCCCCACCCACCACCGGAGTTATTATTCACCAAAGCTGAGTAAATCCCACTTCAGCACACACACAAAAACAGCTTCTGTAATAACAGTACTAAGACTTAACCTCAGACCCACTGAGATCGAACTCTCAAGCATAAAAACAAACCCTGTCAGAAAGAAACTGAAAGTGAGAGGAGGACACAGACTATGATAAACAACTTTAAAACACACACACAGACACACTGTTTACTACCACTTCCCATATCTGCTCATAGGACCAGACCATAAAAACATTGCAATAGTAAAAAAATTTGTTTTAAAAATTCAAACATTTTTTTTACTTGACTTGTATGTCTGTCAAGAAAGCACAATTTAATTTGTGTGTGTGTCTGTATATGTGTGTCTGTATATGTATGTATTTATATTTATATTTATATATATTATATATATATATATATATATATATATATATATATATATATATATATATATATATATATATATATATATATATACACACACACATACACACACACACAAAACAGTTCTTTTTGGTTCTTGAATCTGATTGGCTGATAGCTGTGCGATATTCTGCAATAACAGCATTTGCACAGCCTCCTCACTCTTCTGTATTACTCCGCCCACATACAACGACAAGAGGAAACTTTACAGTTAGACAAATATTGCAGCTTTTGGACAACATAATGTACTTTTAAGCTTTAAGTAGTTTAGATTGCAATTATACAGTTTATTTATAGGGATAGTGCCTATTTCAAAATATTTATCATGTTTGAGAGACTGCGCGTCGGTGTCCATTAGCCAAAGGAAGTTGACGTTGCCCATCCACAAGATGGCGCCAGGACCGCATAATAAGCCCTTGTTCATAAGATCAGAACAGCCTGATTTCTAACTACACCTGATCAAATCATTGTTAAACTGGTAAGTAATATTCTAAGTCGATCTTTCCCTTTTATATAGATTGCAACTATGGAGTTTATTTATAAGGACAGTGCCTATTTTAATACAGTTACTTTCCTATCCCGGTTCTCAACAGTGTTATTCAGAGACCTCACCCACAAACACCCCCTCCTTATCGCAAACACAACAGCAGTCTGGTAGTGACTCAAAATCAGTGCAAAAAAAAAATATAGGGAAAAAAGACATCAGACTCCATTTAACTGTGGTTATCATTTCCTCTTATCAGTAAAAATATAATAATTACCCCTGCAGCACTATTTATATTTAACACTTCATCTATTTCCAATTGCATCGGTTTAGTTCAACTACGTTATCATTTTTAAACGGACTAATTAAATTTTTAAGTCAGAAATCTGAGACCAGTTACCAGACATAATTTCACTTTTTATTCTTACAAAACATGGTAAAAATGCATTTTTTTCTGACTGCTTATTTTGATTTATGGAACCTCCCCTTTGTAGATGCTTTTATTGAATTAAATCAACTTTGTACACCAACATTTCTTTATTTGTATCTAATGCTCAGACTTAAGCATAGGAAAATGCAAAGGCATTTATAGATTATTAATTTATTATTTAATCTGAAAATGTGCAATGCAAAAAATATAAATAACTATCAAAAATAAATACTGCAAATCATACGGATTTTAATTATTTTTGATGAAACCAAGAATGCACATAGCAACTCACTTTAAAATATTCTACAATGTTAACATTAAGCACTCTTCATCTTTTTCCTTAAAATCAGCGCAAAAATAAAAATGTAGGGAAAAAAAGCCATCAGACGCCATTTAACTGTGGTCATCAATTCTTCTCATCAGTAGAAAATATGTATAAACAATACTGGAAAAAATTGAGCTCACAATATTTCATTTTTCTGCAATTTATTGCGATATGAATGTAATTTCTAACCAACTTCATGTTTTTCTGTGGAACATTCAGACAAAAATATTATATTCAGTTGTAAAATAACACTAGATTGTGTTTTGTGTGTAAATAATTATTAAAAATTATCATACTTACACGTAATTTGTAATCTACAAACATTATAGTTTCCTGTTCTCAAACGGTTTAAACTCTCTAGAAATAAAAGTCACAGACCCTAAAAACACTAAGGTTTAACTCTGCAACGACTCCACAATCTTATGAACTGTATAGACTATAATGCCAACTCAACAAGGCAGACTCTGCAATCTGATTATTGCAGACTCATAAATTACTGTATTGATGCTAAAAAAAATATATTGTGTGCAGCCCAAAGTAAAATCACATTCAAACGGATATAGATCCATCTCTGAATAAACCAAAGCTGATCTTTACCTTAACAAAGTTGTTGAGATGACCGAGCTTCCTCATGTTGGAAACCCCGTGAGATTTGGCAATGTTCTGAAGGATCTCACGCATGTTGTCTGAGGGTTCTGTGGAGAAAAAGTTAAAATTCTTTTAAATAAAAACAATTTGGTTAACAGTTGACTGCTGTTAATATATCCAGGCCATAATTATCCCTGTGAAATATCATTCATTCTTCATTTATAAAGCACATTTAAAAAAAAAAAACACCATGGTTGACTAAAGTGCAGTGCATGTAACCGATACAAAAAATAAAATGCATTATATTTAAAAAAGATCCATGAGATTTACTCAAATCAATAGATTAGTCTCCCATATTTAAAAAAAATATATATGTTCAAACAAACAAAATCTCTTAGGACCTTGAGTATGAATTAATCGCACAAATAATTTTGCAGGGTTTTGTAATATGACGATATACTCCCAGAGTTCATCAAGATTCTTTGGATTCATCTTCAATGCCTCCTCCTCCATCTTACCCCAGACATGCTCAATAATGTTCATGTATGGTGACTGGGCTGGCCAAACCTGGAGCACCTTGACTTTCTTTGCTTTCAGGAACTTTGATGTGGAGGCTGAAGTATGAGAAGGAGCGCTATCCTGCTGAAGAATTTGCCCTCTCCTGTGGTTTGTAATGTAATGGGCAGCACAAATGTCTTGATACCTCAGGCTGTTGATGTTGCCATCCACTCTGCAAATCTCTCACACGCCCCATTATCAATGTCATCCCAAACCATGATTTTTCCTTCACCAAACTTGACTGATTTATGTGAGAATCTTGGGTCCATGAGGGTTCCAATAGGTCTTCTGCAGTATTTGTGATGATTGGGATGCAGTTCAACAGATGATTCATCTGCAAAATCTACCTTCTGCCACTTTTCCAAATGATCAACTAGAAGTCAAGTTATTATTTGTTGCTTTTACAACTGGGATCGACAACAAGACTTTTGTCAGGTAGTGTAGAATGTATGAACAAAATAAAAAGTCTATCTTTCATATTATGCTCTATTGCTTATTCTGTACTGTCACAAAAAACATTATTGATGCTAATATATACATGATCACAATACTACACGCCATTACAACGATGCACACAGAAACATGAGTAACAGTATTGTGAGAACGTTGTTATCTTTGAACATACAATGTTCACATTTGGCATATTTTTTAGCGATATTTTGTATTTTTATGTTGGATCTGTAATTATTCATTTTTGTGTTTAATATTTGGATTTTTTTCATATACACTTCTGGTCAAATGTTTGGGGTCAGTAGGATTGTTAAATGTTTTAAAACAAGCGTCTCCTGCTCACCAAGGCTGCATTTATTTAAACAAAAACACAGTACAAATTGTAAACTGGTATTGCACTATAAAATAATATAGATGAATTTTTAGCTTCATTACTCCAGTGTTCAGAGTCACATGATCCTTCAGAAATCACTCTTATATGAATTATTATTATTATTATTATTATTATTATTATTATTATTATTATTATTAAAGGTAATAGTAATAAAAACAATAATGACTGGAGTAAAAATTTCATTTGAAACCACATAAAATAAGAAACCAGTTATTTAAAAAATTAACAAATCATTAACATTTTTTTTACATTTAATAAACGCCACCTTGATGAACAGAATATTTTTCTAATTTTCTTTAAAAAAAAAACATCAAGAAAAAAAACTGACCCCACTTTTGACCAGTAATGTATGTTTCTAAATTTAAATCACATGTTCGCCCGGAAGTTCTAAACAAAGTGAGAAATATGATCACATATTAATGAGCAAATCTCTGAGCATATACATTAAAATGTAAAAAATAAATAGTGATATTAAATATTAGCTTACTGAATTTACAGAAATGGTACTATATTGTGACACATACAGTTTAAATCAAAATTATTAGCCTTACTGTGTAATTTTTATTCTTTTAAAAATATTTCCCATGCTATTTAATAAAGAAAATATTTTATTCAACACATTTTTAAACATAATAGCTTTAATAACTAATTTCTTTCATCTTAGCCAAGATGACAGTAATATTTTTTCTACTCACTCTGCAAGATATTATACAGCTTAAAGTGACATTTATTTATTTATTATGATAATTATTATGTTAATAATAATAATAATAATAATAATAATAATAATATGGTAGGTGTTAGGTTAGGTTGGTTAATGGTATCGGATAACAGTGGTTTCTTTGTAGACAATCGAAAAAATAAAATATTTCTTAATGGGGCTAATAATATTGACCTTTAATCAAGTCAAACTAAAAGAAAAAAGACTTCCTCTATAAGATATAAATTGAGATAAAGTTGGTTTTATATTTACACATTTGTTCAGTGACAACTTGTGATATTCTCCCGATATTGTTTACCATGGTACTTTGAATATTCGGTCTGAAATCACAAGTAAAAATGACTTTAAAATAACATTAGCACTATTTAATTTACTGTTAATATTTCATTTAACATTGTACTTTGATAGTCATTAGCTGCTAATATGATTTCCCGGTTTAGAATTTGTAAATAATCCTTTTCTGAAATGATATTATTACCTAGAAAAAGCCTAAATGTGCAAACAGAAAACCAACTTTACCTCAACAAGAAATAAATTACAGCAAATACTGTGAAAATGTCCTTGTTCTGTTAAAAATCACATGGGAAATATTGGAAAAATGATGTAAAAATCACGGAGGAGGGCTAATAATGCGGACTTCAACTTCGATGAGATGTTTTATATCGTGATGTGAGATTGTTGTCGCCCAGCCCTACGTGAATGTGATATCATGATCTACATTTAGCAACTGCAATTAAACCCTTTTCCCTGCTGAAGTCTTTATTTAGTACATTTCTCAAGAGACACGACTGCACTGCAAGATTCATCAAGATCAGCCTCGTCAAAGACTTTCAGCATCTAACACAAACCAGATTACACAAACCACACATTGAAGACGTGAAATCTAATATATAAAGCAACATATAAAGGCAAAGAGATGCAGTGAATGTTTACTAACACACCCCAACCACTGCATGTATTCTGCTGACCTGTAGATGTTTACAAGACAACAAACTGACTGGGCTGTGAATCTCAGATCAAAACAACAGCTACTGCACAAATCATAGTGAGCTGGCTAGCTAGACAGCATATCTAGGGCATTAGCGACGCATATAGTGCAGTCTATTTAGGACACACATTAGGTTTTGTGACAGTGAACATCATCTTCACCCCCTCATTCTGCTGTATGAGGGCCAGATATAGGAGATTCGCAAATACTAACGCATTTCACTTGAATTTAGGTTGGGTATTATTACAGAGAAGCATTATAAAGGTGTTTTATTATTATCACTATAGTGACTCTCACCCCGCGTAAGATCCAGCGGTACATTCTCCTCCCCGCTGTCATTCCGACCTGTCAAACACAAAAAACAGCACAATAAAGAGACTGTGAGCATTTATCCGAGCTGTAAGTTAAACAAGACATGCGAAAGGTTTTAAAGAGCGCCGGTTGAGCTTTGTGAATGTGGTGCAAGTGCCGTTAACTTGCCTCTCATCCGTACACTCCGGGTCGGACGGCCGCGGATGCTGACCGCCATGTTGGCAGGGACGTTCATCATCACAACACCGGAACTCTCGTAAACTCTCGCGGTGTTTTTAGTGCAGCGATGCTAAGGACTTTGAGCCCTTTTATGAAAAAGCTCTTTTAATATAATATGAGAAAGAAAAAATATTTAAAAAGTCATAATGATGTGTGATGTATAATCATATAATTATTATGTGAAATTAGATTATTAAGATCACGTTATAAAATGAAATTATATATTTATATTTGAGATCATTTACCTATGCATTATTAAAAATGGACATTACTGAGCTGCAAATTAAATAATAGATTATTAATTAGGTAAAAGTAGGCAATGAATTAATTATAGTTAACATAATATACTATCTTGAATTACAAGCAATCACAAAAAATTAAAAATAATAATTATATATATATATATATATGAAGAGTTACAAAAACCTTTAAATCCTGTTTGATATTTTCTTCTAAAATGAGCGTTTTTATCCGACCCCTGTGTGTAGGCTCAGTAGTTTTACTTTTGTAGTGAGGAATAAGTTATTTTCATTGCCTTTAAAGTGAAATAACTGAACAAAAACATAAGAGGCTGACAAAAATTCTCATTTTAGGAGAAATTTTCAGATGGCATTTAGAGGTTTTTGAATCTCAACTCTTCATGTCTGGTTCTCGAATCTGATTGGTTGATAGCCATGATATTAAAGTAATATCAGAACTCGTACAGTCTCTTTTTCCTTCTGTGTATTACTCTGCCCACACGAGTGGCAAGCAGACGACTACAGTTTGACAAATATTGCAGCTGTTGGACAACATAATGTACTTTTGAGGCTTTTTTCGGTGAGAATGTAGTTGTTTGGATGGCATCAATGCAGTTTATTTATAAGGAAAGTGCCTATTTTAAATATTTATAATTTCAGAGATTTAGGGCGTTCACAGACATCAGCCTGTCATACTGAGCAGAGCAAAGACAGTTGATGTTCTGCCACAAGATGGCGACAAAGACCGCATAATAAGTCCTTAGAGGAGGAAAGACTACAGCAAACTACAGCTGATTAAATCATTATGAAACAGCAGGTAAGTGACTTTCTAAGTTCATCTCTCTCTTTTGTGTATTGTAGTGCTGTATTTATATCATAGTAATCAGGTAGTGTTTTTGGTATTGTTCGCATTTTTTTGGGTGGGGTGGGGAGGGGGGTTAATTATTGCGACAGACAAAAATACTGGTCCTGTAGACTGAGATAGCATTTCATGCCGTTCAGCCTTATAATCATAAAATGTGAGCAAAATCACCTGTTTTGTCATCACTTTAGACATTACGCTAGACAATCATTCGAACACTAGCTCTAACGTGACGTTGGTGAAGTAGTTACAGCTTCTGCTGATGTCAGCTGCAGATGTGAATAAATGGTTTAAGAAAGTAGTTTCTCATTCAAAAGGGTTTTGATTTTCTTTTTTTATATACACGATTATGCCATCGAACTGTTGCATAAATACCATAACACACTCGTAGCAGTTCAATATGGCTGTATATCGTCAGTGGTGGGACGCTGGTGTGTGACCCCCCTAAGGCGTACGTCTCCCACTAGTGCCGATATACAGCCATATCACACTGCTAGTTGTGTGATATTGCTAGATCTATCTATCTATCTATCTATCTATCTATCTATCTATCTATCTATCTATCTATCTATCTATCTGTCTGTCTGTCTGTCTGTCTGTCTGTCTGTCTGTCTGTCTGTCTGTCTGTCTGTCTGTCTGTCTGTCTGTCTGTCTGTCTGTCTGTCTATCTATCTATCTATCTAGTCACCTTAGAATTATAAGGTTCTATCTGTCATTTTTGTCAAAATGTAGTTATTCACATAATCTTATTAATTGACAACTTATTTACATTATGGGATGTTTTTTAGAAGTTGTTAACATTTTAAGACTCTTTATTTAAAAAAACAAATGTTACACACGTACTGTTTGCTATGGAATGCACAAATTTTGAAGCTCAAAATCATTCAGAACGCAGATAGAACCTTTTCTATCTATCTAATATTTTGTAACATAATTAAAAATATTACATTATTACTATATATTAAATATGACTACAATATTATTATACATTTTCACTATTCAGAATCTGTATAACATTCAATTCACTCAAGGACATGTTTTAAGATCACAAATTTGTTTATTTAACTGAGGCGTATATACTATGTACAATACAGTATTCACTAAATATATACATCATTCTCAAACAATATAATAATAAACATATAATATATTGCTTTCATGAAATGATCAACAGCAAATAAGCATGTTTAAAGGGATAGTTTACTCAAAAATGAAAATGTATTCACTGTTTACTCTCCCTTCACTTGTTGGACACAAAAGAAGATATTTTGAAGAACGGTGAAAACCTGTAACCATTGACTTCCATGGTATTTTTCCTACTTTGAAAGTCAATGGTTACAGGTTTTCAGCGTTCTTCAAAAATGTTTTGTTTTCAACCGAATAAAGAAACCCATAAAGGTTTGTAACTGGTGAGTAAATTTAGATTTTTATGGGAACTATCCCTTTAAGATGATGAAAACTCAAAAGCATTTGTCAATGCTTCAGTCATTGTCGTAGATGCACTCTGTAACAAACAAGAAAGCAGAACAAATAATAAGCAATTATCAGATTACACAAATAATCAAAATATATATTCAGAATCTGCAAGTTATGTCCTACCATCACCGACATCATCATAAACCGAGCCATCCCTTAAAGAAAGAAAAGTAAACACACAAAAAACAAAAGTACCGGCCAACTGATTAGTCTGCGACTTTTTTATATCAAGGTTTTACACAATACTTGCTTTATTAATTACATAAATATTTACAAATATGCAGCTTTTACAGTTGATGTCAAAATTATTAGTCATGCAAATTTATTCCCCCAATTTCTATTTCTATTATTAACACATTTCTAAACATAATAGTTTTAATAACTCATTTCTAATAACTGATTTATTTTATTTCAACAAAATACAAACATACAAACAACAAATTATTCACATTTTAACACAAGGAGGATTGTACTTACGGCTCCAAATTAGCAGTAAACACATAGCCAACTGAAACATAGAGATACTAGATTTAATCTTCTGCCGGAATGGTGCATATTCACAGCACAACATGTTCTATTTCCTTGACAAACTCACATTTTCCTTCACTGTTGCGGCCGATGAGTTTGTCGCCTGCTTGATGAAGGATCACATCTATCGTTTCTCCAGGTTTGACCGGCAAGTCTTTATTACCAAACTTCTTTATCGCCAGTGTTTGGAGGACAGTAGCTTCATACAGCACTTTGATTTCTGCATTATACTGCGAGATAAAGGCAATGAGGGTTAGTTTGTGGGGGAGTTAAACAGTTCAACTTCTGTGGGTCTTACTTTAAACTTCTTTCTGAACTCTTTCTCCTCCTTCTCAAACTTTTTCTTTTTTTTCGGGTCCATTTCGGTTGCTTTGCTTGTTGAGCTGAACTGTGGAACACTGCGGTGAACAAGTGAGAATAAGGTGATATGAACGTCATTTTACTATCTTAAAAGAAAAAATAATAACAGATGACTATACTAGGGGTGTAACGATAACAACCCAGGCTCATTCTGAAAATGTACCGCTATATACATTTCTGGAGAGCACCAAATACGTCCCAGGAGCTACGTTTTTTGCAGTTTTTGTTTTCGCGAATCCACCAGAGGTCACTGTGTATGCTTTTTCAGATCTCAAAATTGTCCCATTGTGCCATTGAGTGCCATTTGCGCCTGCTCTTCTCGTGTAAATCCACTAGAGGCTGCTGTCAACTGACTGACTGACTGACCGATTGACTGACCCACCCTCCTCCTTCCTTAAACCCAACCAATAGTGTTTTCAAAAGCACCGATTGACCCGGCCACCCACTTCTCTATACCCAACCGACAGTTTTAAGAAACCCGTCATCATGGTCAACTCCTTTCTTCCTCTCTGCGTCTCAAGTCCGCTGACATATATGGCAAGCTAACTGGTAACAGCAGGAAAACCATCCATACAGACATAAGCGATTAGCTGGTAACCGCAAAAAGAAACGGCATCATACCGGCCCATAGCGTTCATTTTAAAAACGAAATACAGCCATACGTTCTTCGGCTACGTAATTCGCGATCTCCAGAAATGCATATAGGGCTACGTTTTCAGCACGAGCCTATGTTGAACGATAAAGTCAAGTCGATGTTTATTTATAAACCGCTTTTAAAAACAACAAGTGTTTACCAAAGTGATGTATAAGCATGCACCATTTAAATCGAAGCACAAATAAAACAGAAATAGGAGTAGAGATGCATTTTAAGGATAGATTTATAAACAGAAAAGTCCACTAAAGGAGGTCGAGCATTCCCATATATGGCTCCTAAACTGTGGAATAGCCTAGAATAGTGTGTTCTCGTTTGCTATTCCTGTCAACAAACGATCAGCTGCATTCTGCACCATCTGCAGAGGAGTAATAGAGGCATGGCTAATATCCACATAAAGGGAATTACAATAATCTAGCCGAGTCAAGATAAAATATGTATAACTCTTTTAAAGTCGTTAAAAGGCAGGAAAGATGAATTGCAAACTGGTTGAAAATTGATTCAGATATTTGACAATTCAAATCAGTTTAAATGCCAAACAAATACGCTATACAGTTGGAATATAGATAGGGTGAGGAGCTCTGTCACCCGAGAGGAGCTCAGAGTAGAGCCGCTGCTCCTCCACATCGAGAGAAGTCAGCTGAGGTGGCTCAGGCATCTGTGTCGGATGCCTCCTGGACGGCTACCAAGGGAGGTGTTTCAGGCATGTCCCACCGGGAGGAGGCCTCAGTGAAGACCCAGGACACGCTCGAAGAACTATGTCTCTTGGTCCGGAGGAGCGGACGAAAATGAGATGAGATGAGATGTTGCTGAAGGTCTACATCCCTTCCAGGAGCCTTTGGTCAGAGAGCGAGCACCAACTTGCCATCGCAGAGAGGCTATAGGTCACTTTCCAAAAACCTTTTCATTCAATGCTCCATGCTTGTGGAATGATCTTCCCATTCCGACTCGGACTGCGGATTCACTGCAATCCTTCAAAGGATAACCAAAAGCCCATCTCTTCCGAGACCACCTGATCCCCAGTAAATAAAACCAAAACCACCTCTAGAAGCAATTTCTCTCTTTAAAAAAAAATCTCTAAACTGCACTAAAATTTCTGAGCTATTTTGAATAAGTATTAGCTATTTCTAATTACTAAAGTTATTTTGTATAACTAGCACGTCTTGTGTGTATTGCCTCTTCTTGTTGAATCGCTGAATACCTCCTCAATTGTAAGTCGCTTTGGACAATAGCAACTGCTAAATAAATAAATATAAAGGTAAATATGAATGAATCTCTGAGGGGAACTGACTGCCTTTAATAAAAATGGTCAACATGGAATTTACTCTTCAACTAACAAATGATTACACTTTAAGCTAAACACTAGTATCTTGCAAACTAACTAGTACAATATTATGTATCGTCAACATACATAAGCAAATATATATTAAGCTACAGTATGTTATAATGTACACTAAAAAAATTATTCATTGGATTTACTAAATGTATAAGGTAAGTGATTGAAAACAATTCGAACAGGCTGAATTTAAACAAACTAATTAAATATAGTAATGTTCAGCTTAATTTGTTTGTTTAAATTCAGCCCATATAAATTGTTTGCAACCATTTTAATACACAAATACACCCCAAAAGAGAGTAAATCCAATCAATCATTTTCAGTGTACATTGATGAATTTAATTGAATCATAAATTATTCCAAATTAGTACTTAAAATTAGGTTTAAAACATGTTTAATTAATCTTCTGTAATGAGCACTTTGGAAATCTTTGAAAAAGAATCTCAATTTCACAGGAGGGCTTAATAATTTTGTCTTTAACTGTATAACTCGATTTTCAGAGAGTTTGATTGACAGATCAACCATTTATAGCATACAGATAAAATTCAATCTCATAAATTAACACATAACATAATCCAAATACTCCAAAGGGGAATACTTCCCAAAAAGACACTGCAATTTTTGAATGGCGTCTACGCTCATCTTGGTCTGTCTCATTTCTCCTAAGAGTTGGTTTGAACTTCTGTGTAGAGTGATCGGCGTGACCCACGGCGCATGCCTTGCGCGTAGTCATGTTTTTATACTTCTGCGTGCTGCTTGTGTTGCTCTGCAATAACATTTTCGAAACACTAGCTGGCAGTAGATTTTTATGTTCCTCTGTGTCCAGTTTCTTCACTGGTGTTTTGTTTTTTCCGAACGCTACCTTAATGTACAAGCAGCTAAAACTCGCTCATTCAGAGGCGGGAAAAGGCAAACGTGCAACAACTTTAATCATAAGGTAAACACAAAACAACAGTTTCCATCTGGAGCTCCTTCACAGAACTTGACACTTGTAAACACTCACTCTATAGGGCTCGCAGCTCTCAGGACCACCCACAATCCTGAGGTTCACATAATCTTGGATCCGGCCCGTATCCATTTGGTTCCTTGCTAATGTCGCCTGCTTGCTTTGGTGAAGCGTATTTGTATTAAACTGAACTAATTAAAACTGAACTGAGCTTCAATAGTGACATTGTTTTAACCTGAACTGAATCCATTTTAATTTAAATAGAACTACACCAGCATACTCTCCTGCCTGCCTGATATGCTGGGATGTTTCCACAATCTGAAATATTGTTAGGACATTTTTGCTGTTTTTTCCATATATATTAAGCTACAGTATGTTATAATGTACACAAAAACATTTTTTTTATTGGATTTACTAAATGTTTTTAAGGTAAGTGGTTGCAAACGATTAGAACAGGCTGAATTTAAACAAACTAATTAAATATAGTAATGTTCAGCTTAATTTCAGCTTAAATTCAGCCCATGTAAATTGCTTGCAACCTTTTTAATACACAAATACACCCCAAAAATGAGTAAATCCAATGAATCATTTTCAGTGTACATTGATGAATCGAATTAAATCATAAACTATTACAAATTAGTTCTTAAAATTATGTTTAAAATGTGTTTAATTAATCTTCTCTACACAGCACTTTGGAAATCTTTGAAAAAGAATCTCAATTTCACAGGAGGGCTTAATAATTTTGTCTTCAACTGTATAACTTAATTTTCAGGCAGATCAACCATTCATAGCACCCACACATTCTAATGTTTTTTATGCTTATATTCTAATTACACGTATGATCAAACCTGTTAGAAGAGGGAGGAGGGGGGAAATCTGCTTGAAGCACATCATCATACGTCTCATCATTGGCACCTGTTGAACATTAAACCAAATAAAACATCTCAGGGCATGCACATTTATGCACTTGACAGCATTATCTACAGTAAAGTGATAATAATACACTGGATCATATTTTTCACATTGACTGTTCATGCGCTGTGAGGAAATCAAACCAATGTTTTGGCATTGCTAATGTCACGCTGTACTGTGTGATCTAATGTTAAAAGAAATTCAGTAATATTATTCCATTTAGCTGTGCTCATATTCTTAGAAACTCATTGAAATTATAGTAATGCATTAATGTGGAATTTAAATGCAGTCTTACTCACCCTCACCATTCAATTCAAAACCATCTGAAGGAGGTGGAGGGGGGAAGCTGAAAAACAGCAGTAAAATAAAGCAGATAACAGGTTTAAAGAGGTTTTAATGCATTTATTAGGTTTTAAGTTATGACTTTAAACTATTAAAGTATGCTAACATTTCTTCCAAAATTCAAATAGAAAGACATTTTTATTTTCATAAATTGGTAATTGGTCAAAATTTGCAATTCCATTCACTTTCCTTCGGCTTAGTTCCTTTATTTATCAGGAGTCGCCACAGCGGAATGAACCGCCAACTTATTCAGCATATGTTTTACACAGTGGATGCCTTTCCAGCCACAATCCAGTACTGGGAAACACCCATACACACTCATTCACACACACTCATACACTACGGCCAATTTAGTTCATCCAATTCACCAATAGTGCATGTCTTTGGACTTGTGGGGGAAACCGGAGCACCTGGAGGAAACCCATGCCAACACGGGGAGAACATGCAAACTCCATGCAACCGGGACTCGAACCAGCAACCTTCTTGCTGTTATGCGACAGTGCTAACCACTGAGCCACCATGCCACCCCTAAGTTGTAATCTGTCATTGAAAAATCTAATTTCACCAAATAGTAATTTGGTAAATCTTCTGGAAAGTGGTGGTATTGTGTCATCTACAAATTTGTATAAACATCTGCAAATATGGCAATATGAAAATGATTATTTTGTGCATACTTATTTAGATTTAAGAAATGCCATCAGCAGTTTACAGGATAAAACCCCAAAAATCTACTGTATGTAAACAAATGACTCATTCATTCATTTTCTACTGCTTTTCTGGGGCTGGGTCGCGGGGGCAGCAGTCTTAGGAGAGAGCCTCAGACTTCCCTCTCCCCATACACTTCCTCCAGCTCCTTTGGGGGGATCCCGAGGAGTTCCCAGGCCAGCCGAGAGACACAGTCCCTCCAGTGTGTCCTGAATCTTCCCCGAGGCCTCCTCCTGGTGGGACATGCCTGGCACACCTCCCTATGTAGGCGTCCGGGAAGCATCCGAAACAGATACCCGAGCCACCTTAGCTGATTCTCTCGATGTGGAGGAGCAGCGGCTCTACTCCGAGCTCCTCTCGCGTGACAGAGCTCCTCACCCTATCTATAATAGTGCGCCCTGCCACCCTGCAAAGGAAACTATTTTCGGCCGCTTGTATCCGAGATCTTGTCCTTTCGGTCATGACCCAAAGCTCATGACCATAAGTGAGAATAGGAACGTATATTGACCGGTAAATCGAGAGCTTTGCCTTTCGGTTCAGCTGCTTCTTTACCACAATGGACTGGTACATTGACCGCATTACTGCTGCCTCGATCCGGCTGTCAATCTCACGTTCCATCCTTCCCTCATTCATGAACAAAACCCCAAGATACTTGAACTCCTCCACCTGGGGTAAGGACGTTCCTCCAACAAACAAACAAATAACTGTGATTCGTAAATCCAATGGTTAGCACCATTGCATCAGAGCAAGAAGGTCACTGGTTCGAGCCTCGGCTGGATCTGTTGGCATTTCTGTGTGGTGTTTGCATGTTCTCCTCATGTTCGCATGGGTTTCCTCTGGGCAGTGGCGTAGCGAACATTTTAAAAGTGTGTGTGTGTGTGGGGGGGGGGGGGGGGGGGGGCTGTATGAGATCATACGTTCATATAATTATTAATCACCTGCTTTTAAATGGTCTGTCTCTAAAAGTGACCCCCCCCCCCCCCCCCCCCCCCCCTGCGTCACACAATACATCACACAATACACTCTACTTTGAACTTAGGAAAGAAAAAGAATCAATTTGCTGGAAACAAGGACTTGGTCTATATTTGACAATAAAACATGTTCATGGATATATTTTATAAACGGGTCCCAAATTTTCTTAAACTGGTTAGATAAACCTCTAGACCAGTGGTCTCAAACTCAATTCCTGGAGGGCCACAGTTCTGCATAGTTTAGCTCCAACCACCTCCAACTCACACCTGCATTATAGTCTCTTGTAGTCTTAAACACCTTGATTAGTTGGATCAGCTGTGTTTGATTAAAGTTGAAGCAAAACTGTGCAGAGCTGCGGCCCTCCAGGAATGCAGTTTGAGACGTATCCTCTAGACCAGGCATCACCAAACTTGTTCCTGGAGGTCCGGTGTCCTGCAGATTTGAACTCCAACCCTAATCAAACACACCTGAACAAGCTAATCAAGGTCTTACTACAGTAGGTATACTTGATTAACTCCCAGGATGGTGTGTTGAGGCAAGTTGGAGCTAAACCCTGCAGGGCACCGGACCTCCAGGAACGAGATTGGTGACCCCTGCTCTAGGAAGAAGAGGACAAACTTTGGATGTTGATATCAGTTTTACATCTATAACGCATATTTTGTCAACATTTTGGAGCACTCTATCTATTAGACATCCTTATAACTAACATACTGATACTAACATCTTTGACATTTTTAGGTATCAACTTAGGACCAATTCATATTGAAAATAAACCTGAAAAACCATTTCTGAAGAATTTTTGCTCTTCCCTTAGCCCCATAGTAGATATTAGAAAACAATTTAACATATTGTATACATGAATGCATTCCATGCCACCTTTAAATAATTTTAAACATAAAATAATATGCAATCACCTGAAATCAGCTTGTTGATCTTCTGGACACTCGTAAATATCCTCATTGCCCTCAGCAGCTAACAAGGGCAAACAAAGAAATCATTTCCTCGTACATTTCCTTGACACTCAGTAAATATTTCATATTTATGAATATATATATATATATATATATATATATATATATATATATATATATATATATATATATATATATATATATATATATACATATATATATATATATATACACACACACAGTTGAAGTCAAAATTATTTGCCCACCTGTATATAAGTATTTTTAAATATTTTCCAAATGACGTTTAACAGAGCAGGGGATTTTCACAGTATTTCCTATAATATTTTTTCTTCTGGAGAAAGTCTTATTTTTTTATTTCAGCTAGAATAAAAGCAGTTTTTAGTTAAATAATACAAATAATACATTTTAAGGTCAAAATTGTTAGCCCTCTTAAAGGAGCTGTATGTAAGTTTTTGACTCTTCTAAAGCATTAAAATAATATTATAGCATTATAATATGTTTGCAGATATTTAAGAAACATGCTCCAAAGAAAACAGAGAAACAGAGAGAATCCAACTTTGAGTGAAGGGCAGTTTAATTGAAGTGCAAATCTTAAAGATGATATTCAAGAAACATGCTAAGTGAACGTTCTTGTTTATCTGAAAAACAATGCTAAAGTCAGATATTCTGCTTTGAAAATGTATGTTACGTGCCGGAACATCTGTCTGTGTTTTGGTTTTTTAACCCACCCACTGCCAGTTTAGCCAAATATATTTCAGCACCCCGGGTTGCCTTGGTGGAAAACAGGTATTTCATTCATTCATTTTGCAAGGCTCTCAAAGCATGCGTCCGTGACCGAAATGCGACCTTTGGTGGACAGTAGCAGACTACGAAATGAGATGCAGATTCAGAGTTCCACATGAGGTTATTAATTAACAAATAACATAAATATTACAAACATAAACATTAGGTGAGCAGGCACCAGACGAAACACGACAGAAAATTAAATACAGCCATTCAGAAGCACAGAATAGCGCACTTACTGCACTCCAATGAAATCTTAGGGTTTATAATCTAATTAATTCATATTAAACCTCTTTAACGTTATTAAATGTAGATGCTGAATCACTGATATGTGTTGGCTTTGAGTCATAGCTCTGAAGTTCAATTTCAAATGGTTTATTTTATTGTCAAGATCTGAGGTGAACTATCTGCTGCTGCTTTCAGTAGTACGGCAATAAATGTCACGTAAAATGGCATTCAAACTCACATTATTAGCATTTAACACTGAATAAAGCACATGAAGTGCACCTGAGGTAAACATTGTCAGTTTTCTGCTGTTCAGCTGCAAGAAATAAAAGCCGTTTCTCAAATATACATTTCAGGTGTTGGTTAGGACAAAAACTCCTTTAAATATGGAGAATATTCCTTCTATTGTGTGCTGTTGATTTTATTTAGAACATGGTTTAAATCAGCCTTTAGACTCGACCGTCTGACTCGCTCCTGTTGGTCTTCTATCTGGCAACCTGCGCTTGCATTTGTTGTGATCTAGGAATGCAATACCTAGTTCAACCACTGGGTGTCAAACTTACATACTGCACCTTTAAGCAATATTTATTTTAGATTGTCTACAGAACAAACCACTGTTATAAAATGACTTGCCTAATTAACCTAGTTAAGCCTTTAAATGTCACTTTAAGCTGTATAGAAGTATCTTGAAAAATATCTAGTCAAATATTATTTACTGTCATCATGACAAAGATAAAATAAATCAGTTATTAGAAATGAGTTATTAAAACTATTATGATTAAAATGTGCTGAAAGAATCTGCTCTCCGTTAAACCGAAATTGGTAACAATATAGATGGGGGCTAATAATTCTGACTTCAACTGTATATAAAAATGAATTATAATGCAGTGGCTCACCATCTGGTGGACTGAAAAAAAGAGATATTTATTAGTAATATATATACACATCAAATTAGCATGAACAATGTTAAAAATCTACAGTGGTTATTCTCATACTCATCGTCTGCTCCCACATCATCATACACTTCCTGTTCGTCCTGTGTGTCTTTCAATCCGTCATGCACAACATTGAGTGTGTCAGGCTTCACAAAACCATCTGCATGGAAGAAAAACACAATACAAAACACGCCAACACAAGGTCAAAACAGCAGCTGACCAAGGCTAGTCAAACAGGACGTCAAAAACAGACTCACAGTGGCCTTCGGTGTTTCTGGCGAGCCAATATTCCTTTGGGTTTTCAGTTTTGCGCACAATTTCAATGCTTTCTCCCTGCTTGAGTGGAAGTTTGTTCTTCCCACCCTTGTGATCCACTCTGACCTTCACCGTTTCCATCACCACAATCGGACTCTTGATCTATAGTTTCAGAAAACATATGACAGTGAGATTGTTAACGGTACATTTTTCAATACTAGAACATTCATCATTATCCAGCATATGTTTTAAGCAGTGGACACTCTTCCAGCTGCAACCCCAATACTCCAATACTAGCAAATGCAACAAAAGCTCTCTCTTCTCTCTCTCTCTCTCTCTCTCTCTCTCTCTCTCTCTCTCTCTCTCTCTCTCTCTCTCTCTCTCTCTCTCTCTCTCTCTCTCTATATATATATATATATATATATATATATATATATACTGTATATATATACATATACATACATATATATATATATATATATATATATATATATATATATATATATATATATATATATATATATATATATATATATATACACATACATACAAATTTATACATATATATATACATATATATATATATATATATATATATATATATATATATATGCATATATACAAATATATATATACATATATACATACACTGTACATGGGCGCCGGTAGGGGCGGAGGGAAGTTAGGATGATTCCAAGGGCCCACACTGTTTTGGGGCCACCAGAGTTAGTATAGGGGGCCCAATCATCCACCCACTTTTGTCCATCAGAATGTTGTCATAGGGCCAGTACCGGTCAGCGGCACCCCTGATACTATATATATATATACTTATTTATATATTCATTAATTAATTTCCTTGGCTTAGTCTCTGGATCACTGAACTTCTGTGTATATATACATATAAACACAAGCTCATTATAACTTTCATATAATTTTTAGAACAATTGGACAAAATAGCCTCTTCAGTTAAATATCCTCTTCAACTTTTTTTTCGTTCTGATTTCTGAATTAATTTGAAATTACATTTATTGATTATTATTATTATTATTATTATTATTATTATTATTATTATCATAATATCTATTAAATATAATGTATATATAATAACATATGCACTACAGGTCAAAAGTTTGGGGTCAGTAGGATTTTTAAATGTTCGAAAAGAAACTTCTCCTGCTCACCAAGATTGGATTTATTTAATCAAAACTACAGTATAAATTGTAGAATTGTGAAATGTTATTGCACTATAAAATAAATGTTCAAAAGTAGTTAATAATTTAATCATTTATTCCAGTGATTTAAAGATGACTTTTCAGCTTCATTACTCCAGTCTTTAGAGTCGCATGATCCTTCAGAAATCACTCTAATATGAATTATTATTGTTATTATTATTATTATTATTATTACTATTATTATTAATATTTTTATTATTAATGTTAATAGTAATGAAAGCAATTTAAAAACTTTTGACCGGTAGTGTACAGTATGTAAACATAAAGCATATAAGTAAACAAATGTTATATTTTATAAATGTATATGTATATTGTATTAAGATTAAGCAATAAGTTGTCTATATTATTTTCATTTTTAAAATCAGTAGAAATGTATTGCTATATTAAAATAAACGTAAAAAAAAAAAAAAGAGAAAAAAATATTACCTAGAGGTTAATATATCATGAGATATGTTCTTTTAATGAAAATTAAATGTTATTGCCAAATATAGTACCAGTAGTAATAATAATAATAATAATAAATAAATAAATATGATGTATTGTTGTTGTACAAGATTTAATGTTACATTTAAAGATTTTGCATTATTAACAACAGTAGCGAATATTTTCCACAGCATTATTTTTTTTTTAATTCAGCTGGTTATTTCTTGATTTAATTTTTTATTCAAATTGAATAACAATAAAAAACATTATCTGCGATTACTTTAAACTTTTTCATGGCCTCCTGTTGCCTTTTCTCTCTTTCTTTCTTCTCCTTCTTCTCCTGCTCCAAGCGTTTCTTCTCTTCTTTGTCAAGCTTTTTCTTGAGCTCCTTTGATTCTTTAGTCGTCTTCTCCTCCTTTGTGTCTTTGCTGTTTTCTGGCCTGTAGATTAAAGCATAGAATTTAAGACCAGCAGATATGCATCTCTGCTAAAGAGCAGCAATATATAAATAAAGAAAAACATATGAGCAGTGTTTACCAACCAACTATTACAATTCTAGAGCTCCAATAGAATGGACGATGTACTAAATCATAAAAAATATGGTTAATATTCTTTAGCTCAAGAGTGTGTGCAAATGTCAAACTCTATAATTATGAATAATAGAATATAATAAAAACTCCACATAGACTCAATTCATTCATTCATTCATTCATTCATTCATTCATTCATTCATTCAATCATTCTCCAGCGTATGCTTTACACAGCGGATGTCTTTCCAGCCACAACACAGTACTGGGAAACACCCATACACACTCATTCACACACACTCATACACTATGGCCAATTTAGTTCATACAGTTCACCTATAGTGCATGTGTTTGGACTGTGGGGGAAACTGGAGCACCCGGAGGAAACCCGCGCAAACACGGGCAGAAAATGCAAACTCCACACAGAAATGCCAACTAGCCCAGCCAGCACTCGAACCAGCGACCTTCTTGCTGTTATGCGACAGTGATAACCACTGAGCCATCATGCAATTATTGCAATATTATTATGATAGAAAAACAATTTAACATAATTAAACATGCAAAGTGTGTTTTTTGTGCAGTTTTTCTTTTTGTTTTTGCTTAAGCCTGTCGCGGATATACAAAATGACACTGGATCCAAAAATAGTCTACTACTCAGTAGGAACTGCATTTGAATTTAAATTTACTACTCGGCCATTAGAAAAGTACGTTCTATACAGTATGAATGGAACCAGACGTACTACATCCGCCATTTTGTCATAATCACGTAACCTACCCGCATCAGTTGTGTTGCTTCACTTTCGAATGCGCACTTCAGAACCTCGCCAGAAGTAGTAGGTCATCCGGGTACTTCTCCGGGTACTTCTCGCATACTGTCAGACGTACTACTCAGCTTGCATACTGTTTTTAGCGTAATATATATTACAGAGGGCAGCACAGTGGCGCAGTGGGTAGCACATTCGCCTCACAGCAAGAAGGTGGCTGGTTTGAGCCTCGGCTGGGTCACATGGCGTTTCTGTGTGGAGTTTGCATGTTCTCCCCTTGTTCACGTGGGTTTCCTCCTGGTGCTCCGGTTTCTCCCACAAGTTCAAAGACATGTGGTACAGGTGAATTGGGTAGACTAAATTATCCTTAGTGTATGTGTGTGAATGAGTGTGTATGAATGTTTCCCAGTGATGGGTTGCAGCTGAAAGGGCATCCACTGAAGAAACATATGCTGGATAAGTTGGCGATTCATTCCGCTGTGGCGACCCCAGATTAATAAAGGGACTAAGCCGAAAAGAAAATGAATGAATGAATGAATGAATGAATAGTATGGAAGTATGTGATTTCAGACACAGCCTCTGCCTTAATGAGTGATTCACTGAACCATTCACTCAAATGATTCATTCAAAACAGACGAGTCATGAAGAAATGAAGCAAGCATTTATGAGTGGATCATTGAATTATGTAATGATTTCCTCGCATTATTCCAGAATGATAAAAAACTGTGCTCTTCTGAAATGCACAAAAGTTCTGCTGTGGATTTGTTTATGCAGAAGAAACAACAGGAAAACAAACAAACAAAAAATTCTATACTACTTTTAAACATGTATTTTTAGCCCAGTCCCCCTGAATTATTAGCCCCCCAGAATATTCCTTCAATATTTTCAACACATTTCTAAACATGATAGTTTTAATAACTCATTTGTCATGATGACAGTACATAATATTTAACTAGATATTTTTCAAGATACTAGTATTCAGGTTAAATTGACATTTAAAGGCTTAACTAGGTTAGCTAGGCAAGTTAGGGTAATTAGGCAAGTCATTGTATAACGATGGTTTTTTCTGTAGACCAGTGTTTCCCAACCCTGTTCCTGGAGGCACACCAACAGTACATATTTTGGATGTCTCCGTTATCTGACTGATTAACTTCAGGTTTTGGAGTCTCTTCTGATGTTATGATAAGATGATTCAGGTGTGTTTGATTAGGTAGAGGTTGAAAATGTGGACTGTTGGTGTGCCTTCAGGAACAGGGTTGGGAAACACTGCTGTAGACAATCGAACAAAATACAGACAAATAATATTGACCTTAAAATGGTTTAAAACTATTTAAAAATAGTTTTTTTCTAAATGAAACTAAACAACTAAGACTTTCTCCAGAAGAAAAAATATTATCAGAAATACTGTGAAAAATTCCTCAATCTGTTAAACATCATTTGGGAAATATTTGTAAAAGAAAGAAAAAAAAAAAAAAAAAAAAAAAAAAAAAAAAAAAAAAAAAAAAAAAAAAAAAAATCACAGGAGGGTGAATAATTCTGACTTCAACTGTAAGTAAATAAGTAAAGTTAATATAACTACTAGGATGCTGATTCTGTATTTCCCTTAATACTATTATCTTCTTTGTAGTATTATTGTATTAAATGAGTCTCATATTTGCAAGCGGGAAAACTGCACGCTTGTTAGTGTTATGTTACATATATAATAGTAGTAACAATACAATGTTAAAAGTGCGTTAAAGTGTGTATAAAGTGGCAAGTACATTTTCTAGCAGCTTTCGAGTTTAAAAGTGAGTAAAATGTTAGCCAGAAAGGCATAAAATTTAATGTCTGTGCATATAATAGTGCATTTTCTAGCAGCTTTCAAGTTAAAACGTGAGGGAGTACGATTTTGGCCAGAAACACACACAATTTAATGTCCATTCATTATTGCAACAGCCCTGGGATATGTAATATTTTTTAGTTAGATTGTTTTGGCTTTTATGGTCCTGTATCGCCTCCCCGAAGGTAACATTTGAAATAGATAGTGTGCTGGATGAGATGAGTCCTTCAGGATGCTGCGTGCTTTGCTGTAGCAGCGGGCTTTGAACAACTCCTCTAAGGAGGGAAGAGCGCAGCTGATGATTTTATGTGTTAAAAACCCTTTGGAGAGCAGCTGTTTCCTGACCAGTGCAGCTAATAAATATAAAAACAAACTCATACAGGGATATTTTTTGCTTCCATAACTGGAATTATACGCTCATTCTAATAGGCTTCATCATACGTCAATGCTTTCAGTGTCTAGACATGTTTTTGTTAGCTTGCGCACTGTTAAAACAACAATTATGCAATTATAACACACAGTAAATACCGCACTCACTGTTTAGCACCCTAAAATAAGAGCTCTCACCAGTTGTGTTCAAGATCTTCGTACATCTCTTCCTCCTCCTCCTACACAACAAACAAAAACAGCAGCATTATAAGAGTTACAGCTTCAACACAAGCTTATTGAGCTTTCTGTGATCATTTCATAATTCTGTTATAATCAATCAAGCTGTATTGTTAGTCCTTCATTTCATTTTGTATGCTATTTTTACTGTTTGTTAAATGTTGAAAAAGTTTTCTCCTATGTAAAAACAATGTACAATTCATCTTTACCTCAGGATTATTGCTGCTTGTTCCTAAAATAAATAAAAAAATTCATTCATTCTTTGACTTCAAAGAAGTCACCAACAACAACAGAGGAAGTGACAAGTCACACATACTTTATTCAAGTCTAAATATGTTTGCATGTGATGCTTGCACGTGCTCATTCTGCAAAATTAGACCACTCGGTTTGAATCTGGTGCAAAGACATTCAAAGATTAATCAGACACACTTTTTTTTGTAGTCACTGCACTTAAAGTGACAGAAATGAATCGTCATTTACCGATCCATTACTTGTTTTAAACCATTATGAGTTTCTTTCTTATGTTGAACACAAAAGAAGATATTATGAAGAATGCTGAAAACCTGTAACCATTGACTTTCACAGTAGGTAAAACAAATTCCACACTACCTGAAAAAAGTCTTGTTGTTGATCCCAGTTGTAAGAGTAACACATAATACCTTGACTTGTAGTTGATCATTTGGAAAAGTGGCAGAAGGTAGATATTTTACTGATGAATCATCTGTTGACCTGCATCCCAATCATCACAAATACTGCAGAAGACCTATTGGAACCTGCATGGACCCAAGATTCTCACAGAAATCAAAGTTTGGTGAAGGAAAAATCATGGTTTGGAGTTACATTCAGTATGGGGGTGTGCGAGAGATCTGCAGAGTGGATGGCAACATCAACAGCCTGAGGTATCAAGACATTTGTGCTGCCCATTACATTACAAACCACAGGAGAGGGTAAATTCTTCAGCAGGATAGCGCTCCTCATCCAACTTCAGCCTCCACATCAAAGTTCCTGAAAGCAAAGAAGGTCAAGGTGCTCCAGGATTGGCCAGCCCAGTCACTAAACATGAACATTATTGAGCATGTTTGGAGTAAGATGAAGGAGGAGGCATTGAAGATGAAGCCACAGAATCTTGATGAGCCCTGGGAGTCCTGCAAGAACGCTTTCTTTGTCATTCCAGATGACTTTATTAATAAGTGATTTGAGTCATTGCAGAGATGTATGGATGCAGTCCTCCAAGCTCATGATGGAGTCAGACACAATATTTATTCTTTTTCCACTGCAGCATGACTTTATATTCAATATTGGACATTATTTCTGTTAAGTGACGAGACTTTTGTCTAAGTAAAGTCAGACCTTGCTATCCAAATTAAATCATTAAAAATCAAGGCATGATCATATTTTATTTTGGTCAAATAAGCATAATCTAGAGGCCTTTGTCTTTCATATAAAACACTTCTGATACCAAATGATCAACTAGAAGTCAAGTTATTATTTGTTATTCCTAAAACTTGGATAGGCGAGAAGACTTTTGTCAGGTAGTGAATGGAAGTGAATGGTTACAGTTTTAAGCTCACTTCAAAGTATCTTCTTTTATGTTCAACAGAATAGAAGAAACTCATAATGGTTTATAACCAATTAAATAACCATTCAACCATTTTAATTACCATTTTAATGTTGATTTTGGGTGAACTATTCCTTTAACATTAATGAGAAACTAAGGTAAATAACAGACCTTGTGTTTGGTCCATGACACCTGTGTCATCATAAAAGTCCTCCTGATCCCTGTTCACAAGAGGAAACAAGTATTTATCGTCAAAAATTCCCTGTACAAGACCAATATATATATTCACCGGCCACTTTATTAGGTACACCTGTCCAACTGCTAATTAATGCAAATTTCTAATCAGCCAATCACATGGCAGCAACACAATGCATTTAGGTGCATGGTCAAGACGATCTGCTGCAGTTCAAACCGAGCATCAGAATGGGGAAGAAAGGGGATTTAGGTGACTTTGAACGTGGCGTGGTTGTTGGTGCCAGACGGGCTGGTCTGAGTATTTCAGAAACTGCTGATCTACTGGGATTTTCACACACAACCATCTCTAGGGTTTACAGAGAATGGTCTGAAAGAGAGAAAATATCCAGTGAGCGGCAGTTCTGTGGGAGCAAATGCCTTGTTGATGCCAGAGGTCAGAGGAGAATGGCCAGACTGGTTCCAGCTGATAGAAAGGCAACAGTAACTCAAATAACTACTTGTTACAACCGAGGTCTGCAGAAGAGCATCTCTAAACACACAACACATCCAACCTTGAGGCAGATGAGCTACAGCAGCAGAAGACCACACCGGGTACCACTCCTGTCAGCTAAGTACAGGAAAATGAGGCTATGTTCTCTTGTCTGATGAGTCTCATGAGTTTTTGCTGCGACATTCAGATGGTGGGATCAGAATTTAGCGCAACGTGAAAGCATGGATCCATCCTGCCTTGTATCAATGGTTCAGGCTGCTGCTGGTGGTGGTGGTGTGGGGGATATTTTCTTGGCACACTTTGGGCCCATTAGTACCAATTGAGCATCGGTTCAATGCCACAGCCCACCTGAGTATTGTGGCTGACCATGTCCATCCCTTTATGACCACAGTGTATCTATCTTCTGCTACTTCCAGCAGGATAACCCACCATGTCATAAAGCACGAATCATCTCAGACTGGTTTCTTGAACATGACAATGAGTTTACTGTACTCAAATGGCCTCCACAGTCACCAGAGCTCAATCCAGTTAAGCATTTTGGGATGTGGCGGAAAGGGAGATTCGCATCATGGATGTGCAGCACTTGCGTGATGCTATCATGCCAATCTGGAGCAAAATCTCTGAGGAATATTACTAGTACCTTGATGAATCTATGCCACGAAAGATAAAGGCAGTTCTGAAGGCAAAAGGGTGTACAACCCAGTACTAGTAAGGTGTACCTAATAAAATGGCCAGTGAGTGTATATGTAGAAGAATAGTCATTGATGCTGTTACATCTCATTATCACACTCACGTTAGAGGAGGAGGAAGAAATGAGAAGTCTGCTGGAGGGGGCGGAGTCACAGATGTGATTGATGGATGACCAGGTGGAGGTGGGGGGAGGAAGGAAAATGCTTGTACTGTGTTTTTGGTATTGGATACTGACAGAAACAGAATGTGAGAAAAAAACCCACTGATTTGTACATTTTTACTGTTAAATATCATCAGAAATAATTGAATGTGACGCTTGCATGTCCTTATTATTTAAAATTAGACCACTAGTTTTAAATCTGATGCAATGACATTCAGAGATTCATTGATTCATTTTCCTTTGGCTTAGTCACTTTATTCATCTGGAGTCGCCACAGCGGAATGAACCACCAACTTATATAGCATATGTTTTACACAATGGATGCTACACTCTAATTCACACTCATACACTATTGGCCAATTCAGCTTAATCAATTAACCTATACCGCATGTCCTTGGACTGTGGGGGAAACTGGAGCACCCAGAGGAAACCTACGCCAACACGAAGAGAACATGCAAACTCCACACAGAAATACCAACTGACCCAGCTGGAACTTGAACCAGCAACCTTCTTGCTGTGAGGCAACAGTGCTAACCACTGAGCCTGACAAACTTTTTGTTAGTCACTGCACTTAAGTTGATTTGAAACCAAGTTAAATAACAGACCTAGAGATGTTTGTGTTTGGTCCATGATGCCTGCGTCATCATAAAAGTCCTCCTGATCCCTGTCCACAACAGAAGAAACACAGCTTTTCAAAGTCATTATTAACCTTTACATAATTAAAACATCTTTGTCTTAATTTGATTGCATTTCCACACAAAAAGTACAAATATTTTTACTGTATAAATCGTTATTCTTGTAGTGTCATATCATGAAATAAATAAATTACATTGTAATTGTATTCATTGGCAGTAATCCCCTGTAATAGTGTCATCATGATAAATAAATTATTAATGAATAAACTAATTAGTATATAATATAACATAATATAATATAATATAATATAATATAATATAATATAATATAATATAATATAATATAATATAATATAATATAATATAATATAATATAATACTATATTTGTATTCAATTATGATATTTAATGTATCTCCAGAATAGTCATTGATGCTGTTACATCTCATAATCACACTTACATTGGAGGAGGAGGAAGAAATGAGAAGTCTGCTGGAGGGGGTGGAGTCACCGATGTGATTGACGGATGACCAGGTGGAGGTGGGGGGAGGACAGAAAGAGCTGAGTTGTTGGTATTGGACACTGACAGAAACAGAACATGTAAGAAAAATTTAACTGTACAGTTTTACTGTGAAGTGTAATCACGTATGTACACAGGTTTTTAACAGTTACAGTGCACAATATACAGTCTGTAAATGTTTTTAAAAGGCTCAGCAACATTTACGTTTGCTGAGAAAAAAAAAATTATATATATATATATATATACATATATATATATATATATATATATATATATATATATATATATATATATATATATATATATATATATATATATATATATATATATACAGTTGAAGTTAGAATTATTAGCCCCCCGTTGATTTTTTTTTTTCTTTTTAAAATATTTCCCAAAGGATGTTCAACAGAACAAGGAAATTTTCACAGTATGTCTGATAATATTTTTTCTTCTGGAGAAAGTTATTTGTCTTTTTTCAGCTAGAATAAAAACAGATTTTCATTTTTTAAAGACTATTTTAAGGTCAAAATTATTAACAAACCATCATTATACAACAACTTGCCTAATTACCCTAACCTGTCTAGTTAACCTAATTAACCCAGTTAAGCCTTTAAATGTCACTTTAAGCTGTATAGAAGTGTCTTGAAAAATATCTAGTCAAATATTATTTACTGTCATCATGACAAGATAAAATAAATCAGTTATTTGAAATGAGTTATTAAAAGTATTATGTTTAGAAATGTGTTGAAAAAATCTTCGAAAAATAAACAGGGGGGGCTAATAATTCTGACTTCAACTGTATATATATACATATATATTTTTTATTCTCGGATAGAAATCACTCATTGAATCTGTCTTTAATTTTAATAACTGTTGGCTGATTTAACTCCTCTGTTAAAAGCAAAATTTTAAAAAATCTAAGTGAAATATAGTGCAGATTATACTGCAGCAGTGAAAAAAGCCTCCATTATTGTGAAAAACTCTTCCCATCCTCTTCCCATGGTTCTTTTCCATCTGGTATGTACAAAAATACCTTTATTCCCACTGCTATTGTTTTATTTTTAAACAGGATCTCAAAATAAAATAGATGTTTCATTATATTATGCAATTCTGATGCCTCGCACAGGTGAGTGGGTTTCTACAAACCACCTGTAGAAAACCCACTCCTTCATCTCTCTGACACTTTAACTGACACTTGCATCAGTTTCTGCACATTTGCACCAGACACTTTCTTACAATCACTCCATATCTCTAAAAAAAACCCTAAATAAAACAAAAACATTGTGCATTTATGAAGTGTGCTTCACACAGGTGAGTGGGCTTGACAAACCACCCGTAGAAACACTCCTCTCGCTAAATAAAAAACACCTAATTCTCTGAAAACAGCATAATCAGCACTTTGTATTGCCTCTTCTTGTTGAATAGCTCAACTGTAAGTCACTTTGGACAAAAGCATCTGCTAAATGACTAAATGTAAATATATTTCTGTATTTTAGCTTGTATATTTTTATATATTGTGTTCTGGTCTATAGTATAGTTGCGGGCTTTGTTTTTGAACACACTTCACTCCATTTGCTTTCATTCGATTCTCTTGTTTATTAAACATATTTTTTCCAAACAACAATGCATCAAAAGTAAGATAAAAATTATGTAAAACAAAATTCATTATAAATCAATAATCTATCACCCAACAATACATGGAGTGCTCAATAAACAGTGTGCCACCCACTTCCGATCTTACTGCAGTATTCATTTTCCACACCTTCATGACGTTGACATTCAAATGGAAGAACAAAACAGAACACCAAAAATTTGTTTAAGCTAAATAAAATGTTTTTAGTAAGTTAGTCTTTAAGGATATCTATAAGCTACAAAACAATGACAAAATTCGCATTTAGAAGATATAAAATTGATATAAACTTGTAAAGCTTGTAGTTTGTCCCTTCCGCCAAAAGGCTCATTTATACTGCTGCGTCAAGTGATCGGCGTGACCCAAGGTGCTTGCCCTGCGCGTAATCGTGCATTTGTACTTCTGCGTGCTGTTTGTGTTGCTCTGCAATAGCTTCTGAAACGCTAGCTGGCACTAGGTTGTGTTCCTCTGTGTCGAGTTTCTTCCCGGGTGTTTGTTCTGAACGCTACCTTAATGTACAAGTAGCTCAAACTCGCTCATCATTCAGAGGCAGGAACCGGCGGACGTGCAACAACTTTAATCATAAGGTAAACACAAAACAACAGTTTCCATCTGGAGCTCCTTCACATGACTAGACACTTGTAAACGATCTCTGCATCGGGTTCGCGGCTCTCAAGGCTGATTTATACTTCTGCGTCGAGTAGAGATGCTACAATTCTCAATATAATATTGAACCATTCGGTACGACATCCACGGTTCAATACGTTATTGTGAATTGCGTTTTTTTCGGTTTTGCGTTTAAATAATTGATGTGCATTTTATATCTCCCCGAATTGACTGTTTGTGCGTGCCTGAGAGGAGGAAACTCCTCCCCGTGAGTAAATATTCAATCACTATGCTCTAAAGTTAGGGGGCGCTTAACCATCATTCCACATTTTAACATGGTGAGCGGCGGTGAAGTGAGGCAACAGTACGAGGAAGCGCCGGCGTCTTTCAAATCTGCGGTGTGAGGATTTCGGTTTTGCCGTTGAGTATAATGCCTATGACAGAAAAAATGGTTGTTATGACATTTAGTTGATGTGTGCAGATCTATGCTGCCATCTTGTGTACTCTCTGTGTGTTTATGCTTTCGTTTGAAGGAAGGCGGTTCCTGGAGGAAATTTGAGGATGGATTTGATTGGTTCTCATTTCAACCTACCCTGAATAAATGGATGTGCTGGAGCACTGATCAAGGCCTTTTGTGCCACAATGACTGGTTTTGTGCGTAAGCTTTCTGAGCCTTTGTGTTCCTCCAGCATATTTCTCTGTTTTGCCCACCCTTGAGCACTATGCCAGAGAGAGATTGAAATTTGTTTGGTATAGAAACGTTTAACAATGTGATTAATGTTATGACTTTGTCTTAGTTTTTGGTTATTTCTTGTCTCAATTTATACGTTTCTTGCTCATTCGTTTCTACCCATAATGTCAAGAGTTGTGGTTAATACAATACACTCTTGTAATATAATACACACTTGTGAATAATTGTGAGAGGAGATGTAGGGGGATTGACGCCATGTTTTTTTTTGTACGTTTGTTATAGTTTTGGGAAAAGGGAGTTAGGTAAGTAATTAGTTTTTATTTATTCTTTTGATTTTCTTTAGGTAAGTAGTTGGTAAAAAAAGATATTTTTATTTGTTATTTTTGGCCTGGTCTTTCCCCTAAAGATATATCCTTATCTCCTATAATAAACACAGCTTGTTACATTAAAATTCTCTCTGGTTTTGGCTCTCTTTTCTTTTCTGTTGTGATCGACACCTAGACGGTCATAACAATGGTGAACAAAAAATGACTCTGTGCAAGCATTGTTTTACACGTATAACCGTGACTGCACATCTGCGGCGCCATCACCCAGCAATATCACTGTCTGAAGGCAGGATAGCAGAGAAGGTAATAAAGTCCTCCAAAAAAACAACAATCCCTTGCCAAATCCTTCCAGCAAACATACCTAACTGGTTCCGAGACACTCATAAAAATAACAAAGGCAGTGGGGGTGTTCATTGCTAAAGACTTTCAGCCGTCTTCGGTGATTGGAGATGCAGGCTTTTGTCATCTTATAAAAGCACTCGATCTGTGTTACAGACTACCATCTCGTACTTTTTTCAACACCGAGATAATTAAGGTTTATTTATGTTTACTGAAGTACAGATATGTTTATTTGAAATGGTCAATTTATGTTTATTAACTTCACATGTGTGTTAGCTGAGATTTCAGTGTTTTTTTTTATACAATACACTAGGAACTAGTGTACTTTTTTGGCTTTTAAGTAAAACAAAGGTGTATTGCAATAAATTGTTTACATTTTTTTCTCTTTAACCCCTTACTGTTCCTATTGCCTAAGCATAGAATAACAAAAAAAAGTGTCAAGCCATCTGAACTGAACAAAAAAACAAGTTATGTCGGTGGCAATAGCCTAGTGGTTAAGTGTGCTAATATATAGCACCGTTATATACCCGGCTCAAGGTCCTTTGCCGACCCTTTCCCTCTCTCTGCTCCCAACTATTTCCTGTCAATTCCCTGCACTGTTCTTTCCATTAAAGGTTAAAAAAAAAAAAAAAAAAAAAAAAAACGAGGTATGTATTGTACCATAGGCTAACTGTATTGTTGCATCCCTAGCGTCGAGTGATCGGCATGACCCATGGTGCCTGTCTTGGGGTAATCGTGCATTTGTACTTCTGCGTGCTGTTTGTGTTGCTCTGCAATAGCTTCTGAAACGCTAGCTGGCACTAGGTTGTGTTCCTCTGTGTCGAGTTTCTTCCCGGGTGTTTGTTCTGAACGCTACCTTAATGTACAAGTAGCTCAAACTGGCTCATCATTCAGAGGCGGGAACCGGCGGACGTGCAACAACTTTAATCATAAGGTAAACACAAAACAACAGTTTCCATCTGGAGCTCCTTCACATGACTAGACACTTGTAAACGATCTCTGCATCGGGTTCGCGGCTCTCAAGGCTGATTTATACTTCTGCGTCGAGTAGAGATGCCACAATTCTCATTATAATATTGAACCGAACTGTATTGCTACATCCCTAGCATCGAGTGATCGGCATGACCCACGGTGCCTGTCTTTCGCGTAGTCGTGCATATACTTCTGCTTGCTGTTTGTGTTGCTCTGCAATAATAACACTTCCAAACGCTAGCTGGCCTCTGTGTCGAGTTTCTTGGCAGGTGTTTTTTAGTTTTTTCTGAACAACACCTTAATGTACAAATAGCTAAAACTCGCTTATTCAGATGCATGAACCGGCAGACGTGCATCTGCTTTAATCATAAGTTTCCATCTAGAGCTGCTTCACGACACTTGTAAACATGCTCTGACTGGTTCACTCGGCTCTTGGTTCATACGTCATTACGACATGTAGTTTAAGAGGTGTGCGTCAGTGCCGGTGTCAGCCATTGTGAGGGCTATGCAACCTTGCGAAGGCTGCGCCGGAGCCTACATGTGCACTTGACACTGAAGTATAAATCAGCCTTCAGCACTTCCCACATTCGTCACAGCTACCAAGCCGACCAATCACAGAGCTTGTGCTATGCGTCATTGCGATGTGTAGTTACATTTTTTGAGAAGTGCGTGTCAGCGTTGGCGCCAGCCATGGCAAGGGCTATGCTTCCGCGCGAAGGCTCCGCCTGACCATACATGTGCTCTTGGCGCAAAAGTATAAATCAGGCCTCAGCACCAACCACATTCGTCATAGCTACCAAGCCGACCAATCACAGAGCTTGTGCATTGCGTCGTTGCGGTGTGTAGTTAAATTTTTTGAGAGGTGCGCGTCAACGTCAGCGCCAGCCATGGCAAGGGCTATGCAACTGCACGAAGGCTACACTGGACCACACGTGTGCGCTTGATGCAGAAGTATAAATCACCCTTAAGTGGATCAACGTGTTTTTTCACGTCACTTCATACTTCAGTTTCTCATCAAATATTGACCAATTAAATGCTCTCTATCTATACATATATGACAATCCCCCGCCCCCTTCAAGAAGCTTATAACTTGTTTTTCATTTGATGTGCTCAACCACTCTCACTGGTAGAGCGGTGATAAAACAAAACACTATTGGCTTGTTTTTTTAAAAGGGGAGGAGCTACTCTGTCCCTCCCTCTCATGTTTCAGTTGAGATTACATCAAACATTGAATAAAAATGCACATTTTAAAGCACTTCACGGGACATTTAAGCATTTCTGTTGTAACTTCGAATTAATTCACTGAACTTAATTTTTTATAATTATGCACACAATTCATTTACTTAATCATTTTATGGGAATGTTTACTTATTTTTTATGAAGTCAACTAATGGGGGTAATATGCACACAGACTTTTAATTCCAGTCAGCCAGCCCCAGGGCTTCCGGTTAATTGTCCTCACATATTTAAGATCTGACTTCTCTAAAAATCTTCACTGCCTGGCTGAGATGCAATATAAAGTGGGTATCAGACCAAACAAGAAGCACTGCATTAAATTCTATTTTTCCGGGCCATGTTTTTAACATATAATATATCGGATCTTTTGCTTGTACGCATCAACGCCGATACAGGACATCGCCAAATACGAAGTGCCGGATCTGGTAAAACGTGAACGTGCCTTTCCTTTCAGACACTAGCGAAGTGCGAGAGATCATGGGATTGATCATGATGGAAAGATTACTATCACTGAGAGATGGCCAGACATGCAGCTGTGGGGAGTAAAGGATTAAACTTCATTTTCACAAAAGCACCACAATATTTTTCCGGGCCATGTCTTTAACATATGGAAATTATTTTACCCCAGTATTTTCTAAGGTAGTAGGTCTCTAAGCTACTAAAGGCACCTGCTATTAAATCTTTCGTCTCTTTTTATGCTTTAATGACCAAATGAATGCTTAAGTCTATTTAATTGATTATATTTGAATTATATTTTAACATTGATGCTGTAAAAAAAACACTGCAAGTAATAAAAGTCATGTTTAAGCTTTCACTGGAAGTTCATCATTGGCTGAAAAACACTAGCTGTGCATATACTGTAGTCCATTGTGTTTTTACAGTGTATTGAAACCTTATTGTAAAGTGTGACTAAATAATTTGCTCACATCTTACCGTTTCCTCCATATTTGCCGAGGTCAACAAGAGAAGGTCTGGCTGGTTTAGCAGGACACTTTCCTAAAGCAAACACACTGGGAAGAGTCTTCTTTTTCGGTACCGATAAATCAGCTGAATTGGTTTCTTCAGCTGCAGGACTGTCTTTCTGGGGATTCATTTTGGGCATGACAGGCGGTGTGGCTCCAGTTTTGGGTGATTTTAAAAAAGCGTACTCCTGTTGTCCTTTAATAGGTGGCTTTAATCCTGCGGCATCAATGGCTTTTAATCTGGTCTCTATAGAGTTGACTGTGAAGTTGGGTTTGACTATGAGGGGTTTTGGAGAAGGCCTGGTGCCTGGGGGTTTATTCATGTCCACAGGTTTGAGTTTGGACATTTTCTGGATCAGCTCTGAATTCTGATGGTTGGTCGGATCATGCCGAGTCGGCAGAGAGTTAAAGTGAGACATCAGGGCTTGAACATTCGAGAAAAAGGCCTGAAAGAGTCAAACATAAAAGAAACATTGGTAAAGGTTAACAACAGTAGACATTAGTTAATGTTTGTTGGTTATGTCAGTTTGTAGTGGGTTAAAAGGACAGTTCACGCTACTTTGAATGTGTTAATGTCTTAAAGTTTGCTCAATAATCAAACCTGTTTGAGTTTCTTTCTTCTGTACAAAATAAGGTGTTATGAAGAATGTTGGAAACCGGTAGCATTGACTTCCATATTACATTGTAAAAACTGCTGGGTTCCTCACAATCGATTTGTGTTGGGACAACATAAAGGAAATAAGTTAAAGAGCCCCTATTATCGGATTTTGAAAAATACCACCCATGCAGTGTGTAACACAGCTCTAAGTGAATCTGAAAGTTTAAATCTAAGGTTTAAATCTGAAAGTGCACCGTGTTTAGAACTATTGATTCTATTGAGTCGACTCAGAGTCAAATGAATGATTCGTTCTTTGTTTGGATCTTTTGCCTGCAACATCGATACAGGACATCACCAAATATGAATTGAAATATGATTATGATGGAAAGATTACTATCACTGAGAGATGGCCAGACATGCAGCTGTGGGGAATAACGGGTCAAAGTTTATTTTCACAACAACGCCACAGTATAGCCAACCGTGTGCAGTGTTTGTTCCTGTCATTTTTCTGATGATTAATGCAATAGTCAATGCTGCAGCGTGAGATTCGCCGGCCGTTTGTTTTTAAAGGAAGAAGCAGCAAAGACTACTAATGTATGGTACTTTGTCAGGACCAGTTTCTTCCTCCAGATCCTGTAAATGTTTCTCCTTCCTACACAATGTCAAGTGTGAATAAAATGGTAGCCCCGTTTTCTGTAGTTTGCAAAATAAGTATTTAACTGTGATGTAACCAAGCAGCAACCTCGTGCATAACTCATCCGTTTCCTTTATATTACGTTATATTAAGTTTGCATAATTAAGGGCGTGGCCACTTGAGTGACAGCTAGCTCTTGCTGGTCGACATGATGTCACCTCAGCTGATTCCGGCTGATTAGCTGCTGAACTCGGCATATTCATCGTATTTTTGTGTTATTTTATGTGGATTTACACTGTCAACTGCTTTTTGGAATTATTTCTTACAATTATCAGATGATATGGCATGCTGTGTGCACAAACGAGTCTCACAATCCTACAATCTCACAGAACACAAACGAGTCTCAGGTAATGAAATATTAAGCATTACTCTCATAGAAAAGCCAGTCTAAGCAAAATGCCAGTATGCTTCTTGTAATCGCTCCATGCAGCTTGTAATCACATCTGTTATAGATCAGTGCTTGTAATGCATCTCTCAGGTTAAATCTGTATAGGCTATTCACATATTGTGCCCAAAACCAAATTGAAAATGCAATGCATGCTTCCTCCTTTACCAATTTATATTCGTTTTATGCTCGCGATCTCCTGTTGTTCAGTGCTATGGCCACCATCAGCTGTTCCTCACACGCGTGACATGTTCAATTTTCAAAATAGTTCAGCTTTTGCCACTGTGTGGATTAATACTGAATGAGTATCGTTATTACTTGAGGTTGTGGTTAAGAATAGAGCAATAGCTGGTGCTTAACTGCATCGCTTTAATGCATTCCTGCATTGGGCTCACACATACACTCTGAACTCTGACTACTTCATAACCGTCCTGGGCGCTTCTCTCTGGTCAACTGCGTTCAGCGTGAGACAATCACAACAGACTGGGTCCTCGGACCAATCAGCACAGATTTGCCTCACGCAAAGGAGGGGTTAAGGAACAAATGAATCGCTGAATGAATATAGGAGTCATTATGGGAGTGGTTGGGATAATTAGGTAAAAATAAATGCGTAAGACAATGAAAGTGTTTTTGACTTTGCATGCAAAAATAACCTTTTATAATGCGTAATAGGGGCTCAGCTCAATAGCTACTGGCTCTTTGAAATTCAAGAAAACATGCAGGGCATATTTACCATTTTTTAATCCATTCAGCTGATCACAATTTCTGGTGAAAGCACTTTTTTATTGCTTAGCTTAGCATATATCATTGAATCAGATTAGACCATTAGCATATCGCTTAAAATTAAAATAAAAAAATAGTTCTGATAATTTTCCTTTTTAACGCTTGACTCTTCTGTAGTTACATTGTTTGTTAACAACATTGGAATATAAAAAGTTGCTGTTTTCTAGGCTAATATTTAGGACCTATACTCTTATCCTGGCATAATAATAATCAAGGAACCTTACTGCCGTACCATGACTGCAATGATATTATGCAGCGCTGTTACAGTAGTTAACCTAGCTGCCTGGGGACTATTTCAAAGCACTGCGGTTAACAATACCAAACCATGTATGTCATTTAATGATCTTAATTTATTACTTTTTAATGTACTTAATATTTAAAAGGATCATTCACCAAAATATGAAATTGTCCTCAACATTTACTCACACTCAAGTGGTTCTAAACGTTTTTTGAATGTAGGAAAGCAGCAGCCATTGACTTCCATAGTATTTTTTGGCCCTACTATGGATGTCAGTGACCGTTGCTTTCCAACATTTTTCTAAATATTCTCTTTTGTGCTCAATAAAAAAAAAAGAAATTCAAACAGCTCTGAAACAAGTGGAGGACGAGTAAATGAAGATTTTTGTGTGAACTATCCCTTTAATATACATCATAATTAATAAAAGATGTACAGCATGTAGATGAATGCACTGCAAACTGACATCAATTTTATTATCTGTAAAAAATATTATGCCAGCTACAGTAATTAAACAAAATTTTACTTTAAAGTGTTACCCAAGATTTATTGATTTGCTTATTAACTACACTATGGTGTTCCACTCAGTGTTACCGAATTGTTCATAATACGAAGACTAAGTGCTAAACAACTTTTAAGCTCACTACATTAGCGTGGTTACACTCTGAATGACGTGTGGCTTGTTGAGAAGAACTGTCATCACTTCTCTATTTAACCGGACAACAAAATAGGACAAATAGATCCCACAAACCTACAGTAAATGCATTCTGCCTCAAAACCAGCAATATGTTCAGTTTCATTTATATTGACCTTATTCTGCAATGCCAAAGTGCATGATTGTTTTAGAACTCCCGATTCAGTTGCATATTGGAGAAATGACTAGGAATATTATATGTGACAGAAAATAGTCTAACCCAGGGGTGCCCAAACTCAGTCCTGGAGGGCCGTAGTCCTGCATATTTTAGTTCCAACCCACATTAAACACACCTGAACCAGCTAATAAAGCTCTTTCCAGGTATACTAGAAACGTCCAGGCAGGTGTGTCAAAGGAAGTTGCAGCTAAACTATGCAGGACACTGGCCCTTCAGCAACAAGTTTGGTCACCCCTAGTCTAACTACTTGCTCTACAAACAAGTGTTCATTACTTACATAAAATGTTGAACAATATAATAACAGAATTTATGTAAGACTTTAAGACATTTTTAAGACCATTATGAATGAAATTTAAGTCTTATTTAGTCTAAATGCTAAGGATTTTTTTTCAGAATATCCAAGTTAGAAAAGATTTTCACTTGCCCGATCAAAAAATGATTAAAATTGTATACATTTAATAATGGACTAATAATAATAATAATAATAATAATAATAATAATAATAATAATGATTTAGTTTGAATATTTTTTAATTAAATTTTCAAATATATCCATTCACAAACCCTATAAGCCTTATCAAGAATACAACAAAACATAGCTGTCAATTACTTCAGTCTACAATAATAATAAAAAAATTAGGTCCGATCAGTATCCTCAGCAGTAAATAAATGGAGATCTTTTAAGCAAATATTACCGTAAGGAAAGTTTTAGAAAAATGAAGACCTGTTTAAACAGATTTAAGACCTACAACGCAACATTTCAGTAATTTAAGACTTTTTAAGACCCTGCGAATACCCTGAATAAGTAAATATCAGTTTGCAAAATCAAGCAGCAACAAGCTGTTTATAACATCTAAAAATCAATGGAAGTGAATGACACCAGGAAAAATCTCGAGTCAAAAAGATTGTCAATACACTATACTGTATGCATAAAATAATAATGCTGAAAACTAATCTTTACATATACAGTATACTGTGCAAAAGTTTTAGGCCAACATTACATCTGATGTTTTACTGATGGTATAATTAATATATGTGACCCTTTACCACAACACCAGTCATAAGTGTAATTTTTTTATTTCTTTTTTTACAATTAAGATTTACACAGGGTGAATAAATAATCTTTCACTTGATGTATGGTTTGTTAGGATAGGAGTTAGGTTAGGTTAGAGTTTGAATTATTTTGGTTTAGTTGTTTAAAACATGTGAAATACAATGTTGGAGAGAGGCTGTTTATCCTGGTTTGAGCTGCATTTCTACCAGTGTTTTGGCAATATTGTCTGAATTGATGAAATTGTGAATGTTGAGAAGTACAGATACGGTTTTAATCCATTATGCCATTCCTTCTGGAAAGGACTTCAGTGGTAATAGTGTTCATTTTCAGCATGATAATGAGTCGCTAATTGCAGTGAAATCCTATTTGGAGAAAGAAAACAGTTGCTTTTTTTAAGGTATGACACTCTAAACCTAAACAATAACTCTTTAAAGTGCTTAAAAGAAGCTTGATTTTAGACAGCACATTATTTCAGAAAATGTCAGCACAACAAACAAAACAGTTCAAGCTGTGCTTGGTGCCAAGGGAAGCCACATAGACTTTTGATTGCAGAGGAAATGGTGTGCTGCTGTTGTTTTTTGTGCATATTTCCTATATTTTCTGTTTGTTTTTATAAAGAGACTGATTGATTATATATTGTGCAAAAGTCTTAGGTCCACAAAGCTGGTATAGTGCTCAGGACATTTGCACAGTACTTTATATATACAGTTGAAACCAGAAGTTTACATACACTGTATAAAAAGGCACATATCCATTTAAAAAAAAAGTCAGATGTTTTTGTGACTAAACTTTTTCTCTTCTAGGTAAGTTAGGATTATCAAATTAGTTTCTGTTGTGCTTAATAGCAGAATAATGAGAGAGAAATTGTTATAACTTTTCTTGAAAGTCAAGTTTACATACAGTAAGATTATTATGCCTTTGTAAAAGCTCAGATGATGGTGTCAAGGTTTTGGAAGTTTCTGATTGGCTAATTAATAACATTTGAGGTAAGTTGAGGCACAACTGTAGAACAGTATTTAAGGAAAACATCAAACACACTGCTTCCTTGTGTGACAACATGGGAAAATAAACATGCCAGATTCAACCAAAAAGCCAGATTACAATTTGCAAAAATACACTGGGAAAAAGACTAATTTTTGGAGACATGTCCTGTGGTTTGATGGAACTAAGATTGTACTGTTTGGCCATAATGACCAGTGTTACATTTGGAGGACAAAGGGGAAAGCTTACACGTCTAGGAACACCATCCCAACTGTGAAGTATGGGGGCGGCAGCATCATGTTGTGGGGCTGTTTTGCTGCAGGAGGGACTGGTCCACTTCACAGCATAGATGGCATCATGAAGAAAGAACATTATGTAGAAATACTGAAGCTCAAGACTTTAGCCAGGAAATTAAAACTTGCCCACAATTGGGTCTTCAAAACAGACCATGACCCTAAGCATACTGCCAAAGTTAAAATGTGCTTAAGGACAACAGAGTGAATGTTTTGGAGTGGCCATCACAAAGCCCTGATCTCAATCCTGTAAAAAATTTGTGGGCAGAGTTGAAAAAGTTTGTGCGAGCAAGACAGTCTACAAATCTGACTCAGTTACACCAATTCTGTCAGGAGGAATGGGCCAAAATTCCTTCAAACTATTGTGAGAAGCTTGTGGAAGGATACCCAAAACATTTGACCAAGTTAAAGAGTTTAAAAGCAAAGCTAAAAAATACCAAGGAAATGTGTGTATACTTTTGACCGTCTAGAAATTAATAAAACATTCTCTCATTATTCTGGCATTTAGCTAATGTAAATGATTTAGGTAGCCCTAACGGACCTATAATAGTAAACGTTTAGTATGATTTACCATCAGAAAAATGGTTATGTTCCTTTTTTAGAGTGTATGTAAACTTCTGGTTTCAACTGTATTTTTTATTTATTTAAAAACCTTTTTGTAACAAAAAAGATCTATCTATATTTAAAAGGACAGTTCACCCAAAACTAAAAGTTCTTTCATCATTTACTCACTCTCAAGGAGGTTCCAAAATGGTTCCGTTGACCACTAAAAAAAGATATGTTGAAGAACGTTAGAAACCTGTAACCATTGACATCCATAGTAGAAAAAAGAAATACAATGAAAGTCAATGTTTACCGGTTTCCAACACTTTTCAAAAGTACGTCTTTTGTGTTCAACAAAAAAAGAAACTCAAACAGGTTTGCAACAAGTAAAAAGAGAGTAAATGATGATAAAATTAAAACCTTTTCAGAATAAAAAAGACCCATATATATTTAAAGGGACAGTTCATCCAAAACTGAAAGTTCTGTCATCATTTACTCACTCTCAAGTGGTACTTTACTCACACTAAAGTGGTTCTGTTGACCATTAAAGAAGATTTTTTGAAGAATGTTAGAAAACTGTAACCGTTGACATGCATAGTAGGAGAAACAAAAACAATGGAAGTCTATGATACAGGTTTCCAACACTTTTCAAAAGTACGTCTTTTGTGTTCAACAGAAAAAAGAAACTCAAACAGGTTTTTGACAAGTAAAAGGAGAGTAAATGATGATAAAATTAAAACCCTTTTTGAAACAAAAAAAGATCCATGTATATTTAAAGGGACAGTTCACCCAAAACTTAAAATCCTGTCATCATTTACTCACCCTCAGGTGGTTCTACAGTGGTTCTGTTGACCATTAAAGAAGATTTTTTTGAAGAATGTTAAAAACCTGTAACCATTGACATCCATAGTAAGAGAAACTAATACAATGGAGGTCAGTGGTTACAGGCTTCCAGCACATTTCAAAAGAACTTATTTTGAGTTCAACAGGAAATTAAACTCAAACAGGTTTTTAACAAGTGGAAGATGAGTACACAATGACAAAATTTAACCCTTTTTGGAATAAAAAAGATCCATCTATCTTTAAAGGGACAGTTCAACCAAAACTGAAAGTTTTGTCATCATTTACTCACCCTCAAGCAGTTCCACAGTAGTTCTGTTGAACACTAAAGAGGTTATTCTGAAGAATGTTAGAAACTTGTATCCATTGACATGCATAGAATACAATGAAAGTCTATGGTTACAGGTTTCCTACACTCTTCAAAAGCACTGTCTCTTCACGTTCTCTTTTTAAACACTAGCAATGCACTATAAGCTGTTCTTGACCTTTAATCATCCATTACATCCTCCTGCTAACACTATAATAGAGTTTACAAAGTTCAACACAACGCTCATTTTCTTTAGCAAGTATAAAAATGCTTTTTACGCTCTTATTTTAATAAATGCAGCATATGCACATATATATACACGCAGACAATGGACAAAAACCTATTTGGTCGGTTCAAATAGCTGTGAAAAGCTGTGCTGAGTTCACACCTAGTGTCCCGCCTTCACACTTTACACTCACAAGCCTACAAAAACACTGTAAATACTTATACTGCATCTTAAAATGCAACCATAAGATCAACATTTTTAAACCCTCATCAGTCACATAACTGGCTCTCAATCCAACGGAGAAGATACACAAGAATTAATCAATATTAATAAGTTGCCTGCTCTAATTTTGCCTTATTAACACAAGTACAATCATGAGAATAAAATAGTGAAGCATTAACATACAATATGAAAAATCTAAACAGAGCACGGTCATTTAAATACATAGAAATGCAAGAGTTTCTTGCAAACTCACCTAGCCTGTATGCAAGTGTGTGCAGATGTACAGTAGCTCTGAAACTAGTGAGAATCACAAATACAGCCAAAGGAAATGAACGCTTCTATTATTTTAATAAGGAAGAGGCGTATAACCAGGGTTTCGCTCTTGAGCGTCACAGAGCTGATCTTGGGTCAGTTTTAACATTGGCACAAAATGACACCCTTATTCTTAGTAGGGCCATTTACAGCACGCTGCAACACAGACTCTGCTCAAATGCAAATGACACTGTTGGTTCTTGTAAGCATTAAGCAATCAAAAGACTAGACTGTATATACACACATAAAAAGTGGCACATCCAAAAGAATTCATACCCTTCTCAATAATCAATAGAGAAGCCTTTATTGGCTGTTATATATTTCAACTAAACCTGATGAGATGCTTAAACTGTCTAAGCTAACTGAGTGTATTAAAGATGTTAAAGACTGGATGACCAACAATTTTCTTCTCCTAAACTCAGACAAAACAGAATTATTACTTATTGGGCCTAAATCCTGTACACAGCAGATCTCACAACTCGATCTACAATTAGAGGGATACAAAGTTAGCGTTAGCTCTACTATAAAAGATCTGGGTGTCCTATTAGACAGCAATTTAACTTTTGAAAATCATATATCCCATGTCACAAAAACTGCTTTCTTTCATTTGAGAAATATCGCTAAGTTATGAAGTATGCTATCCATCTCAGATGCAGATGACTTCTAGGCTGGACTACTGTAATGCACTGTTTGCTGGCTGCCCAGGATCCTCTATTAACAAACTTCAGCTAGTACAAAATGCAGCTGCCAGAGTTCTTACCAGGTCTAGAAAATATGATCATATCACCCCAATTTTATCCTCCTTACACTGGCTGCATGTTAAGTTTCGTATTGAATTTAAAATATTGCTTCTTACATATAAAGCTTTAAATAATCTAGCTCCTGTTTATCTAACCAATCTTCTGTCTCGCTACAATCCAACTCGCTCTTTAAGGTCTCAAAACTCAGGGCTTCTGGTAGTACCTAGAATAGCAAAGTCGAGTAAAGGAGGTCGAGCCTTCTCATTTATGGCTCCTAAACCATGGAATACCTTCCTGATAATGTCCGAGGCTCAGACACACTCTTGCAGTTCAAAACTAGATTAAAGACCTATCTGTTTAGTAAAGCATACACTCAGTGCACCACTTAGCGATATGATACATGAATGTGCTCCACACAGGTTTCTGCATCTCGTTTATATACACTATGAACAGCAGCTACGCTAATTATTCTCTTTATTCTCTATTTCCACCTGGGGATACTCCTCCCGAGGCCCTCAGACTGTACAGTGCCACTGATTCGATCCAAGACCAGCAACGAGATGATCCCAAGTTTCCATAATCCTGGACCAGGCCGTATCCTGAGCAGCTGCTGTGGTGGTCATGGAGGAGTGGAGAGCATGAGACTGATTCCTGTGATGCTCCAGGGACAGACGAGTCTTTGCTGAGGTCCAGCTTACTCCAGTCTCTAGCGCCCAGACTGCAGCTCTGCACAAGACGTTTGGCCAGAGGAGAAATGGTCATGCCCAACTGAGCCTGGTTTCTATCGAGGCTTTCTAATTCTTCACTTTCGCCAATTGGTGAAGTTTTTTCCTCGCCGCTGTCACCACAAGCTTGCATGGTTAGGGATCTGTAGAGCTGCGCATCGTTGGATTTGCTCTTCAGTGTTTGGACTCTCAGTAGTGATTATTAAACCACACTGAACTGAGCTAAACTGAACTGAACTTAAACTCTGAAAACTGAACTGACAACTTTCAATTTACTATGATCTTCTATGTGAAGCTGCTTTGACACAATTTATATTGTAAAAGCGCTGTACAAATAAAGGTGAATTAAATTGAATATTACAGCAATCAAACGCTTCCTATAATTGCTGACCAGCTTTTTGCATGTCTCCACTATATACTATAGTACTGTGCAAAAGTCTTAAGCCACCACCAGCTTTGGGAGGTTAAGTCTTTTGCACAAATCTATCTATCTAAAAGGTATGGAGCAAGTGCCGGGTCATTAATTCTGGGTGAATTATACAAACAGAAAATATGGGAAATACAGTTAGGTCTGGAAATATTTGGACATTGACACAATTCTAACATTGTTGGCTCTACACACCAACACAATGGATTTGAAATGAAACGAACAAGATGTGCTTTGAGGAATTACAACAGTTTGCATGTGTGCCTCCCACTTGTTAAGGGACCAAAAGTAATGAGACAATTGGCTTCTCAGCTGTTCCATGGCTAGATGTGTGTTATAACCCTCATTATCCCAATTACAATGAGCGGATAAAAGGTCCAGAGTTCATTTCAATAAAAACTACTTTATTCAAAGCTGAATAATGCTAAATAGAAAGTCCATCATTTAATTTAACAGCACGTTAATCAGAACGACTCAAAATTGTTTGACAAATATCGCTGTTAATACAAAAGAAAATTACTCACCATAGTGTTGGCTCTATGGTAGTTTAGCTTGTGTGTGCAGTCTTTTCTAGGAGTGTGGTTGAAAATGCAGGATAACTGATGACTAATCAAACTTTTGCCACAACTCTTTTCTTCCTCCTAAATGGCTTAAACATTTGAAAACACATCCAGTAACATTAGAGAACTGATACAGGCACAATGTATTTCTAAACAATACAATGAAATGCCATTTAACTGATAAGGAAAAAAATAATACATAGGAGGTTTGCATGGCATGGCATTTCATGGCATATTGAACGCTAAAATTAAGAAAATTAAAGAAATAGTAGCAACCAAAAATGAACATTTACTCACTATTTAGGCACTGTCAAGTGGTTATTAACCTTTATTTCTTCTGTTGTACACACAAAAAAAAGGTATTTTTAAGAAAGATGAAGATCTGTAAACATTGACTTTCATAGGAGTTAAAATAAATTTGGAAGTCAATGGTTACAGGTTTCCAACATTCTTCAAGATATCTTCTTTTGTGTTAAACAGAAAAAAAGTTAAAGAGGTTTCTGACAAGTTAGGAGTGAGTAAATGATGACAAAATTGTCATGTTTTCGGTGAACTGTCCCTTTAAGACAAAAAGTCTTGTTGTGGATCCCAGTTATAAGAGCAACACATAATACCTTGACTTCGAGTTGATCATTTGGAATAGTGGTAGAAGGTAGATTTTACTGTTGAACTGCATCCCAATCATCACAAATACTGCAGAAGACCTATTGGAACCCTCATGGACCCAAGATTCTCACAGAAATCAGTCAAATTCGGTAAGGGAAAAATCATGGTTTGGGGTTCCATTCAGTAAGAGGGCGTGCGGGAGATCTGCAGAGTGGATGCAACATCAACAGACTGAGGTATGAAGACATTTGTGCTGCCCATTACATTACAAACCACAGGAGAGGGCAAATTCTTCAGCACGATATCGCTCCTTCTCATACTTCAGCCTCCACATCAAAGTTCCTGAAAGCAGGTTAAGATGCCCCAGGACTGGCCAGCCCAGTCACTAAACATGAACATTATTGAGCATGTCTGAGGTAAAATGGAGGCATTGAAGATGAATCTAAAGAATCTTGATGAACTCTGGGAGTCCTGCATGAACGCTTCCTTTGCCATTCCAGATGACTTTATTAATAAGTGATTTGAGTCATTGCAGAGATGTATGGATGCAGTCTTCCAAGCTCATGGGAGTCATACACAATATTAACTCTTTTTCCACTGGATATTATTTCTGTTAAGTGACAAGATTTTTGTCTAAGCAAAGTCAGACTTTACTGTCCTAATAAAAAAAATCAAGGCATGATCATATTTTACTTTGGTAAAAAGAGCGTAATCAAGAGGCCTTTGCCTTTCATATGAGCCACTTCTGATACCAAATAATCAACTAGAAGTCAATTTATTATTTATATATATATATATATATATATATATATATATATATATATATATATATATATATATATATATATATATATATATATATATATATATATATATATATATATATATATATATATATATTAAAGGATATTTTGTATTGTAGTTAAGATTAAAATTAAAATCACAAATGCAAAATGAAAAACAGCCTTCATTTTTATTTAATTTACAATAAAATACATCTTTGGATGTTTCAGGTTTTCAAATTTGTTCTTGACAGGTGAACTGCGAAATATTTCATTCACTGAGTAAGATCCATAGAAGCAGATGAGTTATGAAATGCATTTGGAAAGCTGCATGTGCACACAAGCCTACAGTCTGTCTGACAGCAGGGCATCAATATCCTGAATGGCTTTAGCGGTTTTCTGCAGAGCCTCAGAGATGCAGGTCTTAGTGAGTTCAGTCTCAGAGAGGTCAGATGAACGCTCGCAGCTCAAAAATCTCCCTGGTAAACGCAGGACCGGGCTGTTCTCTAACAAAACTGATGGTCGGTGTTAAAGAAATATCTACTATAGACATTTTGCTCTCAATGATATATTTCTACACCAACAGAATCTAAAATACAGACATAAACAATAATAATAAAAAAAGATACAGTTGAATCTCTTGATTTTTTCCAGCTCTGAAACAACAGACCTGTAGGGGTGAAAGAAATCAGGATGATGAAAGGATAATTCAATAAAAGAAAAACATACATAGACATATACATATACACATACATACACACACACACACACACATATATATATACACACACACATACATATATATATAGACATACATACATACATATACATACATACATACATACATACATACATACATACATACATACATACATACATACATACATACATACATACATACATACATACATACATACATACATACATACATACATACATACATACATACATACATATATATATATATATATATATATATATATATATATATATATATATATATATATATATATATATATATACACACATATACACACACACAGTTGAAATCAGAATTATTTAATTATTTAAGAATTATTATTTTCTTTTTTAAATATTTCCCAAATGATGTTTAACAGAGCAAGGAAATTTTAACAGTATTTCTGATATATTGTTTCTTCTGGAGAAAGTCTTATTTGTTTTATTTCGGCTAGAATAAAAGCAGTTTTTAATTTTTTAAACAAACATTTTAAGGTCAGAATTATTAGCCCCTTTAAGCTAATTTTTCTCGATAGTCTACAGAACAAACCATCGTTATACAATAACTTGCCTAATTACCCTAACCTGCCTAGTTAACCTTATTAACCTAGTTAAGCCTTTAAACATCACTTTAAGCTGTATAGAAGTGTCTTGAAAAATATCTAGTCAAATATTATTTACTGTCCTCATGGCAAAGATAAAATAAATCAGTTATTAGAAATGAGTTATTAAAACTATTATGTTTAGAAAAGTGTTGAAAGAAATGTTTTTTTCTGCTAAACGGAAATTGGGGGGAAAAAATAAACAGGGGGGCTAATAATTCAGGGGGTTTAATAATTCTCACTTCAACTGTGTGTATTTGTGTATATATATATATATATATTCTTACTTTTCAATGAACACAAATTGTCATAGTTTATTAAAGACTCAAACCCCTCACTGCACGTCAGCTCCACCTTCAGCAAATTTCCTAACACTTGCAGCACGAGGACTTTATGAACATTTTCGAGCATCAAAAGTGGTGTTCAGCAAAAGATTTGACTGTGAATCACTGCATCCCAAACGACTAAAAATAATACAAAACGATTTAACTAAAGCAGGGGTATCCAAACTCAGTCCTGAAGGGCCGGTGTCCTGCAGATTTTAGCTCCAACTTGCCTCAACACACCTGCAAAGATGTTTCTAGAAAGCCTAGTAAGAGCTTGATTAGCTAGCCTAGGTGTGTCTGACTGGGGTAGGAACTAAACTTTGCAGGACATCGACCCTCCAGGACCAATTTGGACATGCCTAAACTAAAGTAATCTCCCTTCCACTGAGTGAAAGCGCTTCTCTTCAAAACTGAACAGTCGCATGAGATCCTGATGACCAATAAATGCTTCATAACAGAAAAGGGTGCATTGTAAAAATAATAAATGAGCTTCTTAATACCCGCAGGTTATTGGCTGAGGTGTGTCAGAAGGGGCGGAGACTGAGAGAGCACTCATGCTCTGTTCCGTCTGATTTACCCAGTCACACCACTGCACTACTGCAGACACATATCTGAGAGAAAGAAAAAAATGACAATTTTTCATTCATTATCTTAACATCATATTACTGTTCTTATTTGTGTAATAATTTCTATCTAATTTATTTAGTATTCAGCAAATAATATCTAATCATTTTTGTATGCATTTATATTTGTATTATATAATCACTATACTGTACTATTGTATTCATTGTTGATGTAATGTGCAATGCTTTGGCAATACTTGACCAGTCATGTCAATAAAGCTCATTTGAATTTGAGTGAAAAAGAGAGAGGGATACCAAACACCACACACGCACACACACACACACACACACACACACACACACACACACACACACACACACACACAGACACACACACAGACACACACACAGACACACACACAGACACACACACAGACACACACACACACACACACACACACACACTTATAATTCACAAGAATAAAAAAAATTCAGAATCCAAACACTCTGGAAAGTGAGTTAACAGACTGACAGGTGAAAAAGGCTTACATACATCCGTCATGAGAAATCGAGTCCCCCCTGACAATTGGGTCTGCCTAGCACACTGGGTGATCTTATTGGTTCACTGGAGTTGTAATAGGTTTAGTTTGTAGCGCCTGTTTAAAATAATATATATATGTGTATAAATGCAGCGAAATCTCGTTTAAATGTATGTCATTTAAAAGAGTGTTATAATGACATAAAACATGGAGAATTTCTCTTTTGTGCTTTTATTTTTGATAGCCTACAACGTGCTACCACTTCTTATGTAAAAATATAATGTTACATATAAATACATGAAGACATCAAAAAGGCCATCATTAAATGTTTAAATTATTTTAACTATGTGTGTCTTTAACTTGTAGTTACTGATAATAATGTCACTAATTTGATAAGTCTTGTTAAAATCTCAAGACTGAGAATAGACAATAAAAAGCACTTCCATTGGGCAATCCATTGGGGTCCTAAGCAGACTCAATTGCAGGGCTTCATTTCTTACCACAACGGCATTTAGAATTTTAAGACTGAAGGATTTTGCATCTCCATATTTTCATGCTCACTCACTTACACATGCACGCATGCACGCACACACGCACACACACACACACACACACACACACATCCAGATTGTGATAAATAAGAGCTAAAATGTTGATTGCTAAATATAATATTTACTATTACTGCTTTTTTAAGATTACTACTTTTTAGTTTTAAAAAAAGTATACACTACTACTATGTAATTTGTTTTCATATGTTATATTTAATGTAAGCATCACAAATGCTTTGACAATACATTTATAACAATTGTCATGCCAATAAAGCAAGTTTGAATTGAATTGAATTGAGAGGGAGAGATTAGAAAATTGCATATTCTCCTTTATCTCTTTACCTTTGATAAGTTTTGTCTGTGTCCACATGTACAAGAGTCTGATGCCCATCTGGCAAACTGAGTTGGCACCACCTGTCAGATGGCCTGCTTTCTGTCTTCAGTCTTTGCTCCATTTCTCCACACTGTCATTATAAATACATCAAAAACCACTTACTGTAATAAAAACATGAATAAAACAAACAAACAATACAACTGCAGTATAAACCATTCTGTTTACTGACTTCATTCCAGCTTAATGTCATGTGTGTTCTGTTTAGCATACTGATTTAATGCCTTGTACAGTTGAATTTAAGTCAGAATTATTAGCCCCCCTTTGATTTTTTTTTCTTCTTTTTTTAATATTTCCCAAAGTATGTTTAACAGAGCAAAGAAATGTTCACAGTATGTCTGATAATATTTTTTCTTCTGGGGAAAGTCTGATTTGTTTTATTTCAGCTAGAATAAAAGCAGTTTTTAATTTTTTAAACACAATTTTAAGGTCAAAATTATTAGCCCCTTTAAGCAATTTTTTTTCAATAGTCTATAGAACAAACCATCATTATACAATAACTTGCCTAATTACCCTAACCTGCCTAGTTAAGCCTTTAAATGTCACTTTAAGCTGTATAGAAGTGTCTTGAAAAATATCTAGTCAAATATTATTTACTGTCATCATGACAAAGATAAAATAAATCAGTTATTAGAGATGAGTTTTTAAAACTATTATGTTTAGAAATGTGTTGAAAAAAATCGAATTTATAAATATAGATTTATAAATGAAGATATAAATTACATTTATATCTAATTTCATGTTTCATTTCATCATATTTCATGATATTTTAATATTTCACATTAATTCATGAGTATTACAATGCAGAAATAGACCTATGCACTGTAATTATACAAACAAATGTCTGAATTTGATTTTGAATTCTTCTAAATTAAAAAACAAAGCATTTTACTTGTTGTAGGCATATAAAAATATATATTTCATTTGTAAAAACCCTAATTAAATGCAGAAGCGAAAGAGCATCTTGCTGAGATGATTCAAGTTCAGAATTAGGTAATAATAAGCTCTATTGTATGTGATTGTATGTTAATGAACTATATGATGTACCTGTGCAGTGGTACATGCATCAGACTTCCACATCATCTGTGCTTTAACTCCATCTAAAAACAAAACCTCGACGGTCCCGTCTGACAGAGCTTTAAAAGATCCAGAGCCTGCCACGGTCACCTCCTGAACCACAAGTGCACAATCACACACCGCAACCTGCTAAAGATACAACAGTTATCACCATTCACTCATATACACCAGAAAAGAGTGAGCATCCATCAGAGTTCACGCACACCCACACACACCTCAGTCCAGCAGTAAAAAGGGAGCGGGGTCCTGACCGAGTTTCTGGCCTGAATGAAGCATTTCAGAATCCTAATCAAACACAGACCAAAAAAAAAACATGGTTTCTTTGTTTATGCATTTCACAAAAGCTACATTACACATAAAACATTCATCTTATTTGAATGACGGTATTTGATTACTTGTATTTTTAAATGATAAAAAGTATGATCATTTAAAATAATAATAATAATTTAAATTGTTTCAAATAAATAATTTTAAAGTGTAATCTTAATAAAGTTAAAATTTAAGAGCAATCACTATCTGTTCATTAGCTACTACAGCAGGGGAGTTCTCGAGATCTACCTGGACTCAAACTCCCCTCTCGCCTTGCAAATGGGAGGGAGCCCCCAGCAAGCTTTATAATCAATCATTAGCAAAATTTGAACTCTTGAATAATTTTTTATTATGAGACTTTTTTCTTTGCATTCATCCTTGTATGCATTTTTTACTGTAGCACATTTTATAAGTCTGTAAAGTGCCTTGAGATGCTACTTTTAAAGGCACTATATAAAAAAAAATCAAAAAAGGAAACATTTCATATTATTATTAGTTATGTTATTTGTATGTAAGGTACTTTATATAAATACATTATGATTGATTAAAAATTATATGTAATTTTTTGATTACATTGATCTTTTTTAATAGTATCTGAAAAAAATATAATTTAAAATTAGTTTAAGTTGTTTAAAATAAATAATTTTTAATAGAATATAAATAGAAATAAGTGTAATTCTATTAAAGTTAAAAGTTAATAGTTTATTTATTTTATTCATTTTCCTTCAGCTTAATCCCTTATTTATCAGGGGTTGCCACAGCAGACTGAACCGCCAACTTATCCAGCATATGTTTTACGCGGCAGATGCCCTTCCAGCTGCAACCTCACTGAGCCACCGTGCCACCCTTATTTATTTTAGAATTTATTTATTAAATTATGCAGAATTCATGTTGTTATATTATTTTTATTATTAATTTATATTATTACATGTTTTGGAATAAAACGCTACCAACTAAATGGGCTCTATGCACAGCTAGAGTTTTAAAGCCAACAAAAAACTTCCAGTGAAAGCTTATTGACTATTTTCAATTTCACAAGGTGGTTTTACAGCATTGATGTTGTAATGCAATTACAATACACTCAGTTAAATAGACTTAAGCATTCATTTAGTTGTTCAAGCGTAAAACGAGATGAAAAACCGTTGTAACCACTTGCGCCGTCAGTAGCAACAGGCTAGCGCAAAAACTCCATTAAAAATACTGGGGTAAAATAAACTCATATTTTAAAGACACAGTGGGGGAAAATGGAACTTAATGCAGTGCTTCTTGTCCGGTCTGAGACCAATTTCATATCATATAACTAACAAGATTTTTAAAGAAATCAGACCTTAAACGTGACAATTATGTGATGGAAAGACAGTTCACACTAAGCCCTTGGGCTGTCTGGCTGAAAATTAAAAGTCTGTGTGCATATAGCCCATAGCAAACAACTCAAAATTTAAGTAAAGGCCCCGATATACTAAAGCACCGTGCAGCGCCATGCATTTTAGAATTCTAAACATAGGTTTCTATCAGAGTACACACACCAGCGCCTCAAGTCGGCGGCTATCCGCAGCGCCCAGCCACGACTAAGAACACTGTTCATATTTCTGCCGCGCCACAGAGCGCCATCTGAATAGTTAAACTTTAAATAACATGCTAATGTGCGCATCTGATGTGCCGTGTCACGGCTCTGAGTGGCGCATCCGGTGTGTGATGCCCTTTAGTTATACCTCAGTCAAAGTTAATTCAGTGTGCGTGGTTTTTAGTCTCGGTGTACAAGCTCGAAACTTTAAACTAGCACACAGTTGGCTGTAAAACTTTACAAAGACACAAATGATTTTGTAACTCCCACTCGGACACATTCTGGCACATTAGGAATATTGGTTCCTCAACAGTACTCTCTGCTTGGTCTGTGTCCGAGTCGTACATGTACGGCTGAATGCTGGTCCTCTCACTCATGTTGCTTCTCTCTGTCTGCCTGTCTGTTGCCATACACAAAGCGGGGGAGCTCTTGGCTCCGCCCCTTTGTTAAGTTGGGCGGGAAGTCGAAACTACTTTTCATGTGAAGCAACACACCCCTAAAACAGCGAGCTGTGTACACCCCCCCCCCGAAATGACTCTTTTTAATACATTATAATAAAAAATCTGAATTGTGTTTTGAACTGAACCTAAACTGGCACACTCAGAAGAACCATAATATTAATATTAAATCTTTAAAAAGGGGTAAACTAGCTTCCTTTAATATCTTTTTAGTTCATTTTTTTAACTCCCACTCACTGCATTTAACAGTAAGAATGAATGATACAGATTATTAAGCTGAAGCTTGACTACAATATTAAATCATAAATCAAATCACACTTGCAATATCTGTTAAATAAAAAAAACTCTCTTCTCACCTGCTGGCTCGTGTAACAACAGATTGGACAGAATACAGCTGACCCGGTACATCCGGCGGAAGACCACACAGGTAATACACACACTCCATTCCCTGAAAACACACCGAAATCAACTCATCTTTCCCATCATGCACCAACATTCACTCCCCACATAGCAACATATCGCTGGCCCAGCTCTGGCCCACACAATCAGCTTTTTCTTGGCCCACATGCCGCAGTGAATTACGGTACATGACTGGACCAAGTCTGGCTTCCAGACAAGGGCCAAACATGGACCAAATCTGGGCCAAGTCTTAGCCAAGTTAATAACCCATAACTGAGCCTGAACTGGGCCAGATATGTTGGTGTGTCACAACTGCAATGAAATTGATAAACCCATGAATCATTGCACTATAGGCGTGCTATGGGTGTGCTTTTTCTCGAAGCGACCTGATTGGTAGAATTTTGAATTTTTATATGAAAATAATAAAAATGTATTTTAATTGTGGGTCAAGATAGGCCAGACTCACATGGCCCATATATCAATTATTAACATCTGGGCCAAATACTACATTTTACATCTGGCCCAAGTATTGTGTGCTGCCTTAAAGACGGCCACCTCTACCAAACCAGGCCCATGTTTGGCCCACATGCTGTATGCCAGTGCCGGATGAATGCCTGCTGTGCCAGATTTATGCCAAATCTGGGCCAGAATTCTTTGCTACCTGGGTCATTCTCATTACGGACTCATATATATTTTTATTGAATGCCATGTTAGGAACAAAGACTATTTTAAATGGCAAAAATCAATTAATTAAAGTACAGTAAAGAGTTGTATATGAATTGGTGCTGTAAATATTCTAAAATGCACATCCAATGGACACAACTGAACCCACAGCAGAGGATTTGTGAATTAAAGTGAAGTATACTGTGATGATGTCATGGCGGATGTAGCACGTCCGAACTCATTCATTCATACCGCTCACATACTTTTCTTTTTAATTTTAATTTAATTTCTTTTTAATTTTAATTTTAATTTGTATCGTACGTCTTTTTAATCCCTCCCAAAACTGACAGTGAGTGCATGTCTTACGTCTGCGTGAATAGCTCCAGCTTTGTAATGTGTGAAGTAGTTTGCTAGAACTCCATTAGATCTGATAAGTGAACCATCACCTGGTGAGATCTCCACCATCGGTATCACTCCATCTACTACACTGAAGAAAACAAAGAGACATGAAATCAGCATTTGTCAGTTCTAATCTTACCAAATGTTTAGGTTTCTTCTATGTAATGCAAAATATTACAAAAATATTATCATTGACATTCACAGTCGTTCAAACAAAAATAGTAGAGACAAAAATATTCTTATGTTCATTAAAGAAAGAATTGAATGAGAAGAATTGAATTATTGGGTGAATAAATGTTGACAGAAATTAAATTTTTGGGTGAATAGTAATAACACTGCAAAAAATGCCTGTTTTTCTCTCATTCTTAGTTTAAATATTTACAAATTCATAAATCAAGAAGCATTTTTCTAGACAAGCAAAACATAGTGTCTTTGTTTCAGAAATAATCAGTCAAAATCAAGTGACTTTTTCCTTAAAAACAAGAAAAATAAATCACATTTTCACTTTAAAATAAGTCTAATTTTCTTGACAAGCTAAATAATCTGCCAATGGGGTAATAAAAACAGACTTATTTCAAAGCCAAAACATGATTAATTGTTTGTTTTAAAGGGCACCTATGATGAAAATCATCTTTTGTAAGCTGTTTGGACAGAACTGTGCAGGTATAGTGTGTCCACTGTCATATTGGAGTGATATAAACACAACAAGTCTCTTATTTTTATTTCCTGATGTTATAATAGGATCCAAATCCCAGTGATTCTAAGGCCCACAGCAACGTAAAGTAGGAGTTTTCCCCGTCCACTGAATTAATTGACAGGCACCATGTTTCTATAATACACATGTATACACATGTCCACAGAACATTCTTTTGCAATAAACAGGGAGTAAAATATTTGTAACTCTCTGTAAATAACTCTCTGGGATTTTTCTAAGTTTTCTAAGTTTGTAATAAAGACAGTAAAATTGCTATGTAATTCTTACTGCATTGTGTGTGACTCATCATTTCAGAAAGGCTTGAATAGACTACACCTCAAATACATCAAATAAACTCACTAGGTATTTTTGACTAATGAGCTTATTTCAGCTTCATCTGAGTCTATCTCTGTCACTGACTGCTGTTTATCTGACATATAGCAACAGAAGCAGACACGCACGTCGGAGCGGTGGGCGGGGAGAATGGGTACAGCATGTTGGTGGTGGTGGTGGTTCGTAGGTTGCTAGGCGACCATTTACCGTTTCTCAGAAGATGACAAGCTGACAAAACATTGCTGATACTCTAATACAAGTTTATTCCATGGAGAAAATTACAAAGCATTTGGGTGTTCTGTGTTTGCCTGAGATAATTAGTCTACCGAAATGTGTATATTTCATACAAGCTGAAGACGCGATATGCAAATGACCCCTAAAAGGCCGCCGTCATTTGTGATCTTAAACAATTTAAATAAAATAAAACAATTTTTCAAAATAAAAGATTGTTTAGACTCAGAGAATAAATAATTAATGATTTCTTATGCGGCCCAGTACCAATTGTTCCACGGACCGGTACCGGTTCGCTGCCCGGTGGTTGAGGACCACTGATTACAGTGTAACGTAACATGCTATCTGTACCTTAGTAAAATTATTTCACCAGCAATGCTGTTTAATATTATGTAATGGATAAAGGAGGAGTAATCACCGGTATGTGATGCCTTTGCACCAGACCACTTTAACCAGCTCGGCTGTGACTTCCTCTTCTTTTTCCAGCAAATCAGGATTCACAGCGTCATATCTCCATCTGAACATCAAACAATCATTGTTATGAGAGTAAATGAGAGGTGTGGAGCATTTCATTTTATAAGTAAATAATATATATAAATGAATGAAGGAAAAAAGGAAGGAAAGAAAGAAGGAAAGAAAGAGACCGAGGAAAAAAAGAAATGAAAGAAGGAAATGTTTTTTCCAATAAAATTAGTCTAAACCAATTTGTTGATTTATCCACTGAGCAATTTATAAATTTCTTTGACATTTTTTCTGAAATAAAATGACCTCCTGTAATTTTTTTTATTATATTTAAAAAGATTTATTTAAATTATAAAAATAAATGAAACTATAGCTTTTATTTACAATCGTTTTTTAAAGATATTATAAATGTATTTATATTGTGAAAAAAAGACTAGAAATGAAATATATTTTAATTTCTGAATTTTAATTAGAATTCTTAGATAAAAATTAAAATGTATCACAGTTTCCACAATATTATGAAGCAAGATAAAATGTTTTCAACAGTGACATTTGTAAGAATCATTATTAGTGAATTTGTGTGATCATAATAGAACAACAAATCATTATATTATGATTTCTGAAGGATCATGTGACACTGAAGAAGTAATGATGATGAAAATGCAGCTTTGAATCACGTGAATAAATTAAATAGGACACTACATTCAATAAGAAAACAGTTATTTAAAATGGTAATAATATATCACAATGAAACAGTTTTTACTGTATTTTTTATTAAATAAATGTAGTCTTGGTGAGCAGAATTGGCTTCTTCTAAAACATTAATTATATTAGAATTCTTTTATATTTTCCCCCAATTTCTGCTTAATGGAGAAAATAATTCTACATATTTCTAAACAATAGTTTAAGTAACTAATTTCTAATAACTGATTTATTTTATCTTTGCCATGATGACAGTACATAATATTTTACTAGATATTTTTCAAGATACCAGTATTTAGCTTAAAGTGACATTTAAAGGCTAAACTAGGTTATGAGGGTAATTAGGCAAGTCATTGTATAACAATGGTTTGTTCTGTAGACAATCGAAAAAACATTGCTTAAGGGGGTTAATAATATTGACCTAATAATGATTTAAAGAAATTAAAAACTGCTTTTATTCTAGCCGAAATAAAACAAATAAGTCTTTCTCCAGAAGAAAAAATATTATAGGAAATACTGTGAAAAATCCCTTGCTCTGTTAAACATCGTTTGGGAAATATTTGAAAAAGAAAAATTCACAGGAGGGCGAATCATTTTGACTTCAACTCTATATATGTGTATGAGTGTGTGTAAGTAAAGAGGAGATATTTGTTGTTTCTCACTTGTGTTGATGAGGAGAAGGGCATTTTAAAGGCAAAGGTTTTGGAAGCGTAGTCTTCCGGCTTGTTTGAGAATATTGTCTGTCTTTTCCATCTGTTGAACCTTCTCTATATTCTCCATTATCAGTATTTCTTTTCGTTTTTAGTGCCTCCCAATGTTCGAGAGCTAATGACAGAGGATAACGCCATATCTCTGGGTAAAGTGTTCTGGAAAACAGCTGGATCACATTGGTGTACACATGCAACTTTCCAGACTTCAAGCTTGTTGATTCCTCTATTTCTGCATAGGGGGGTTTTATATCCAAATCAGGACAGTTCATCTGACCACCCACAGATTTGGATGCTGAAGCACTTAATAAACATGTGCTTCTGTGTTGATATCCTTGAAGCTGTGGATCCTGTGAGTCGACTTTATTTCTGCTGGAGTGACAGATAAAATCTACTGTGAACTCTTCTCCGGAAGAAGAAAGGATGAGCTTGGCGTGTCCATCTACAGAGCAGACTGTGATCTCTCCATTTGCTCCTGTGGTGCAGGAGTCAGATTCAGGCCACTCCACCTCTGTTATGGCACTGCTTGAGAATGTCTAAAAATGACCATTTGGTTAAATAAATAAGAGTAAATGAGAATATATGTGAAAAGCAAACCTTTCTCCAGCTTTAGGGTGGTCTTACCTTGTTTGTGGAACTGAATTTGTGAGTTATGAGCTCTTCAGGCAAATATGGACGAGTTGCATATTTGTTTCTGAATGCCAAAGCTTCCAATACTAATGGCTACATAAGAGAAAGAACAAATAAATTAGTTGTTTTATTAATGGATGGACAGAAATAGACAAACAGAAAAAAGACAGATAGACAGAGACATTTACATACACAGACATGTACAACCCCAAATCAAAAAGTTGGGACAATATGGAAAACGCATTGAAATACATTTCTAACTTTACTTTGACTGCAGACAATACATAATTTGATTTGTTTGATACAATATCAAACATTATTTAATCTGTTCCTCAAGATTTTATTTTCAAAATAACCATGTATTTCAATTTTGGTTCGTGCAACACATTTAAAAAAAAGTTGGAATAGTAAAGCATTTATCCCATTGTAATTTTGCCATTTCTTTACACAATAATTAAATGACATTTAGGGACTGAAGGCACCAAGTGATGAAGTGTTTCAGGTGTAATTTTGTCCCATTCTTTCTGCAAACAAGTCTGAAGGTGGGCAACAGTATAGGGGCTTCGTTGTCACATTTTGAGCTTCAAAATGCACCACACATTCTCTATTGGAGACAGGTCAGGACTGCAGCCAGGACTTTGTCATGTGTGGAGAATGTGGTTTTGCATTGTCTTGTTGAAATATGCATGGAAAAGAAGGCAGCATATTGTGCTCCAAAATCTCTGTGCACTTTTCAGCATTAATGGTGCCATCACAGAAGTCCAAGTAACCTTTGCTAAGGGCACTGACACAACCCCATACCATGACAGATCCTGGCTTTTGGACTTGTTGCTGGTAACAGTCTGGATGATCCTTTTCTTCTTCGGTCTGGAACACACAGCGTCCAATTCTCCCAAAAATACAGATTCATCTGACTACATTACACGTTTCCACATTGTGATGGTCCATCCCCGATGCTTCCAAGCTCAGATAAGTCGACAGTGCTTCTGGACACTGTTAACATATGGCTTCCTTTTGGCACAGTACAGTTTTAACTGGCATTTGTGAATGTAACTACATATTGTGGTACTTGACAAATGTTTGCCAAAGTAGTCCTGAGCCCATGTGGTGATATCGCTTATAGATGAATGACGATTCTTGATGCAGTGCCGCCTGAGGAATCGAAGATCACGGTTGTTCAGCTTAGGCTTGCACCCTGTTCCTTTACACACTGAAATTCCTCCAGATTGAATGTTTTGGTGATGTTGTGCACTGTTGTAGGTGAAATATCCAAATGTCTTCCTAGCTTTCTTTGAGGAACTTTGTTTTTAAACATTTCAATAATTTTTTTCTTATTTATGTGTAGCGAAACTGGTGTTCTGCATGAGAAACACATTAAATAATGTACTGTCCCAACTTTTTACAGAGAATGGTCTAAAAAAAAGAAAATATCCATTGAGCGGCAGTTCTGTGGGCACAAATGCCCTGTTGATGCCAGAGGAGAATGGCCAGATTAATTCCAGCTCATAGGAAGGCAACAGTAACTCAAATAACTACTCGTTACGACCGAGGTATGCAGAAGAGCATCTCTGAACACACAACATGTCCAACCTTGAGGCGGATGGGCTACAGCAGCAGACCACACCGGGTGCCACTCCTGTCAGCTAAGAACAGGAAACTGAGGCTACAATTCACACAGGCTCACCAAATTTGGACAATAGAAGATTGGAGAAATGTTGCTTGGTCTGATGAGTCTCCATTTCTGCAGTGACATTCACATGGTAGGATGGCAATTTGGCATCAACAACATGAAAGCATGGATCCATCCTGCCTTGTATCAACGGTTCAGGCTGATGGTGGTGGTGTAATTGAATATTTTCTTGGCACACAAAAATACAGATTCATCTGACTACATTACACGTTTCCACATTGTGATGGTCCATCCCCGATGCTTCCAAGCCCAGGGAAGTCGACAGTGCTTCTGGACACTGTTAACATAGGGCTTCTTTTTGGCACAGTACAGTTTAACTGGCATTTATGAATGGCATTTATAATTGAATATTTTCTTGGCACACTTTGGGCCGATTAGTACCAATGAGCATCGTCCAACCACGGTACTAGTAAGGTCTACCTAATAAAGTGGCCGGTGAGTAAGTAGACAGACCAATAAATAGAAAGATAAGCACACAGACAGACGGGCAACTAGATAGATATACATACTACAATAGATAGATTGATAGATGAGCAATAAATAGAAAGATAAGTAGATAGACACAGTACATATGTACACAGTAGACAGAATACTACAAAGTTTATCATGTTGAATGCAGTGTTAGGACTAAAAGGGCGACATGTTAGTTACCTTATACTCGCTTATGGCGAATCTTGTCCTCTGTTTAACCGTGTGTGTGTCCTGCAGCGGGTGCGCGCAGGCTGACGGCTGTTTCTCTATCAAAAACTCAGAGCCGCAGGGCGAGAGCTGCAGTCTGAGCCCGTCTGTATAATACACATCCACACACTCATCCACACACATCATCATAAACCTCACCGAACACATCACGACTGCATTCAATCACACTTCTACTGTTGTAATAAACTCAATCTAACTCGACAGTCGAGTCAAACTGTGGTTGTTGCTAATGAAAGATACAGCTGCAGCCGGATGTTAACACGAATTATTTATATTATTTATTTACGTACCCATTAAAGTGCATTTTATTAACGTCTACCACTGACCCAATCTTCACAGTAATGTAAAAATATTATTTATTGTTGTACACTGTCACAAAAATAATGCTATATAGATGTTAGTATCCACAGCTGTATCCCATTTAGACTAAAATTGTTTACGTTTGCGTTGTTCGACTCGTAAGTGCATCGTTCTTAGGAGTCGGATCTTTAGAATGAATCAAACAAAATAAATAAAAAGGATTTAAATATGATTAACGGTCGGTAAAACGATCAGAATTTTTTTTCTTTATAGATTTGTATGCCACACTTATGATTAATAAATGCCTTTACATCAAAACGTGGAAAATGTGGAAGTCAGAAACGGCTAGGATTTTATAATCTAGCGAAATTAAACTGAACTGCTTCACAAAATCAAACACCTGTATTATTTAAACTTACCGTCAAACTCATTATAATAAACACATATTCACTCCCAGATAAGAATTTAACCAAATATGGGTGGGTGTCTTTGACGAAATAGTCAAAGAATCGTTTTTGATTCATTTGTTTGAAAGGACTGTTCAGAAGAACCGAGTTGCAAGAATGAATCGCACTTCCCGTTGCCATGGTGTAAATTTTCGCGGTTGATGAAGAGAATGACGCTGATTGGTTAAACCACTTCTTCTACAGAGGTTATAAATATGTGAGTTCCTTTGTCGCCATCTTGAGGCGATGATTCAACCTCAGCGGATATAAACAAAGATCAATATTTGATTTTTATATAATTTTCTGAAGGAAAAACCGTGTAAACTGACGTTCACATTTATGGCAAGTATGCTTTGGTATACTTTTATCATACTTAAGGATGAAATATGGCCAAGATTTTCACAATTCATAATTTTATTTCTGTTAGTTCCAAATAAACCAATATTTTGGTTGATACTGTTTATTAGAAAGTTATGTCTTTATACATATAATTAAAAATTTTCATATGATTTTTTACACAGTCAAAAGTTTACACCTTACATATCAGTCGGAATCTGTTAAATGTTAATTATTTTAGTACAATAAGGGGGAATAAACAAAATGGATGTTATTTATTAATAATCTGAATAAGACTTTATAAAGGAGTTTATATATATATATATATATATATATATATATATATATATATATATATATATGTAGTCCATAAAAGAAAATTCAAATCAAATGTAAAAATTACACCATTTAAAAGTTTATAGATGCAAATCTTAATACGGTGTTATTCTTAGAATGATCCACAGCTGTTTTGTTTTTTCTTCTGTTAGCTTGTTTGTTAGTTTTTGTTAAGTAATAGTTGTTTATGAGTGCCTTGTTTGTACTGAAAAGTTAAACTACAGCTGTTCTACATGTATATAGGTCTCACAAATGTGATTTTTCAGCATTTTAGTGTATTTGAACCTGTTCCAAAAATCCCTATTCGAGTTTGAGATCCATATTTTCAGACTGTGGCCAAACTGAGCGACTCAAACACAACTATTACAGAGAGGTCAAAGGCTCATTGAAGCTCCAGAAGAAGTCCCACCAATTCTTTGGAAAAATCCAGAAAAATAAATGCTTCAGGTCCCACCAATTATTTAGAAAATCTTTAAAAATATTCTTCAGAATTTTGTAAATTCTAGGGTCAGGTTTCCCCACCAAAACAATAATTTAGGTCCCACCAATTCTTTCTTTAAAATCCAGAAAAAATCCTTCAGGTCCCACCAATTCTTGAAAAAAAAATCCAGAAAAAACCCTTCAGGTCCCACCAATTCTTTACAAAATCCAGAAAGAAATCCTTCAGGTGCCACCAATTCTTTAAAATAAATAAATAAATAAAAATAAAACATTCAGGCCCTACCACTTCTTTAAAAAAATCATTTAGGTCCCACTAATTCTTTAAAAAAAAAAGGGAAAAAAAGAAGAAGAAAAAAAAAACATCCTTCAGGTCACATCAATTCTTTAAAAAAATCCAGAAAAGTCCTTCAGGTCCTACCAATTCTTTAAAAAATCTAGAAAAAATGCTTCAGGTCCCACCAATTCTTTAAAAATCCTGAAAAAAAAAAATGCTTCAGGTCCCACCAATTCTTTAAAAATCCTGAAAAAAAATCCTTCAGGTCCCACCAATTCTTTAAAAATCCTGAAAAAAAATCCTTCAGGTCCCACCAATTCTTTAAAAATCCTGAAAAAAAATCCTTCAGGTCCCACCAATTCTTTAAAAATCCTGAAAAAAAATCCTTCAGGTCCCACCAATTCTTTAAAAATCCTGAAAAAAAATCCTTCAAGTCCAACCAATTCTTTTTTTAAAAATCCAGAAAAAATTCTTCAGGTCCCACCAATTCATAAAAAAAAACCCCAGAAAAGCCCTTCAGGTCACACCAATTTTTCTAAAAATCCAGAAAAAAATCCTTCAGGTCCCACCAATTCTTTAAAAAATCCAGAAAAGTCCTTCAGGTCCCACCAATTCTTTAAAAAATCCAGAAAAGTCCTTCAGGTCCCACCAATTCTTTTAAAAATCCAGAAAAGTCCTTCAGGTCCCACCAATTCTTTAAAAAAAAATTAAATTAAAAATTAAAAA